>NC_073724.1:98385945-98699040 GCF_023634155.1 Falco peregrinus | reverse complement strand
CAGAGGATACAAAAAGGATGAAAACCCTGACTGTGGTGTAATAGTTAAAATTTCATTATGAATCTGAGCAAAATCACAAACCTCCCAAAGAAACCAGCAATATCGGGTGGGTTGACTAATCTGAAAAAGTCAGTATGTTTCGCAAGCTTTCCATTGTCTTTTCATTGTATAAACAAGAAAACAAGACCCAAAACAAACTCCAGTGGAAGTTCATGAAGCTGTGTCGTGTAAATCCAGAAGAAATTTTTGTTACCACTTACAAAAGTTGAAGCTGTTTGTTTTTTCCCAGCTACTGACAAGTCACTGACTGTTTTTGAGCTTGGGATTCTGGTGGAGTGTATCTTAACTTCTAATCGTGGCTATGCGTTGCTTAAGACATACATGGTCTAAAATACAAAATATTATCTCTGTGTGCATCCTGCAGGGCTAGTACTGTTCCTTGCTTTCAGACAAAATTCTTTATAATTCCCAGTCATGGAAAAAAAGTCTGAAGTTGTGTTGCTGAACACCAAGTACTGAACCTCTTTAAATGCTTCTTCACAACATTAGGTTAAACACAGAGTATCTTAGGTTGGTATGGTGATCCACGCATTGTATTCTACCAGTTTATTCTTCGTCTTGGGTTTGGCAGGTGCTTGGTGAGGTCAGATCACACTGAAAGAGATGGCAGTGTCCAACAAGGCCATTGGTTTGACAGTGTGCTGCCCACAACTTTTGTTATCATGAGCCATTTGAAGGGTGTTGGATAGTTAAATTAGGTTTGTTAGCACACAAACTAGGACCACCACCTCTGGAGAGAGGTTTAAACAACAGGACATGAACAGATACATCCCCTTGTTCACTGCTCCTTGCAGATGGGTCTTTGCCTCCAGTCTTGTTTGGTTCAGCTGGTTTTGGTGACTTTTTGAGTTCTGCCAGCCCCTGGAAGCCTGGGGACATTGTCATCTCTGAAGCCTGACAGTGTCATTTCCCCCTGGTTTCCTCAGGATTCTCCTGGTGTCTCCAAGGACAGATTGTCCCTCTTTTTTTTCCTGCCTCTCCATAGACATGACCCTTATTTCACAGGAGGATCACTTCTCCCTCTTCCTGGTCAAGAGCAGCCATTACCTTTGCTACTCAACCATACCTAATTATTGTGCATGAAGTGCACAATAATTTGTGAACAGATAAAGCAGATGCTGTCCATTACGGGAAGTATCAGAAGTATTCCCAAAGGATGGGCCTTCTTTTCCTCCCTATTCCACTATTATTTCATTGTTCACTAACTGCAGAAGACTGTAAGGCTGTGTGTAGGGAAGGACACCAGTCACAGTGGCTTCTCAGTTGCTGTGAGGCACAAGTGTTCAGGCACAGTCCAATCTGAAACCAGCACCACCAACAAAATTTGTCCTTTGGCAGCAGCCTGGACAGCTGGTAGTGAGTAACGTTAGCCCACCTCATACTTGGACAGGAGTAGTTCCTCGTGCACTGGACTGTTATCATGATCCTTTTAGCCTACATAATTCTCAAGAGGATATAACCCCAAATTACTTTTTGCTTTTAAAGAAGAGAAAAGAGAGTGAACAAAAAGTTCAGTGTGGCCCGACAATGTGTGCTTGCAACCTAGAAAGCCAACCAAATCCTGGGCTACATCAAAATAAGCGTGGCCAGCAAGTCGAGGGAGGTGATTCTCCCCCTGTATTCTGCTCTTGTGAGACCCCACCTGGAGTACTGCATTCAGCTTTGGAACGCCCAGCATAAAAGGGACATAGACCTGTTGGAATGACTCCAGAGGAGAGCCATGCTCAGAGGGCTGGAGCACCTCTCCTATGAAGACAGGCTGAGAGAGTTGGGGTGGTTCAGCCTGGAGAAGGCTCCAGGGACACCTTAGAGCAGCCTTCCAGCACCTAAAGGAGCCTACAGGAAAGCTGGAGAGGGACTTTTTACAAGAGCATGTAGTGACAGGACAAGGGGGACTGGCTTTAAACTGAAAGAGGGCAGATTTAGGTTAGACATTAGGAAGAAATTCTTTCCTGTGAGGGTGGTGAGGCACTGGCACAGGTTGCCCAGAGCAGCTGTGGCTGCCCCATCCCTGGCAGTGCTCAAGGCCAGGCTGGATGGGGCTGTGAGCAGCCTGGTCTGGTGGGAGGTGTCCCTGCCCATGGCAGGGGGGTGGGACTAGATGATCTTTAAGATCCCTTCTAACCCAAATCATTCTATGATTCTATTAATTATCAGCTCTAGCAGACCCAGTGCAAATTCAGCTCAGCCCTGTCAGAGGAGGGTCATTTGTGGTTACTTTCACACCCAGTCTTTTGCAAGGCACTGCTCTGCTGCAGTAACATGTGAATGTTTGTGCTTACTGTATCAGAGGTCATTTGTATGTCAAGCATCTGCTTTTTGTAACATGTAAAATATCCTGTGTGTAGTGTAAATACCCCCCACCCACTGGCAGCCCATTAGCAGCTTCACTTTTAGGGAAACAGCATGTGATTTGGAAAATACAGATCAGGAAACAGGGTTTTCGTAGCTTGGGTTCTAGATGGATTTCTCAAAAGAAATGCAGCTTTCACTGTTGTTCTGCCAGGTGTCTCAGGTCTCAACTTCCACCTGAAAACCTACTCTGGCAGCTCCCCCATTCTCTCTCTTCATACCTTTCTGTTAAAAAAATACTTGAATAAGCTCAGGAATTCTTATTAAAAGAGTAAGAATTCAGAGCACTACTGCTACCAGACCCAGTACTCCTTTTGTGTGTTACATATTTCTTCTTAAATACCTTATGCAAATAATTCTAATTTTCAGAAGTTCCTATTGTTTTAGAAAAGTAGTGTGTGTATAGTTTATATATGTGTATGTAACAGAATTTATTTTTCCACCACTTTCAGTGTGAATATGACTTGCTAGGTGTTTTGCTCTGAAAAGTCATAATAGACCCCAGTAGCATTTTATAAATCTTTTAAAGCCCAATTTATTTTCTTCATATTTATACTCATGAATTACTCATTACTTAGCACATCTTTCCTCCTGTAGGCAAACACAGTGGTTGCCATGCTGTTTTAAAATGAAAGTTGTCATGATAAAGGTGTATACCTGCTCTGTCTCCTCTAAGAGCCTCCTTTTTGTCTTCAGTATCATGGCTCCAAAGCTGTGCTACTACCCAGCTGTTTAAATGTCAGGGAAAAGGAGTCAAATGGCCTGCCACCTTTTTTTTTTACTTAATTGAGAGAAGGAGGAGCTTTTTAACCACTCCTCAGAGCAAATGCGCCTTTAACCTGCATGTTGCCGCAGTAGTATGATGTGATATCGATGTTCATGCACTTTCAAAAAACCCCAGGATATTTCTTTAAATGAAAGATCTTGGATATGCTCTCAGACTACATCTCTGTGATGAAGAAGGAGAAAAAAAAGAGTAGAAGTTTCTTCTACAGTAATAAAGCTGAGATTTTCACATAACCATCTGCCTGTAGGGCCCGGGAATGTAAAAGAAACACTAAGGGCATGTGGAGGACCTGTCAGACTGTGCCACTATGAGGGAGAAGGAAACACTGGAGAGCCAGAAAAGCAACACGTGAGAGTCTACAAGGCAGATTTCCCACAGTGTGGCACAGAGCTTAATGATGGTGACAATAGGGTTGAGTCTTTACGTGTAAGCATCATGGGGAGGGCCAACAAGGTGGATATCCCAGTGCGAGTCTGTTACAGACCACCCAACCAGGATGAAGAGACAGATGAAACATTTTACAGGCAACTGGGAGAAGTCTCAAGATCACTAGCCCTTGTTCTCCTGGGGATTTCAACCTACCAGGTGTCTGCTGGAAGTACAACACAGCCAGGAGGAAACAGGTCCGGGAGTTCCCGGAGCACGTGGAAGAGACCTTCCTGACATGGCTGGTTAGTGAGCCAGGCAGGGGGGATGTCCCCCTGGATCTGCTGTTTACAACTGGGGAAGAACTGGTGGGTGATGTGGTGGTCAGAGGACATCTTGGGCATAGTGATTGCAAAATGGTAGAGTTTTTGATTCTCAGAGGGGTAAGGAAGGGGTCAGCAGAACCGCTGCCTTGGACTTCAGGAGGGCAGACTTTGGCCTGTTTAGGAGCCTGGTTGGCAGAGTCCCTTGGGAGGCAGTCCTGAAGGGCCCAGGGGTCCAGGAAGGCTGGACATTCTTCAGGAAGGAAGTCCTAAAGCGCAGGAACCGGCCGTCCCCATGTGCCGAAAGACGAGCTGGTGGGGAAGACGGGCCTGGCTGAACAGAGCTTTGGCTGGAACTCGGGGAAAAGAGGAGAGTTGGCCACCTCTGGAAGAAGGGGCAGGCAACTCTGGAGGACGATGAGGATGTCGCGAGGTTATGCAGGGCAAAGACCAGGGAGGTGATAGCCCAGCTAGAACTCAGGCTGGCCACTGCTGTAAAAGATGTTTACAAGAAATGTTTTCACAAATACATTAGAAAGAAAAGGAGGGCCAAGGGTAATTGCCATCCTTTGTAGGATGCATCGGGGGACAGTGCCACAAAGGCCAAGGAGAAGGCTGAGGTACTGAATGCCGCCTTTGCCTCAGTCCTTAATAGCCAGAGCAGCTTCCCTCTGGGTACTCAGCCCCTGCACTGGAAGATGGATGAGCAGGAGCAGAATGAAGCCCTCAGTCCAGCAGGAAAGAGTTAGTGACCTGCTGCTCCAGTTAGACACGCACAAGTCTGTGAGCCAGCCCCCAGTGTGCCCAGGTGGCCAAGGGGCCAGCAGCGTCCTGGCTGGTGTCAGAAACAGTGTGGCCAGCAGGGCCAGGGCAGTGACCGCCCCCTGGACTGGGCACTGGTGAGGCCGCACCTCGAACCCTGGGTTCAGTGTCGGGCCCCTCGCTGCAGGAGGGACGTCGAGGGGCTGGAGCGTGTCCAGGGAAGGGCAGCGGGGCTGGGGAAGGGGCTGGGGCACAAGTCTGATGAGGAGCAGCTGAGGGAGCTGGGGGTGTTCAGCCTGGAGAGGAGGAGGCTGAGGGGAGACCTTATCGCTCTCTGCAGCTGCCTGAAAGGAGGTTGTAGTGAGGGGAAGTCGATCTCTTCTCTCAAGTAATGAGCAATAGGACAAGAGGAAACAGCCTCAAGTTTTGCCAGGGCAGGTTTAGATTGGATATTAGGAAAAACATCTTCACTGAAAGGGTGGCCAAGCATTGGAACAGGCTGCCCAGGAAGGTGGTGGAATCACCTTCCTTGGAGGTGTTTAAAAAGTGCATAGATGAGGTGCTTAGGGACATGGTTTAGTGGTGGACTTAGCTGTCCTGGGTTAACAGTTGGACTTGATGATCTTAATAGTCTTTTCCAACCTGAACGATTGTATTAGTCTATGATTACACTCTCCTGAGGTCTCTGCCATTCATTAGCAGTGCTAAGAGCTATCCAACTCCTTATCAAGAGCACGGGGGCTTTTGAGACCTTTTCCTGCAACTGAAGTACTATGGATATCACTTGAATTACAATTTTCCAGTAGACAACACTCTGGTTTAATATTTCTGTGCTTGTATAATACATGTACAGTTAATTAAATGTGCCTGCAATACAAAAGGTCATAATTTACAGTAGTATAAAATAATGCAGATCATACTTCTGGCTATACCTTATGCCTCCTTAAAATAATTTGACCCCTTCACACTCACTCACCCACCCCACCTGCCCCCCACTCCCCACATACACATAACCTTTCTTGATCCTGTTAATAATTTCAGATGTCTTTAAAAAATGTACTGGGATTTAAAACTGTACAAAATGAGAAGCTCTCCTACTTCAATAACCCATGTACTAAATGTATTAATGAAAAGCTTTCATTTAAGTAGTCCCTTACAAGTCAACTACAGGGTGATTCACACAGAGGTGAAATTAATAGGTTATTTCAGGTTGATCCTGTAGTTCGGTTTTCACATGCCGGAGATGGACATGTGAATTTATCTTCAAAGGTCCTAATTAAGAAAAAGAGCAATGGCAAGACTACAGGTAATTATACTTCCTTGTAACATCAGGAGCTTGCCTTGTAAAAGTGATGGATTTAGAAACATGATCTTATAAATAGAGAATTTTGACAAAACAGAGTAATCTCTTCCTGCCCAAATCTAAGCCCAAAATCCAACCAAGTACCCAAAACCTTAAAAGACTGTGACCTGGAAGAGTGGAATGGTCCCAGTGGATCCTCATGGATTTGCCTGTGACAGAACATGTGAATAGTCACAATTCACAGCCACGATTCAAATTCTACTTTCTATTTCATTGCCTAAATTGAAATTACCTGAATCCTTCACATCCTGGCCATGGGGTCTGTAAGCAGGGTCCCTCAGGTTTTCCATGTCGGCTGTGGGTTGCAAAACCATACAAGGACTTCCTATTTGTTTTTAAATAGCATTGGTTGGGTGCTTTATGGCTAACTAAGTATTGTACATAGCAAAGCTTCAACACTTTTGGTACTCAGATTTGTGGAAAGCCTCATAGTTGCTTTTAAACAGCCAGCTCCAAGGGGCATGGCATATCATCTTGATGGAGTTGGAATGGCTTTGCAGGAACGTGGGGTCAGTCCAACCAAACAGTGTTGGATGTCCCAGCCAGGCCAGGTGCAAGACAGCCCAGTCTACACAGCCATGTTCTCCTCTTGTGAAGCTTGTGTCTTCAGAGAGGATGGTGTTTACCCCCTGCTCATGGGGCTGTTAGCAGGTACTGTAAGCAGAGACTGTTGGAAAGGATGTGGAATGGAGATCTGCCCTTGGCGCAGTTACAGGACCTCAGGGGTGTCTGGGTGGTATGTTCTCATCCTTCCCTTCTCCTCCTGACTGGACACACAGATGTGGTGCGGCAGGAGGAAACACATAGGAGCTGAATGTGTCTTTTGAACTACTGAATATTTTTCCTGGGTACCTACAATGAATCAAACTTCATATTACCTGTAGGACATGCAGTCTTAAAGCTCATATGGTTTTGTTTGCCACATAAAGACTAGGTGGGGCATGCACATTCCATTGGCATCACTGGAAGGTCTTCCTTGAGGGCAGTTTGGTGTATCCAATGAAATACCATTTCATTGTGCTTATTTATGGTGGTTTCCCAAGTGCTGTTAGAAGAGGATGATGATATACATACTGATTTCATTACAAACCATGAGCCTGCTCTCCTACTGAATCTGAAGTTTAAAAAATTCATTGTTTTTTCTCAAGTAAGAGATCTTTTAGTTCCTGTGAATGGTGCTTGGTTGTCTGTGCCTGACAATGTCCTAAAAAGTTAACTCACTGTCATGACTAAAGCACCATCCAAGTTATTTTCAGAGAGACCTTTAAGTATTGTTCTGACATAAAAGAGTAATGATGCTCCACTTAGGAGTGTTGACAGGGAGTGGATTTGCTGGCTTATAAAAGAAGAATCATAAAATTGCTGTGGACAAATGTTTGTTGGAATAGACCAGAGAAGTCTTTTATGTACAAACATGTTTTTTTAGAATGTCATTTCCTCTATGAAGATTACCCGCCATTTTAGTGACAGTGTCAGTGTCCAATCCTAAAAAAGTTTTTACCTGCATTTCACCATATTATAGCGTGTCAAAATGGATGTTGCAGTCATGGGTCCAGCCTGGCAGCAGCTTGCCCACTGAAACAGAAGACCAGGAACAGATTAAAGACATTTTTATAATTTGTGCGATTTCAGTCCAGTGATAGTCCAGGAAACTGTGATATTGCCAGTGCCCCTGAATGTATTCATTAGCATCTTGAAGTAAGAATTCTACCTACAAATTGCCTCTGGTACCTTAAAGTATTTTCAATTCAGCAGCCTGTAAGAGTAACTATAACATCCATGTAAAAGTAGCAGATACCGTCCAGGAAACTGTGATATTGCCAGTGCCCCTGAATGTATTCATTAGCATCTTGAAGTAAGAATTCTACCTACAAATTGCCTCTGGTACCTTAAAGTATTTTCAATTCAGCAGCCTGTAAGAGTAACTATAACATCCATGTAAAAGTAGCAGATACCGTGACGTAACATGCTGACATGGCATAACATGGCTCCTACCCGCAAACACCACTTGCTCGGAGGAGACTCCCCAAGGCCTGGCCATGTGGCAAGAGCGCTCGGGTGTTGCAGTCAGACAAGGAATTTCATGCCTGGCTGCGCAGGCTGTGTTTGCTCTCTGAAGTGTAGATTTCCATATTCTGAGTAATCAAACTGTTATCTTCCACATTTACAAACCCTGCAAGAAATATATGTCTAGAGCATAAATGGTATTATAATACAATAATTCATGTTACAGTTGTCTAAGCCAGTGGTGGTCTATAGTCCTTATTTTAAGCCTGGCACTGGAAATTGGGATTCTTTGTTTATTATTCCCCTTTCATAGAATCATAGAGTAGCCCAGGTTGGAAGGAACATTGAAAGATCATCTGGTCCTACCTTCTGTGGGAAAAGGAGCCTAGATGAGATTATCTAGCACCCTGTCCAGTCACATCTTGAGAACCTCCAGCAATGGGAACTCTACCACATCCCTGGGGAAGTTGTTCCAGTGATTGATTGTCCTTACTGTAAAAAGTTTCTTCTTTATGTTGAGATGAAACCTCTTCCGGTGCAGCTTGTACCAGTTGCCCCTTGTCTTCTCCTTGTGAAGAGAAGGCCTCTGTCATCTTTGTAGGAGCCCTTTAAGTACTGGAATACTGTGATGGAGTCCCCCCTGAGCCTTTTCTTCTCCAGGGAGAAAAGGCCTATCTCCTTCAGTCTTTCCTCATAGGGCAGGTTCTCCAGCCGTTTTATCATCTTCATGGCCTTCCTGTGGACAGTCTCCAGTCGGTCAATTTCTTTTTTTGAATTGTGGGGACCAGAACTGGAGATGGTTCTCCATAGCTCACATCTATACGCTCAAATTTCTCTTTTACATAAAGTGCAATTCCACTTCCTCTTCTTCCCTTCCTATGTTTCTGAAAGAGTGTGTAGCCATCCACTGTGGTCTTCTAGTCATGTGAATTTTCCTACCGTTTCTGTAAATCCTATGACAGCATAACTCTCAGACTGGGCAGAGAGTTCCAGTTCCTCCTGTTTGTTGTGCAGACTATATGTGTACTTGTCTTTGGAAAGTGTTGGGGAGCATTCCTCCCTAATCTGGTAGGTGTACTCATCCACCTTGTTGCTTATGGATATACAGGTGTTGCAGCTGTGGACCCTACCCCTTAAGTTCATTAGTTTAAAGCATGATTCACTAAGTAAGCCAGTCTGCTACTGGAGATTCTCCTGCATCTTACAGATAGGTGGATCCCATCTCTCCCCAGCAGGCTCTATCAGTCAAAGAACATGCAGTGGTCATAGGAACCAAAGCCCTGGTGACAATACCAGCCACAAAGCCAGGCACTGATCTGTATAATGTGTCATCTTCTGACTTCACCCCTATCCCTGACTGGCAACACAGAGAAGATCACTTGGGTCCCTGTCGCTTTCACTTGGGGCCCCCAGGGCTCTGAAGTCCTGCCTGATCTTGCCCAGGTTTTGCTTAACTGTCATCGGTGCCCACATGGAAAAGAAGTAGGGGATAGTAGTCTGCTTTTAACCAGTTGTGAAAGAAGTAGGGGATAGTAGTCTGCTTTTAACCAGTTGTGGCAGTCTGCCTGTGACAGCCCAGATCTTGGCTCCTGGCAAACAGCCAACTTCCCTTAACTCTATATCAAGCCAGAAGTAGGGCACCTCGGTGCCTCTCAGCAGAGAGTCAACCACTACAAGTACTTGCCACATACTTTTGTAGCTTTTAGTATGTGGTGCTGGTGCGGTTCCTCCCTGTTGTCTCTTGCTCATTAGTTTTGCCAGATGCCCGAGAGGTGTTTGCTCACCCTGCTCTTGGTGGCCCTGGTGGCTGGCACTTCCTGGGGCCACTTATGTGTGGCTTCACCATTCTGCTCTGGGCTCTGACATTATAACCCTGTGAAAATCACTTTGCATGCTCAAGCTAAATGGCTTTACATTTTATTACTTATTAGTAGCATTTATTGTGATGAACAGTAGCTAATCCCTTGAATACTGCTACCACCAGTCAGCTAAATTCAAATAGGAAGGGAAAAAAAATTGTAAAAGGATCAAATGAACAAAATGTTTGATACTTTAGAAAACGTAAATAATTTGTTCTATAAAGGCATCATAATTTTTTAAGAACCTACCTTCTCTATTTAACCTCTGTGATTTTCAGGTTAATTTTGCTTTTATATACTTTAAAGAGCTTTCATTTTGTAAAATAAATGCAGATAAACATCTGTTCTCTGCAAAAAGTTATGGGCCAACTGATCTAGATTATTTCATTTCATAGCAATAAAATCATAGCTAAAATTTCATAAAACTTACTTAACTGGATCACTGGATCACAGCATTTAGTACTGCTAATTGTAAAATTAGCTTATTGTAAAATAACAGTTTTGCTCAAAATTGTCTACTAAAAGCACTGGTTTTAGTAAACATCAGATGAGGAAAATTTTTAACAGGTGTCATCATTGGAAATTTATGCTTACTCTCTGTGGATGATGCCATGTATAATACACATCTGTTTCACTTGTGGGTTTCTTTCTCCAGGTGCTTTTGAATTGCAGTTTTACTTCCAGGTTCCTCATAACTGACAATAATTATTAAAACAAAACTTAGTTTGATCAAACTGGTTAAGATGTTTTGTGAGGAAAACATAATTTAATCAGCAGAATTTTACAAGTCAAGCTTATTTTTGAAGTCTTAAAAGACAGTATACCCATTGCATGTGGAAAAATAGAGCTTTTTGCTGAAACGTGCTTCCTGACTGTTGAAACTCTGGACTACACAACAGTTTTTATCAGATTTTTGTTTTGCTATGGATTTTTTTCTGCATGACATCTAAAATACCCAGAAAACACAAACCTAGACAGGAGCCAGCACAGAACAGCAAAGTCCATGCTGTGCATTATTTACAAAGGAGTTCATGAAAGTTAACTGGAAAAAGCAGGTTCTCACATGCTATACAGAAATAAATATGTGACATTTCCTAAAATGTCCATACCACCCGTAGGAGAGTTTCCAGTAGAAAAATTCAAGCATTAAAGAAAGTTGGAAACCTCTAATGCTCTTGCAGCTCTTATTTGCACTTATCCTCACTGTAGGAGATACACTGTGGGAGAAAGAGCAGCAATATATGTCCGCTGTGGAAACTCTTGCTGTTCTAGGCATGTGGAGTGGTAAACATTGTGCTTTACACATCATTTTCTAAAAGATGCAGGAGTGACTCTGAGAACTAGGCAATTTCTTGGACATGAGTGATGAGAGCACTCCTGCTTCTTTCCTTATCCACTGGTGCACAGTGGCTCAACTCCAGCAGGACAGATAGTTGTGCTTTCTGGTCCTGATGTTCTCCAGCGCTGTGGGAGAAAGAAGCTCAAATGATAACCCAGTCATCCAGGCCAGCCCAAGCTGTTCTATAAACAATGGGCATTTTTTTTCTTGAATGGCATGTTGTCCAACAGGATGGACATGATCTGAGCACAGTGAATGGCTGCTCTGAACAGCTCAGTTGCCTCTCTGCCTGTCTCCAAAGCACAGGGCAGCTTTGATGTGTGTCACCACCTTTCTGTTCCAATCAAAGCACTGCTCAGCATTCATAGGAGTTTCTGCTCAGCTGCTTGCATCCTTCATGCTCTGAAATGGAGACATCTGTTGGTTTGAAACTCCTTCAGGGCTGGGATGGTGATTAAGAGTAAGTAGCATGAATTGAATTTGAATGTGAAATGAAACAGGAGTTAAGTTCCTAAGCAGCTTTGAGGATCTATGCCTGAGCTCATAAAATGCAATTAATTAGTGACTAACTGGAGACTCTCTAGGGCTCTTCCATCCTTGAGGTTTCAGTATGACATCTCCTCTCCTTAGCCTTAGACTACTGCATGTTCTGAAGCCATCGTTATGCCAAAGAAGGAGGCAGACATATTTACTAGCTCTTTGATCTAGCATAATTCCACGTGAACTGTACCACACATTATTATGGCTTGGCAGGGAGGAGCAGGACTGAATGATACCAGACCTTAAGCACCGACAATTGCTAGGGCATTGCTTTACCTCTGCTAGTGTGGTGAGCTGTGTCATCCAGTATGAATTGCTAAAACTGATGGAAATTCATTAACACCATTGGAATGTCATTAACACTTTTACCAAGGATTATATCCCTTTAAGTGTCCAAATATGGCACTCCAAGCCAGTGCTCAAGTAAATTAGAAGCAGCAATTCCAGGAAAGAGGCATTTGTTGATGATATAATGCTATAAGTGTCAACAGATGTCATTCCTTATAATAAGGCATGTGGCTCTAATTTGGCGCTTCTTGTCATCAGGAGGAACTTCTTGCAGAGCAGATGTCACATCTAATCCCGTCTTTCATGGGTGCCTGTACCCTGTTAAAACTGGCATGCCAGTTCAGAAGTAGGCACAGTGCCATTAGAGCAGATGGTCTTGAGCACAAGTCATGTTACAAAACTGGTGTTTCTAGAAATGTGGATGCTAGAACTGAAGTACTACCCAGGAGCATCAAAATGTTCCTACCCAGGAAAATTCCCCCCTAAGTAGGTCGATACATGCCATTAATGCTTTAGTGCTAGTAGAAAATGGATGTTACTTCTCTCTTTTTTCTGGTTGTTCTAACTTTTGGACAACAACTGGTGATCCTAGGGGCCATTCTGGCACCTGAGGGCATTAGAATATACATGTGTCCTTGGCAAAAATGCCACCAACGCTTGGTGTTACTTTGACAGCTCTGTAGTGCCTGGGAATTGTTGTGGCATATAGGACTACTCTGCTGGGCAATAAGGGGGAGAAGTGGGTCTTCAGACCTGCATTTATCCATCTCCTCTGTAAGACAGTGTATGATTGTGCCAAATACCTGAAGTAAAACTGTGCTTTTGTTTTACTTCACGTGCTTTTTGCTTAGTATAGAGTAGCATTTTTCCTGAAGCGCTCATCCTAAGTTGAACTTGGCTTGCACTGAAGTTGGCTTCATTGTGATCAAATACAGTATTTCTTACAAATTCAGCCTTCAGTAACAGTTCATTTCAGCAAATTTACTGAACATGAGATTTAAAAAAATCTGTTGCTTGCATATAGCTACTCATTTTCTCTCCCAAAATGAACCTGCTGAGAAGAATTTAAATGTTTAACTGATGCAAAATGTGTTCCTCTTAACTTTTTTCAACAAGTAGAGCTTCCAAAAGCATTATGAGTACTTTCTTGCCTTCAGGTGTACCTCAGGTGTTAAAAACTAGCCCTTCCTACAACTAATTGATAGGTTTCGGTAATTATACAATAAAATCAGATTACTCTGATCTGATCTGTTAGAAATCTTAATCTGTATGTCTAGGAGAAGCTTTCAGCAGATAGGTTTCTATCTTCCAAGTTAGAGAAGCAAACATTTACCCAGTATGTAGTCCTACTGCCTCAGCTCCTCAGGGTACTACACAAGATGCTTCAGCAGAGTATTCAATTGATGATGTGGGATGTTTCTTGTCACTGTGATCAGTTATGTGCTGAATGAGGAAAGTTTGCAAGGAATATTTGGTCATGAATGACCTTTGACAATTCAGCTCCAAGTAGCCAAGAAATGGCCCTTTCAGAAGGTGGATACACAGTGATGCCTCCAGCCCATTTAAAAATGACTGCATGCTCCAGGTATCTGGCAAGACTCCAATAACCTTATGTTATCCTTTCTGACAAACATTATGATTGATCAGCAAAAGACTATGCTGTTTTCGCTCTGTATCTTACAGGGCTTTAACTAGCTAGCTATACAAATGAGCTCAGCTAGCCAAGCAGCTGTACAATCTGCCAGAGGTAGGCAAAGCTGCCATCAACATACAGTGGGATTTTATTACATAGTGAAGTGCTCATCTTGCCTGGTAGAGGTGTAACATTTCACAAGAGCCCAAATGTGTTATATGATTCCAAAGTACAGCATAGTCAGCAAGTTGTCTGCAACTCTCACTAACACATACAGAAATTTTACTTTGTGGTGAAAATTTTACCTTGCCCAATGAGGTTCATAACACTTCAGTAGAGAGCAAGATGTAACTCCACTCAAGTAAGAAATCCATTTAGCTGGATCTTAAAATGTGTGTTTTAATTGGTAAAGTGAAATAAATAAGTTAATATTGATACAAGGAGGTGCCTCAGCAGAAGGCTGTATTTCTATTATCTATTATGTATGAAGGACACTGAAGGTGGGTCTGTGGCACAAAAATTAATCTAGATTTCAAAAACTCCGTGTCATCAAAAACAGTAAAACATGTAAAGGAAGGAGCTTCAGTTCCACTTGGCAGAGGCAAAACTTCTCCACTTCTCTTAAATCCACTTAGTTGCAGGTGAGGCTAAGCGGAATGACCTCCTTTGCCATGGGCTGGCAGCACACACAGCCCAGCTCAGTGGATGCTGTTTGGCTGCAAGTCCAGCTGTGCTGATGGTGAGCAGGAGAGAACCTGGAAGCCAGGTTAAGCCCAGTCTCCTGGTCCCTTGCCCTGTTCTTCACACTGTGGCTGTGGTTTAGGCTGCTCTAACTCTCAAGAAAAGCTGATATAGTTAGCCAGAGTTCTGCCGGGATGAACCAGCCTACAGCACTTGGCCAGCTTTTATTTAGCAGTGTAGATACAGCTAGACCAAGCCTCAAAGGCCATGTCTGCAAGGGCATCCTGCTGTGGATAGGATTGCCAGTGCTGCCCTGACAAAGCAACTGCCAGCTAAGTTAGGGAAGTGATCACCTGAAGAGGTGATGCTTCCCTCTGCGCTGCCAGAAACACCACCTCTGTGTTTTGCTTTCCTGGATCAACTGCAAGTGCAAGATCCAGCCTCTGGCTGCAGAAGAAATCAAAGCTGGAGGTGAAGGAGGAGCCTGCCAGTGCATATGCAGAGGTGCTTTTGCAGCTAGAAGAGATGGTTCACTTTGCAGGGTTCCCACTCATCAGGTGACCCAACAGCCATCTGCATGGCCAGATCTGAGGGGTGAAACTGTTCAACAGCAGGTATCATAGGAGAAAGGTGCTTGTCTTTAGGACTGGAGGGCACAGAGAGAAGGACGGACATGCAGAAGTCTCTTCAAGATTTAGGTGGTAGCATACAAAAGCCATGACTGATCACATTAGCTGTCATTAATCATCAATGATGGCACCAGTCTCCCTCCCTAGCAATGAAGAGGTTGTCTCAGAGGTAGTCATCTGCAGTGCAGAGATCCAAAGCCTTCTAAAGCTCAGAGAGCTGGCTCCTGCGCAGACGGGCTCTGTGTATTTGGCTCCTTATTTTGGTGGAAGTTATTAAGCTCAAGATACAAAATTTAGGTTTCAGTTTTGAATGCTAAAACTTCTGAAAAATCAGCTTTTATAAAGCCATGTGGGCATGCACAAACATTCTCTAAAATAAATGTTATAGGGGATTATAGTTCAAGCCTTTGTCTGAGCCAAAACATGCAATGGGAAAAATTACTTCAAGGTAAGTAAGCTAGGTTTAAGCATTGTGTGAACATGAATCCTTAAGCCTTTTCTTGTTCTGGACAGACGAGAAACCTGTCATCAGCTTGTCCCTGATCTGTTGCGCATTTGCCCTGTTGTAACATGAAATACCAGGCACTGGCTCTTAGCAAAGACAAAAAAAACAAATTAGCTGGCTAGTAATCTCATCTACTATCATAACATTGTAATAGCATGGTAACCCCTCAGGACTAATGATCACACTGTACCGCTTGGTCAATAGCATTGGTTCAGCTTGACCTACAGAGCTGTACATTCAGTCGTGTCTCTTAATAATTACACTGTGAAATATTATATCAAAATATACAGTGTTGGACTTCAAAACAGTAATCCTTTAAAATAATGAAATAAAAAGTTCAGCTGACAAGCTGCATATCTTGTAATCAGTCTGTAAAAATTAACATTTTACAAGTAAAAATCAGAAATAAATAGTTGACATTAATTGAAGGATGGGCAAATGTTCCAATTTAGTGACAAGTGTGTCTTGTGGGTTTTTGTTTTAAACTTCACCTGATTATTCACCGTAGTTTAGGTACTTTCCTTATCAGATCATTACCCATGGCAATGATTTTAAGTTTCATTTTGTGCTTGTATTTGTGCTTGTATTTTTGTTTGAAAACTGGGGCACAGAAGTGCAACCTAGTAAAACCCAGAGGATTAATACATCCCAGTGTTTTGACTAAAAGTAATTCCAGCCTCATTCAACGTCAGGTTTTCCCACTGGCTTTCTCTCTGCTAGTCCTTTGCTGTATGAGTTTGGAAAGTGGCTCAACTTCTTCCCTATTTGTAAAGCTCATTGAGTTCTGTGACTGGGAAGTGCTTTTGAAATGCTAAGTGAGATCACTGCTGCAACAACTAGACGTGTACCTTCGTTGTCTTTAAACTTGGTTTCAAGTAGTGTATAAGGATCTTTAAGACGGAAAGGGCTGGCTATTACCCTGGGTAAATGTTTGTGCTTCAGTGAACATTCACGATGCCAGCACGTTCCCAGTGTCTCACGTGTGATTACAGCTGCGGCAGGGAGCTAGCAGCTCCAAGCCAGCTTCCAGCGCAGCGAATGCTTGACCTGCTCTGCAGAGCTGAAAACTCACTCTGTTTCGATAGGCTTCACAATAG
Source organism: Falco peregrinus (assembly GCF_023634155.1). Classification (NCBI taxonomy): domain Eukaryota; kingdom Metazoa; phylum Chordata; class Aves; order Falconiformes; family Falconidae; genus Falco; species Falco peregrinus. Next base: position 98,682,449 of record NC_073724.1, on the reverse strand, counting down.
CAGCCCACGAGACAGGGAGCTGCAGAAGCAGCTGCACTCATGCTTTAATACTCTCCTGGGGTCTGTTTCTCAGCAAAACAGGGACCCATAGGTACTGTCAGACAAGCTATTTTTCTAGAAAGGACCCAAGTTCTCCAGCAGAAGGTGACTTTATTGCCCTTGAGTGCAGGCAGGGAAATCTGTGGCTGTGGGGCTCCAGAACAGCCCTTCCTATTCCTGTCTCCTCTCAGATCAAGACCTGCCATACAACATGGATTAATTAATTGCTTGTCAAATGTAGAACTCCTCCCACCTATGCTCCTGCTGGTTTTACAGTCATATGTAATATCATGCTGCATTTGCATCCTTTTTTATAAATTTTGTAAATAATCATGTAGAATTGTGTAGAAGGAACACATACAAGAGACACAAACTCCTAGTGACATATACAAGAGAGCCTTCCTTTTCCGAGGGTGAGGAGTCCCTGAAGCAAGCTGCTGCAGGACAGGGACAGATGGTGAAGAGGACAGTGGCAGATATGGAAAGAGGGTGGCTCAAGCCATCTGGGAGCCAGTGAGATTTTGGTTGTGGTTTTCTTTGAACACACAGCCTACAACACACTGTCAGCCCTGACTTCTGCATGTCTTCCCTGGCGTAGCAGTGTAGGGGATGAGTGGGTGCAGCTGGGACTCTCCAAAGTAATTGCAAGTCTTCAAACACCTTTTCTTCTTCTCTGTACTTTTTTCACAAGCAGAAGAGTAGGATTCCTTGGGGCTCCCAGTGAGGAGATGATAAAAGTGAGGCTGAAGGCCTTTAGCTCTAGTGGATCATTAATAGTCTGTTAAATACTCTACTGCAAAGTCAGCAGTGCTGCTCCTCATAGAGCACAGAGTCTGCAAAAATACAGGGTGTTTTATGTAGGAGCACCCAAATGGCTTCCCAGGTGCTTCAAAGGCAAGCAGAGTCTCCCCTGGGTTAGATAGAATGCAAAAGTAGAGAAGTAGGAGGGAAGAGGTACAATACAACAGAGTGATCCCCTGGAAACTGTTCACGCACTGCACTTCTGGCGTTTCTGTACAAGCTTTTACTGAAAAATAAGAACTGGTATTCTGGGAGGGCAGATGCCACTGACTTACCCACTGCAGATAATAGTGGAAGGAATTACCTTGTGATGGACTGACAAGTATCATCTGATGAATAGTCTTTTGGATTTTCCTTCAGGAAGTGAATTCCTTTGTGTAAATGAAAACCTTTATTTTTCTCTTAGATCATAAGAAACATGCATTGTCCTGGATCTTTAATTTACTTTATTCTATGAATGCTATTTGAAAAGTGGAATGCAGCACCATGTAAGCAAGGTGGAGCTCACCTTGCCTTGCTCCTGGGGGACTAGACACTGCCCTAGTGATATCCATGGAAGCAGGAAACATTTGCTTTTTGGAGCATATTTTACATGCATGTGTTGCTGTAACCCATTGTCTCTTTCCAAACTCCATCTCTGAGTGAAGAGCGAAGCGGGAGATACTGTCTCATGCTAGACATTGACCTTATCTCAGCAAATCCTGGATATATTGATAGGTTATTGTGGTGAGTTGACCTTGGCTGGCTGCCAAACACCCAGCCAGCCACTCTCTCACAACCCCTCCTCAACAGGATGGGGATGAAAATAAGGTTTATGAGTAGAGACAAAGACAAGGAGTTCACTTACAAATTGCTGTCACAGGCAAAACAGACTTGACCTGGGGAAAACTATTTAATAACTTTCCAACTAAATTAGAATTGAATGGTGAGAAACAGACATAAAAAACTGAAACAGCTTCCCCTTCACCCCTTTTTCTCAGGCTTAATTTCAATTCTCCCTTCCCAGCTCCTTACCTCATCTATCCCACCTCCCTGTCGAGCAGCTCAGGGAGGATGGGGAATGGGGCTTGTGGTCAGTCAGACAATAGTTTATCTCTGCCTCTTCTTCCTTCTCACACTTTTGCCTGGTCCAGCGTGGTTCTTTAGCACGGGCTGTGGTCCCTTGGGATAAACCTGCTTGTGCATGGGCTTCTCTCCAGGGGCTGCAGCTTCTGCCAGGAGCCTGCTCCCTGTGAGGGCTTTCTGCAGGCCACAGCTTCCTTCAGGGCATGTCTGCCTTCCTGCTCCATGGGGTCCTCCACGGGCTGCAGTGTGGATCTGTGCTCCACCGCGACCCTCTCCACAGGCTGCAGGGAAATACCTGCTTCACCATGGCCTTCTCCAGGGGCTGCGGGGAACATCTCCTCCCCCATATTCTCCCACCCTGGTGCTCACAGGGCTGTTCCTCACACTTTTTGCCTCACTCCTCACTGCAGAGCAGTGTGTTGCTCTTTGTGAAATGGCGGGGCACAGCCCTGTGGGTGTGGGTTGGAGCCGGCGGGGGGGCACAGCCCCTTCCCCGCCTGAGGTGTCTGCCCCACAGGCTCTGGCACCTCGCCACAGGTACCCGCTACAGCCATGCACCTTGTCTCCCTGAGTCCGTTTCTTATTAAAAGATCAAAAGCTGAATTGCTTTTTTTCTTTTCTTTGCCTTTTTTTCTCCCAAAGTGGTTTGTCCAGCCGCAGCACATGGTGCACGGCCAGCTCTGCTCGGGCACTGGGCACTGTGACTCAGGGGACCTGGTGAGGCCATGTTTGTCAGCTTTCTCACCCACTCATTCCTGTAATTAGCAGACCTCTTGTGCTGTGTTTTAGACTGCAATCGTATTTGTAGCTGGCAGCACTTCATCTTCAATACCTAGAAAAGCTTTTTAACTTTTTTTTTGTTTTTAATAAGAGGTTGTATAACTCCCCTGGACACCTCATTCTTCCCTGTGGGAATTGCTTCCCTTCAGCAAGATTTGCGAGTTGAAACGTTCTCCACATAATACATTTCATAACAGAGAATAAAGGGTTCCCATTAAAGAGCACTTGAACGACATTTCTCTGTGAATAATAGGAATAATTTCCTCTTCAAGGTTAGTGTTTCTACACTTGAAACTTTAAACAAATAGCTGAGGAAAGAAGACAATTTCTACAAGTGGTGCTACCCAAACCGGCTGGGTGAGCATATACCTGAGACTACTTCAGGAGTAACTCCATGAGTCTGAGGCAGACAGGCTGAGGTAGGCACACATGCTGTAACACCCCCCTGGCACCTGGCAGAGATGCCCTCGTGCACAGTCGCAGAGGAGACCAGGCCAGGCTGGGCTGGATTTTCTGCTGATGTGACTTTACTGAAGTCAGCAGTGTTTTGTCAGCAGATAATTCAGCACGTGATCTTAAATGTTTGTTACACGGGTGAAAAATCTGTGGAGTTTGGATATAAAACAACGACCTGATGTGCTGAGGGGTTGTTATGTGCACAGCAGTGTAGACGACAAATGCTTCAGGGTTTTCTGTTCCTGTGTGGGGCACAATGCATTGTTGTGTTTATTTTTTTTATATGGCTTGACAAAGGTCAAAAGTGTTTGTAGAAGCCCATGTATACTGCAGATATGTGCTTTAAATTAAGACTTATATGCAAACAGCCTTAAAGACACAGCAAAACTTCAAGCTGTTTTGTCAAAGTCAAAAGGTATATTCTTCCTTTATCAGAAAAAGAGGATTTTCTTTTCCAACCTTCACTTTTTTTCCTAGTGGATTTTCATAAGGAAGGCAAAAAAGAACCTCCCCTTTACTTGCAGGCACTTAAGAAGCCTACACCTTAAAAATAGTGGAGACTTGGATGTGCCAATTATTAAAATAATGTTAGAAATTTCCTGCAAGTGGTACCTAAATAGTATTGTATCTTTTTAAAATAAAGGAAATAAAAACTATAGACCCTTTCTGAAATCCTGTGTATTTCTTGCCACTATCTCCATTCATTTTTTCAAACAAAATGTTGATCCCTCTGCAAATGTGCAAGTCCAAATCTTTTGCCCCTCTCAGGCTTTCTACTCAATAGATAAAGAAGACGCTTCAACTTTGCCTTTTTCAAATGTTAAGAAAAGATTTATTCCAAGGAGCCTAGGTTGTCATTATTCCCTACATGGCAAATACAGGAGAAAACCAAACCCATTAGAAGTTTTCAAAGAGGTCAATATAAACTGGAAACCTTGGCAATCTTAGATTTATTATGAGAATATAACTGAAGTGTATGTGAGAGTTAAGGCAGATTTTTTTTGGTTTTGTTTTTCATCTTATTATTCAAATGTCTGAGTGTGGTCTGAGGGACTGTTTGTGGGAAATCCCTCCTGGACAGGAGAATGTAGTGCCTTGCAAAACTGAGCCCTGCTATTCCAGCAACTCCCAAGTGTTAGAGTGAATGTGCAGAGTGGCTCCTGTAGCAGCTACAAAGCCAAAACCAACTCATCTACCCAGATATTTAGAAATTCCTTGGCTTCTTTGTAAGCCTTGCATCCAAATACCTTTAAGGAGCTAGTCCAAAAGCAGGTGTTAAGTTCCTGTTGGAGTCAGACTCCAACAGGTGCCAAGACTTCACGTTTAAGTACGTTGCTGGGATCATTTTATTTCTACATAACCATTTGTATTGGAGAAGGTCCATGTAACTTAGCTCAAGTTGCAATGAGATTATGTCTTTGTGGATTATAACTGCTGATACGAGCTCAGTCTGTATGCCACAGTTCACATACATTTTTTATGGACTTATAATTAGAGCAATTTTGGTCTCCTGCAGGTTCTAGCTTTGGAAATGAAGAGCAAACCATTCCTAAGGCATCTGCGCCTTCTAAAGATGTCTCCAAGGGGAGCAGCAAGAGCATGACGCAAGTATCGAGCAGCACAGCAACTCCACGCAGGAGCTTACTTCCAGCACCAAAAACTGCCACAGCACCTGCTGGTAAGTGCTCCAAACTTGAAACACCACCTGCATTAGGCCAAGCAATGCAGAAAACTTATTATTATGCTGTTTTTCTGCTTACTCAATTAATTCTCATGCTATTCTTGGGCACATTGCCAATGTGCTGATTGGGACTCTATTTACTGTAGTCCCTTTGAAACACAGTCAACACAACAGCTAAAATCTCATTTTGTGAACTGTGTCTGGAGTTGAAGGCATTTAGTGTCCCTAACTACACATGCCGGAGATTTAGTGTATATATTATTGTTTCTCACCAAACAGCTTTTTGAAAACATTTAATTGCTTTAGAGACCAAAGCATTCCATTGAGCAGATGATTCATTGCTAGGTATGTTTGCAAGGATGAGAATACTGCCCTCTAAGTTTAAGCAATCTGTGGTGTTTTCACTCAGGGAGAAGCAGGCAAGTAAACAAAGCAAAAAAACCTAGTTTTGTTTCCAAATTGTTTCATTACCTAAGCCCTCCTTCATTCAATCCAGCTATGTCTCAAATCAGCCAGCAATAATTCATGGCATTTCGCGCAGAAAAGTTTACTGTTTTCTGCCAAATGCATTTTTTTGTTGAAAAACATGTGCATCTCTCCACCATCTCCTTCTCACACTTGTTTCACGCTGCCCCTTCCCTATCCTGGAACTTGGACATGGTATATGAACTCCAGAATCCCCTTGACAAGGATGCAGGGATGTATCTTCTTGGGTAGGACTCATCACTTTTGAGAGAGTAAGGAGCAGTTTGTGCTGCCTGTCCTTGAGGGCTGTTAGTGCTGGCCCATCTGCCTGCCCACTCAGTGGGGAGAGATGAGGATACCCATGATGGTGAACACCTATTACACACTCAGCGCTGGCAATGTGGAGACTCAAGTTCGGGTGTAATGGATGAGTTAGGACTGTTCATTGTGACTTGGAAGCAGGGTCAGTATGATTATTGGTCATAATTATAAAATGAGCTTAAAAGCATGGCTGTAGACACCCTCTCCCCTGGTTACAGATGACAGCTCCTCACCCCAGGTGGCTTCAAGCACTTTCCTACCCACTTCAATAAGCGTATAGAAATTCCATCAAGTTCAGTTTAGATCTTAAAGTTTAGATTCCAAAATTAAAAAAATTGCATAACTCACCAGCCTTATCGAATCTGGCTCTTATACAGCAGAGTGTTTCATCTCTAGGTAAGTCCCACTGGGTTTGATAACACACACTGCAAATGAAGCTGGGAAGGAAAAATCACTACAAAATATGAGGCAAAGACTTTATGCATTACTAGTTCTGATCACCCAGTTTCAAGGTAGATTAACCTGGTGTTGTGGGATGACCTTGGCTGGATGACAGGCACCCACCAAAGGTGTTCTATCACTCCCCTCCTCAGCTGGGCAGGGGAAAAATACAACAAAAGGCTCATGGGTCAAGAGAAGGACAGGGAGATCACTCAGCAATTACCATCACAGGCAATACAGACTCGACTCAAGAGAAAGTAAATTAATTTATTGCCAATCAAATCAGAGTATAGTACTGAGAAATAAAACCAAATCTTAAAACACCTTCCCCCTACCCCTCCCTTTTTCCCAGTCTCAACTTCCCTTCCTGTTTTTCTACCTCCTCCCTCTAAGTGGTTCAGGGGAGGCAAAGAATTAGGGTTGCGGTCAGTTCATTACATGTTGTCTTTGCCAGTTCTTCCTCCTCACTCTCTTCCCCTGCTCCAGCATGGGGTCCCACCAACACAGGAGACAGTGCTTCATGAACTTCTCCAACATGAGTCCTTCCATGGGGCTACCAGCCCTGCCAGCAAACCTGTTGCAGCCTGGGCTCTTCTTTCCACAGGGCCACAGGCCCTGCCAGGAGCCTGCTCCAGTGCGGCTCTCCCTGGGGTCACAGCCTCCTTTGGACATCCACCTGCTCTGGCATGGAGTCCTCCACAGGCTGCAGGTGGCTATCTGTTCCACTGTGGACCTCCATGGGCTGTAGGGCACAGCCTGCCTCACCATGGTCTTCACCACAAACTGCAGGCAAATTTGTGCTCCAGAATTGGGCCACATATTCTCACTCCTCTTTCCCAGCTGCTGCTGCACAGCATTTTTTCCCCTTTTTAAATACGTTATCCCAGAGGCACCACAACCATCACTGATGGGCTCGTTCTTGGCCAGGTCTGTCTTGGAGCCGGCTGGCACTGGCTCTATGGGCCATGGGTGAAGCTTCTAGTAACTTCTCACAGAAGCCACCCCTGTAGCCCCTCCACTACCAAAACCTTGCCACTCCAACCCAACACACCTGCTTAACTTAACAGTTCTAGAAAAGGACTTAGTGCTGTAATCAGTGGCTTAATGAGCCTGACAGGGAAGCTGAAGCCATTTACTTTATGTAGTTCAGCTAAGTGAAAGTCGGCGGAGTAGGATGTGGTCTTCTGTCCAACACAGTGAGGAGCAACTGTCTCTTACTGTCAGAAAACTCTTTACTGCCATCATCTGTACCCACTAACTGGGGAATGGACCAATCTATGAACAGAAGATACAGATAAAAGGTGGTACGATTTTTTGTTTTCTTTTCAAGTTTTCTTGCTTTTTTTTTTTTTTTTTTCCTTTTCTTTTGAGCTTCCTTTCCTCTTTTCTGGTCCCAAGCTAAGTTACTCCATTTCAGGCTACAAGTATTTGATTAGTATCAGATCTGCCCCTAGACTTCGCCCACAAAAGCCTTTCTTTTTCAGCTAGTGACATTGGCATGGTAAGCTTTAAAGGGCTATTGCAAGTTTCTGTAGAGGAGCTCTTCTGGCCTCTGGGCTTCTTTTGTCAAGACCTGTATCTGTCACTACTTGTGCAGCCTCACACAAGTGAGTCCTTGCCAGGGAGGTTTTGGTACTGAGGCATTTCAATGAGCTGGACCCGTGGTGTTTAGTATGCAATCATACCAATGTGGACACAAAAAATCTAGCATACACAGACTAATTAAATGGTTCAGGCTGTCACTTCTGAGTTTGCACAGATTCCAAATCTCAGATCCACACAGGAGAGCAGAAATTACATCTTAATGCAAAACAATAGTGATCAAGCAGTAGGTTTCCAGAAGGAATGTTTGCCATCACATCACAGCATAAACACTGAAGGGGAAAAGAATTACTGAGGCTGGCAGAAAGCTAAAGTTGACTTTTATTTTGAGGGTTTAGTCTATGAAATTATTTAATCTATGAAACAAAAGACTAATTTTTTTGCTGGATTTTATTGCCTCTGGAGACAAAACTGAAAAACAAAAGGCCATACAGAATTTGGATCATTATGATAAGTTCTCCAATTTTCTTCCTTCCAAATAACCTTCATTTGCCCATTGTCCTGAGGTTGTCACTAGATATTTTCTGTTTCATCACTTAGTCTTGGTATAGTTTCCTTCAGAGTGCTTGTTATTGTCTTTATATGACCCTCCAGTAACCATGTGTGTGTCCATGGGTGCACACAAAAGGAAGCTCTTTGCTTGTGCTTCAAGCTGGCCAAAAGTGAACTTGTGGGCCAAGAGCTGTAAAGTCTGTTAATGTCATGCTGTGACTGAGTTAATAGGCCCATCGGAGACAAAGCGGTATAGCTTCTGAATTGGATTTACTTCCCTCCAGGCTGAGTGGGGTACGTGTTCAGTCCGTGTTTGTGGGTGCATGGGTCCATATAGGTGTGCCCTGTGCAGGAAGTGCGGTGGCGAGCAGTCAGTTCTGTTCTTCCCATTGCAAGGCCATTAGTCTGACTCTGCTCATGTTTCCCAAATTTTGTCATAGCCAGGAAGCTGTCAGACACTCCTGCAGAACGGGAGGAAGGTTTAAATCCAGCAGCCCACCATGGCCTTTCCATGCCAGGGGTGCGATGGGAATTGCCCACCTGCTTTCTTAGGCAAGCCACAGTAGCAGAGAGCTAGGAGGGATGCTGCCAGAACGTTAGATCCAATCCCTCGCAACTAGAAAACAGCTGAACTTACTCTTTCCCACTCTGGGGGTCAGGGGATCAAGTCACCTGCCCAGCCTCCTCCCAGCAAGGCATTTCTGTGTGTACCAGCGAAGACTGGATGCAGCAGCGTATGGAGCCCATTTCCACCACCTCACTAAATTTATAGTCCAGTCTTGATAGGGAGATTCAGTCAGGTGAGGTAACACTTGCTTGTTTTATTCTGGAAGGAAACTAAACATGTAAAGTAGGGGTACCTGCCTGTATTACGCAAAAAGTCAGACATAAATACTGAACAGGGACAGCTAGCAAGTTTAGGAAGTTGCTGTTATTGAACAGAACAGACAGAAGAAAAACTACAGTAAACTCTGGTCTAATTTTTATATGAGCCAAGGTAGCAGCAGATGTATCTGGGGTCAAGTCGTGATTTTCTTTTTATTAAAAGAGTGTCATGGTTCCTCAGTGCTAAATATCTGATGGAAGCAAAGGCTGAAATAAATCAAAGCAATGATAAATACAAAGTTTTTTAGCAAGTTAATTCTTCCTCTCTTGCAATAATATATGAACTCTGTCTGTAGATCCTGATGTGATAGGGAGCCCTACAGAATGTAAAATTTTCTGTTTATGTATCCTTTGGACAGTTTTTCATATCTTTTAAATGATGAAGCACAAAACCATCTTTTTAAAGTTGAACTGTCTATTAAATTGGAAGGAGGATGCTACAGATCAAATGAAGCAAGTGGAGAAAGGGCAGTGAAATGTTCATATTGCTTTGGGCTTTCTGATCCCAGGCAAACAAAGGATCTAACAAAATCCCTTTACAGTTGTGTCAGATACCATATTCTAAATACAGAAGAAAGTGCATGGGTGTGCTGAAAAGGCCAGTCTCCAAAAGGATGTCCTGCAGCAGTTAGAGGACGTAAAGGTTGAAAGTCTGCATGTACAGACACTGTAAAAGGTTTGCTTGTGGTGCCGTTGCAAAGTGGAAAGAACAATCACTGGCATAGGCTACCAGGCTATGCTGGGCAAGTCTGGCATTATTGCTGGACATCACAGGGCAGACCAATAAAGGTAAGGGAGCAGAGAGGTAAAATCAGTGTTTCAAAAGTGTTTGAAGGTATACTACAAATTAATCCACCCACCCACACACCTTCACTGACACTGGCATGTCATAAAGATAATGAATGTCATGCTTGGGGAGGCAGCCAGGCTCATCACTGCAACAGCAACACTGAAGAGACCTTCACCAGTGCTCCAGACTTGAAAACAGTAGAATGAATAAATTTCTAATATTCTCCCAAAGTATCACATAGTGGCGATTGCATGCACAGACAATCCAAAGAACAGAAGAGCAACCATGATATAGGAAGACAGAACAATAGAAAAGACAAATTACATAAGATGTTCTTGAATGTATGAAACTACACATTAACTTGTATCCAGTGACCATTTTGGATGCCCTGGTATTGGAGGTAGTCTTTGTTCTCAAAGGGAATGCAGTTACATGAGATCCAGATGCAAGTTTTGAAGAGGGGTGTAGAACACTTTTCCAGTACATGTGCTTTCATTTTTCTGCTGGATCAAGGAGTATTTAAAGGAAGTCTCAGAATGTCAACAATACATTTCAGAAAGTCTTAGCTGGACATGGATTTATCCTTATCATGTTTCATCATGTTCCTGGTTAGCAGCATCAACAGTTTTTTAATAGATTTTTAATAAGTGCATAATAAATGTATAAGCACACATTTATTTATACATCTTTACATCTTATACATAATAAATTATAAGATGTCCAGCTCCAGGTCTCATCTGACAGCCCCTTCCTGGGAGCAGCCTTGTGAGCCTACTTGTTTCTTACCTCTTATTTGCAGTTTGATCATGAGGACACCATCTGCAAAGGGATGATTGGTGTGGCACATGTTTATCCTCCATCTCAGCCCAGTTTCTCCATAGCTGAACTGGCAGCAGCCCAGCCCCACCATGGAGTCATGGTTGGAAAAACTAAACCACCACAATTTCCTGGGTTTTGCCCCATGGCAGGAGACAAGACACTGCACAGACACTGTGACCAAGGAGACAGGGATGGTCTGCACCATGAATGGAAGTTTTTAGCTGGGACTGAGACTTGTATCTTCATACCACATACCCCTCCTTGCAGATGCTGGTCCCTGTGTCCAGCAGAAAGGACTTACAACACAAACCAACACCATCTTGAAAATGAGCCATGTTTTCCCATGAGAAAAAGTGAACCAATAGCAAGACCTTAGGGGTGAATTTTGCATTTGAGGAAGAAGTCATCAGCCTTGTTCAGTCAAAGTCAGTAGGTCAGACTCTGCCATGAGTGGTGCTACTGAAGTCAGCCATATAGTAAAGCTTTTGAGAAGTAGGGAAACCACAATTATTCCTTCTATATGTTCTGTATATTTGGAGAACAACAACAAAAAAATAAATTGGAGATATTCTATGTATAATACTCCTACCAAGTAATTACTCCTAGTAGTAATTCCTATAGAACTTGATGTTGCATGTATGTTTATAAACACATACTGCATCTGTCCAACCTCCTGTGTAAAACACTGCAGTTACTAAACTAAAGCACTCAGAGCGCTCCACAGTTACAGCTGAAGTGGACAGACTCTACATGTATTATATACAGCATATTTTACAAAAGTAAAAGAGGGAGAAACTATTTCCCAAAGAGGATGGCTGTCATTTAAGTATAAGTAATGTTTATGAAAGAGTGCAATATCAGGTGAAGTAAAAATTACATTTGTATTTCAGATTTATATAATTTAACTATGCATTAATAGTACATTAATTCACAAAGGACTGTTTCTACCTATATTAATGAGTGGAAAATAACGAAAAAAAAAATCACATGAAAGCTTTCATGTGTTAGATGTTAGAAGACCACCTGTGCTGTAAATTCTCATTTAAAAAAAAAAAAAAAAAGATGACTGCTCAAGAGAGATTATACTCCTGATATTTCACTAAAAGTGCTTGTCAAATAAATTGGACTACAGGGAATAAAACATGTTTAATTAATGAAAATGGACTCCTATAGCTGCTGCTGTGCAGGGCTTCAGATGATCAAAAGAAAATTCTGGCATGGGACAATAGCATTGGAAGATCATTGTCGTGTAAATTGTTTTGAAGACATGAACTGATTGCCTTTCAACTAGTCTGTGAAAAGAGTGCACTTAATTAGGTTTCGGTGTTTTTTAGGTTTTTAGTGGGTTTATGTGTTATTAGACCCCTTCAATATTTACATGCTTGTTGACACATAGAAAATGTTAAAAAAAAAAAGCATACTTGACTAGAAAAAGTGAGATAGGTCCTTTAATTTCACTTAAACATATTAGCTGCTTTGAGAAATACAATGATAACCTCACTAATATTTAGTGTTTCTATTGTTGTTTCATATTTTGTTTAAAGACAGGTGAAAGCAGCTCTCTATTGGGAGCTTTGCAGCTAAGGTCCACCTCTGAAAAGACATGCAAACTTTCCCTTTCCACAGATGCTGATAAAAATATATTCTTTGAAGCCCACAGATACTGAATTTTCTGTTTTAAATTTCTCTGAAAATATGGGAATATCTGCAGAAGGCAATGTTCAGAGGCAGCAGACTAACTAAACTTCCAGCCCTCACAGGGGATTTGTTTTACAAACCCCTTAGATTAATGCTTACTATGGGAAAATTCAAAACTGAAATCAAACCAGGATCTAATTCTGTCATAATTTAGGCAAAACCCTTCAGTCTGGCATGGTGCAGTTAGTGGTGTATCTGGTGAGCCCTTCAGGATGCATAAAATATCTCAGCATAACACACCACAGCAGTTAGTAATCCAAGAAAAGCATGTCTGTGCTGTGCAATGGAAGGGGGATTCAGACAGGCAGCAGTTCCTGAGCTGGTGCTGACAGGTCTAGAGAGTAACAAGATACAGCACCATGTAAGCATACCTGCTTATATCCAGCAGCAGTATGGTGCATTCACCCAGTGCTGCAATCAGTTGATTAACTTGCTTTAGACCTAGGTTATTTCCTGGTCAGGAGCATTGGTTTCATCTGCTCCAGGAATCCAATTCTGGAGGGGGCTTGCACAGCTCCAGCCTGGGTGTGACATATTCTCCACATAAAATCATGCTAGTAGCCACTGAACAACATGAGTGTGGCCCGAAACCTCTTCCTGCAATTCCCTTCTCATATCCAGGTTGTTCTGTGATTGTCTGGGAAAAAGTCCTAGGGTATCTCAGCTTGCTGCAGACCTTGGATGGACAATGACGTGGGTGGAATACTGGCTAGACCATCAGGTTCAGGGTGTTGTGATCAGAGGTACAAAGTCCAGGTGGCAGACGTTGGCATCCATTAGGGATTGATACTGGGCAAATACAGTTCAGCATCTTCATTAAAAACCTGAAAAGTGGGATAAAGCACTCCCTCAGGAAGCTCACAGATGATAGCAAATTAGGAGGAATTGGTCAATATCCTGGAGGGCCAAGCTGCAGTTCAGAGGGACCTTGCCAGGCTAGAGAAATGGGCCTTCAGGAACCTCATGGAGTTCAAAAAGGCAAATGCAAAGTCTTGCCGCTTGGGGGAATGATGCCATGCAACAGGAGAGGCTGGGGCCATCTGGCTGGGAAGCAGCTCTGCCAAAAGCCCCTGTTTGGGGGTCCTGCTAGACAGCAAGTTGAATGTGAGCCTACCACGTGCCCTTGCAGCAAGAAAGACTAGCTGCATGCTGGGGTACATTAACAAGAGTATGGCCTGCAGCATCAGTGGTCCTGCCCCTTTATTCAGCACTTGTGTAGCCGCTCACAACTGTGTCCGGTTTTGGGAATCCCAGGACAAGAACAGTGGGACATACTAGAATGAGAGCAGCAGAGGGCCACCAAGGTGGTCAAGGGACTGGGACACATGACAGGACAGGTCAGGAGGAGAGCTGGGGTTCTTCAGAGAAGGCAAAGGGAAATCTTAATCTCAGTCTTTGGTTATCTAATGGGAAGATGTGAGAGAAGCCAGACCTTTCTCAGAGGTGCACAGTGACAGGGCAAGAGACACCAAACACAAGTTGGAATGCAGGAAATTCTCATTGTTTGACCACTTGCGAAGGTGGTCAGACACTAGAACAGATTGTCTAGAGAGGTAGAGAGGTGGTGAATCTTCTGTCATTAGACATAACTTAGCTGGACAAAGCCTAGTGCAACCTGCTGTAGTGCAACGCACTCTGAGTCGGAAGCTGTACCAGAGGACTTCAGAGGTCCTTCTGACAAAGCTGATTGTGCAATTCTGTGTGCCACAAACATCTTAGGTCCACAGGTAAATAAATGTGCCACCACAAACACAGCAACCAATGTATTATTCTGTAGTTGCTCTGGCCTCTTGTGCACATTCAGGAGTAACTCATGAGCAGAAACATCTAGCTAAAGGGTAGGTCTGTGCTGGGGAGCTGAGTGCATGGCTCCCACAAAGGCAACAGGACTTGCATGTAAGTCAGGAAAAATAAAGAAAGTATGGCTCAATTATTATGTGTAAGGATTTGAGAAGTGGTTTACATCTGACCATAGTTTTTATTTTCTACACGTAATACAGCTTCCTCTATGGTCTCATCCCTGTCTGATCTTGTTCAACCACATCCTTATCTCAGAACATATAAGCCCAAAGAAAATCACCTTGGTATCACTAAATGTAGAGGAACGAAGCTGGTTTAATTAGCATTGATAATATACAACTGTGGGCTGGCTTCAGGGGTGTCAGGTTGGCTGATGTAGATAAGGTGCAAGTGTGGCTGCTCTGTTAAGTGGTTGGGCAATCAGTGAAGAGGGAGCAGTCAAGGAAGAAGCAGAGAGGAGGGACTGAGAGAACACATGCCCTGGATGAGGGGAGACAAGGAGAAGGCAGCAGAGGGGCTGGTATGAAGGGTATGTTGGTATGCGATGGTAGAAGACCTTATCGCAGCTAGCTGGTTTGGAGAGTGCTGTGGCAACTAAACTGCTGTCTTTTGAAACTCTGGTTCACCTTCAGGATACCAGTACGGCTCTGGGATCCTGCAGTCTTGATCCAAATTCCTGAGCATCATGTTGTTGCTTGTTTCAGACCTCAGCTCTGTCCACCAGGTTGAACTTGCCACCCAATGATCTACAATGCTAGAGAACTGAAGGATTTTATATTTTCTATGCCTTGTTGTGGCGTTTGGGGGATGTGCATTATGGCGTACCTATTTCAACTTGGTTATTATTCTTATTTAATGTTTATCTCACAGACAAATGACTGTTATTCCCCATAAGAAATCTTCTAATTTGAGTGCAATGACAGTAGCAATAAAGAATTCATTTGAGCAGCTTGTTTCTACTTGGCCCATTAAATTAAAGACCATCAAAGGCATTGTTCAAAAAAATAACTCAGTCAATTCCTGTGCTTTTACAAGTACCAGTAAATCATATGTAACAAGGCAGGCTGTTAAATATAATCAGTCAAGATGAAAAATAGGAAGCTGGTGTTATCGCAGCTCTAACCAGCAAGCTTGTAGTGTAAAATGTGTTTCTTTAATCAGCTTCTGCAAAATCCAGGCAACACAACCTTAGCCAAAGGGTGAGGGATGAGCTAAGGTCAGCTGAAGGGGAAGTGAGCACCAGTGCTCTTTGCAGGGATGAAGGAAGAAGAGTCTGCTGCTGCTTTGTTTCCCCTTTGCCAATAATTCCCGTTAAAAGCTGAATAGTGAATATGCAGTGGGTTACATTCACATTGTTTCTGTACTGAATGTAGGGATATGCAGCACTGTACCGCAGCTGAAAGTGAGATGTTCAACCACAAGTTTTCCAACCTCTGTCCTGAGACCCACTGTAAAACGTGCCATAGCACAACTGTGTGAGGAAGCAACAATGAAATGCCATGGGATCCATGTAAAATGACAGGAAGGGAAGGAGTAGCTGGTTTAACTCCACAACTAGAATTGGATGTTCTGAGTTACCCTGTGATTTTTTGTTCAGTCTAAAGAATGGTTCATTTTGTCAGGTTTATTTTTTCCTTTATTTTTTAGTAGCAGATAAAGAGACTTTTATTCTTAATATAGAAAGAAAAGTCACTTTACATGAGTCAGTGAAATAATCCTTGTCCTTCTTTTTTTCTTATCAGATTGACTTTAAATTTGAAACAAACACAAAGAGAAAAGCACAAGCATTAGCAGTTTCTACTTCAACAAATATATAGTCTTTCTTTACATCTACTTATTTATTCACTGTCTTTTAGTGTCTCATAGATCACAGGAAGTAGAGAGTGTCTAGAGAGGATTAGACTGCCGTTATATATGGAATCCATCATATTTCCAGCTTTGCTCATTTTGTCTCAGACAATGAGTGCGTGGATGTCTCATTACTCACCAAGGACACAACTAGTCGCGGGTATCAGGGGGAAAGGCAGAAGAAAGCTTGTGGCTTTCTGTGTCTGTGAGTGACTGAAAGCATTTCCTAGGGTTTTTTTAAACTGGCAGGCTGCATTAGTTAAAATATGCTTGAGAACAGCTGGAATCCAACTGAATGCAGCCAGTCCCAGTCAATTGTCAGTGATGTCTACATGTTAGGATTTGTTTTGGAATAAATATTCAATGTGTAATATGTTAGCATGGTTTCAGTCTGCAGTATGAAAGCAAAGTGAAGTCTATCCCATTGTACTGGCTTTTAAAAACTCAGAAAGGTACAAGCAAATACAAGCGCTGATTCTGTGGCGGCTCTTGAGAAGATATCTCTGTTAAGGTGTATTTAGCTCTGGTTCCAATGCTAGCATTCACCATTGATGAGGGAATAGAGAAATGGCTTTGTTTGTCTGCTGTTTTTCCAAGTGATTGCTGAATGTTTAATATGTCTGGAGTGTTTTGTCTTTTATTTCCAATGATTTTGCCTTTGCTCCTTATATTTGGTTTGAAGCAAGCTGTGTGTGTTAATTAGGAAATGTAAATACCTTTACAGAACTATGCATTTGGATGCATTTTTCAAAAGCAAATGCTGTAACCACACAAGCGAGTATTTATGCTCACAGTTCTCTTATGAATGCGTTTCTGTATACAAGCGTAGCTTTTAAAAGATAAGAAACATTGGGAGATTTGGAACCTTAAATGCAAAGTAAATTCTTATAAAAAATTAGTTGTCTGTGGCTTTGATTCCCAGCTACCAGAATGACAACTTCTCACTCCAAGAGCTCCTGTAGTGGAGGGGACTGGCAGAGCCTTAGAAGCTGTTCCTGGAAGCCTGGAGTTAGTGGTGGTTCCTGCTCTGCCAGGAGCCTTTTGCTGGGAGGCTCAGTGCTAAGTGCCTTGACTACGCAGCCAGCAGGAATAAAGCTAACATGCAGGCATTTAGCACAGCGCTAATTGGAGTTACGTATCTCCAGCCTGTGGGCAATAACACTAGGAGTTTGAAGTCAGTTTTGTTCCAGGTCAGAGTTAATATTAAAAGACAGATTTAGAATGAAATTAAAACACTGTGCATGTTCAAGAAATATACACTTGTGGTGCTTAATTTCTTTTTATAATTGTATTTTATGTATTTTTTATTTGATCGTTGTACGCACAACACCTTTTGACATTTCAAAATATGTCAATGTATGTATTGACAAAGTATGACAATGAAAGTATTATTTGAGGTTTTACACACGTTCAGGCCCATAATGACAACTGAAATATTTGTCTTATTTCCTGAGGTACAGTGGAGCATCAAACTTTTTACGTACATTAAAACCTTTGAGTTACTTCTAGTACACTCTGAGGTAGAAAAGATCAAACTGTATAACCTCCTGCTGTGCCATACCCTGCAGTACAGCATTATGCTGATCATCACACTGACACTCTCCTACAGATTTTTTTAAACCTGAAATTCTAGATTTCTGTGAAATGACAAATTTGGAGCCCAAACTCTTATAATTTAAAAATGATTTTTCCCTGCAGGAACTTCTTTTGAAATCAACATGTTTTCTGAATGTTTCCCTTTTAACCAACTAACAGCTGTTGTTTTAAAAGAGAAGAGAATGAAC
Source organism: Falco peregrinus (assembly GCF_023634155.1). Lineage (NCBI taxonomy): Eukaryota > Metazoa > Chordata > Aves > Falconiformes > Falconidae > Falco > Falco peregrinus. The sequence continues at coordinate 98,664,682 of NC_073724.1, read as the reverse complement.
AAACACTATTTTTAGAAAAACATTCAGCACATGTTCTTATTTGAGGTCTGATGCCAGGTACGGCTCTTCCCCTAAGATTTCGCTGTGGCTGATGAGCTTAGCAGAACAGTAACGGTTTGCTCTTGTGGACTGTCCTTTCTTTTGCTAGCTGCATGCTTCCTAAATCCCTCTCTGCTAATGAGGGCCACAGAGAGGCCACCAGGACCCTTCAACTTAGGAAGAAGAAGTTGAATAATTGCTAGCTCCATGTGCCCTTTTCCCCATACCCTTCCCAGCAGGTGCACTGACTCTTCCCTTGTTACACAGCCCCTCCTCACTTCTGCAGTTGCTGCATTGCTGCCCATACCAGATCTCAGGAGCTCTCCCAATGTTGTAAACCGAAGGAGAGTAGCTATCCTCATTTCCTACTCTTGCTATTAATCCTACTTTTCTGTCCTTGTCAAGATACCTATTTCCACCTTCACCCTGTTGATCTCCCACCTTCCAGGGCCGATGTTCCCCATGCAGCCACCCCTGCCAGGCACCACTGTCTGCACCGGTGGGTGACTCTTGCTGCTCTCCGCAGACCTCGCCTTGCCCTCTGAAGAACAGTGGTGCTCACTGGGCTTCGTGCCTCTTTTCTCTGTTTTCTTTCAACTGAGCTCTAGTTGGGGAATTGTTTCTTGCTTTGTGCTTAAGGTTAAGAGGCTGAGCTAGTTCTCCAGGTGTTCCTTATTGAAAATGTCCCAAACCCAAAAGTAGTTAAGTATTTATGTGCCCCTTGTTACTCCTGAAAGCAAAAGGAAAACACACTTTCCCTACCATTGTCCCTGTTTGACATTTGCCATAGCAAAATTTACAAAGGAGTTTGGTGTATGGCCCGTTCGTGCATCATATTTTTAATTCGAAAACCACAAAAAAACCCAAGGCTTCATTGCCATGAAAAAGTCATGCTCAAATCTGTAAGAATATAAACTATACCTTATAAAACAAGCTCTGGTTTTATCTCACAGCTCCCATCTCAGGTTGTTTTCACTTGGTCCTTAGTAATAAAATGGCACCATAAACTTGTTTTATGTCCTGCTCTGTAGTAAAGCACAGTGTAGTAGGTGGCAGACACAAGAAATTTATGTTCTTAGTCACTTCACTGTGAAAAGTATTAATCACAAATGAGAATAGTAGCCTCAACGTGTCGAATTTATAAACAGCAGAGAAAATGGAGATGGACCAAAGTAAAGATACGAAGACAAGTTCAATCTTTACCAGCCCCTCGTGACTGATGGTGCAATTTGCCCATGAATGGTGGAAGGGAGTCAGAGAGGGTCTTAGACTTTCTCTTGTGCTATTCTCACACAAATAGTTGGACTCAGGGCTTGTGGGTGTGCATGTGTTCTTTGCAGAAACATTCTGCAAGTGAATGTTGAGATACGGTGCTAGAAGATAGGAAACTCAGTGCATGGCAAATGCTGTGTCTGCAGCTCGCTGCTTGCAAGTCCTGAGGCAGGCAGAAGTGGAAGGGTGAATGATACATCAAAAATAAGCCTGATACTGCAACTGTGACTAGCTGTGGCTTTGGAGAGAGCAGAAAACAAGTCATCCAGTAAGCGTCCCTGAAGTTTATGAACTCCATATAAAATTATCACTTCACTATTGAAATAGCCAGACCACATATGTATTAAGCAAAATGGAAGATAGCATTAGCTTTTGGACTGTCACTGTATTTAAGCACCACCAAAAAAAAATGAGTTTGTTTTCCTGCTTCAGATACTTCAGATTCTGTGGGACATTGACATTTTCTTACAAGCCGTCTGTGAACTTACTCATAAGTGAAGGGAAAGTTAATAAGGCAAACATTGTTTTTCCTTTGTGACAAGTGGTTTGCCTTGAGTGTCTGTTTTTCGTGTGTGTCCAGGGGCTGTGACATAGTCCTGCAAACTAAAATGCAACCCCCAACAAACACTAACTCTGAAAAGGGAAAGCAAACAGAAAAATACCTTAATGTCTCAGAGATTTGCTTTTTCTTCCTCTTTCTTCTTACTTCCTTGGTAAATATTTTCTGCATGAAATCCTGTGGTGTGACTGTCACACCATGGGCAAACAAGCTGGGCTGGTCTTTCATGTTACTGCACTCAGCATGGTGCCCACAGCTATTTTGATGAGAGTTCTGGGTGGGCAGGAGGAATGAGCTGAGCTTGGGTGGCCGCTCTGGCTTTCAGATGAAGCTGTATCTCCTTGGTACAAGAGGCAGTCGGTGACTGCAGAGCCTGGGCAGCTGACAGACCATCCCAAGCCCCTAACCAGAGAGCTCCAGTGATGGGAGGAATAATAACAGACATCAAGTTGCCTCCCACTGAAAAACTAAGGGAAGAGGAAAGGCTAGCACAAAGTTTCTGAAGGTCATAATCCAAGAGCTCTGGGGCATCGTGCTGTCAGTGGGAAGAATTAGTGGCTGCAGAAAAAAGGATAAATGCAGAGGTCAGGACTAATCTGGAGAGCTACAAACACAGAGAGGAGAGGAGAGAGGAGAAGGAGGAGGGCAGACAGCCTGGAACATGCCTGGGTCATAGATAAGCATGAACCAGGTGTGGGTTCAGCCTTGTGGACATGAGGAAAATGACGTGTCCCTGTTGTATCCTGCATTGGCACAGCGTGTTGTAGGTTTTGTGCACTAAATGCGCTGCACCTCTCTGGCCCTGGCCGAGTTAGTGCATAGGCAGAGACCCACTCTCCTGTCTGGCATGCCACATCCAGCACAGCCCTGACACATCCTGCCTGCTTCTGGTTCTGCAGAAGCTTGTCTCTTGCCTGTATGAGACCCTCTTGGGAAAGCTGGCCACCGGAAAAACAGTTTCCTAACCTGGGGAAGAAATTGATAGAGCAGGGCCTTCCAGGTAACAAGTCAGCTTTGCATAGTCGTACTCAGCTTCTCCTCCAGCCCAGGATGAGGATGCACAGCAAGGTAAAAAGACAGAACACAGAGCTCACAACAGGTAGGATGGGCTACCTATGTAGCTGTTTGTGCCTTAATGGCATTTGTCACTGTGCAGATGGCCGGAGAACCAAGATAGTGTGTAAGGCCTTGTTCTGACCTTTTTTAGTGCTGTGCATGTCAGCTCAACCACATGCACGCAGTCATGCTTGCAGAAGTGGCCGGTTGACATCCAACACAGAAGTACTGTTGTATCATTCTGTGCACAGCCCAGGATGTGTATTGGTGAAATACTGATATAAACGTATTTCTTTCTACCTTTATTTTTTTTCTTAAACAGGTGTGAAGAAAGAAGTACAAAAAGATCAGGATGCTAACAGACCAGTTGTCTCATCCCCTAAGAGATCAGCAGTAACAACCACCAAGCTCCATTCACCAGGTAATTATGAACCAAAAAACACTGCTTCAGGGAAGATTTAAACTTGTTGACTTTGCATCTCTTGTTAACACACTAAACTGAGACCCACTATTAAGTGAAGATTGATTGTGTCCAAGGTTCATTAAGCTGGCTCCGACTACTGCAGGTTTTATCATACCAATGCATAAGCTGAACAGACTTTTGTTTTCTTTGTTACAACCATGAAATCATCTTTCCTTCAAAACAAAGAGTTGTTGTTATTACGTGTTTAAGGTCACAGGAACATTTATTTTTATCATTACAATTACAATATAAAAAGAAAACAGGTAGGTATAGTGAAATAAAAGACACAGATACCTGGAATTATAGTATATTGCCTGGAATCTACTCTTTAACTGTTGTGCAGAGGCACTAAATTTCCTGGGCTTTTTCTATGCATGACTGGAAAAGGGATTATCTATAGAAATAACCTTCAGAGTGCTGTTGGGGCATTGTCAACTTACCCCTCAATATGGCGTACAAACACATGGGTTTAGCATTTCTAAATAATACCTTTGTTTATTTACTAAAATGAAGATAACTTATTTCAATTTATGTTTACTATGTGTACATTAACAGATGTATAAGGTACCTAAAGGCTTTTCTAAGGCTGGCCTTTGGCTGATCTGAATGCTTCTGAAATGAGTGGCCATGATCCCAATGATTTCTTTGTGCTTGAATTTTTCTTCTATTCTGTTATCTCATTTTTCAGACTCTACTTAAATACTTTAAATGTCATCTCTACAGCTATATGATGCTTGAGTTGTTATTATTGGGGGGGGGCAGAACCCCATGTTTCTTCATTTGATGGTAAAAAAAATGTAGAACAGCTCTTCGGCTCCTATAACATTCGTCAAGAATCTCTTCATGTTTACTAAACTCAAACTTTTCTTCTCCTTCCCATCCAACAAAATCAAGAAAATGGAAGGTAAATTTAAGCTTTCCAGGCACCAACAGGATTCAGAATTCTCCTCCTCACTAAGCTACTAGTGTAAAAATATGAACTTAACCCTGTCTTCTGAATCATATAATTTTTAGGCTATTTTGCAGCTGGTGAGATCATCAAGAGAGATGCAAAGAAAAATTTGTTGTGGAGAGTGCCAGACCAACAGCTCACTAGCATTTATAATGGTGGGAGTCCAGTTTAAGCACTGGAACTGATTGTGGCAGTAGCAGCATGTTGCAGAACAGCTGATTTGCTTCCACTAGAATTGGAAAGCAAAATGAAACATAGGCATATTTGTACTGTGTATTTCTGTTGTCTTAAGGAGGCCTGCATTTCCACAGGTCACTTAATGTTTTTCAAGGCTGAAATTTTTTGCATATTGAATTCGTAAGTCATCAAATATTTCTTCATTTTCATGAGAGGTTGAGTAACTGCCCTCTCTCCCACTTCAGAGACAGATTTAGGATTTCTTAAGCTTGGTTGCCTGAAATTATGGCAACCTAAAATTGTTTATCACCGTAATGATCAAATACGAAGATAAACCTCATTTTTATCTTTTGAGAGTAGCCTTTAGCATTCTATGAAATAACAACAGCAATAACAAAGCCATAAAGACAATGTTTTCACCTATTTAACAATTTAAAAAAATAATCAAAGCAGCCATTAAACAGGAGAAGTGAGTGTTGCTGGGGCTAAGGGGCAGTAGCACAGCCTTTCCTCCATCAGGATCATAAACTTGTAAGGCATTTACATTTGTGATATTATTCCTATCACATTACTTTGTGGTAGGAGAGCATGCGTCCTCCAGGTAACTCTGCCACAGCTACATGTGGCCATGAAATAGGCTGTAACTTTGAGTGCTGTATCTAGGTTGTATTCCCTCTGTTACTGGCCTCCTCACGTGCAGTTCTTTAAAATCAGTGCTGGGTTTTGGCTGTCCTGCAAATTCTTTTTAGCCTTGAATCTGATCTTTAGACTTTTGGTCAGTCCTCCTGCAGACTTGCAAGCGAGTTTTGAGATGCAGAAGCTTGTAGCGATATCAATTTTATCTATTGATGCGATACCATTCCTGAAATATTTGTATAGGAACAGGTGTACATGGATGCAGGTGCTCTCCATCCACTCCATTTTAGGACAGTGCCGTCTGTTTCTGACATTTGTCACTCTACAGATTGCTTGTTATCAGTCCTCTCGAAGTAATTTTCACACTTTCCTTATGAAAATGTCCAAAATTGGACAGTTAAAAGGCAAATAAATTGTATTCCCCATCTAAATCCTCATGGACTATGCTAATTATGAGTATATACTTGTTACGTCTCCTTAGTTCAAACACAGGTAGATAAAAAAGACCTGGAAGTTTTGAAGTGGATCAAAGGGGTTCAGTGATTTCAGCGTACACTAGGTCTCCCTCCTGGTCTCACCATCAGCAGAAAGGACATTCAGGATCAGGGCCAGCATCATTAATACATACCCTGTTTTGTGCAGAGCAACAGAAGAGAGACATGAATGGCAGAATAAGCTTAGTAAGCTGCTTTTCAGACCCAAATGAACTGAGAAATTCAGATTCATCCCTGAGGAGAATAGCACAATTTAATTTACAAGGACAGCTTATAATACTGACAAGGACAACACAGAAATGTGCACTTCAAATGTTCCGGTGAACAGGAAAGCTAGAAAGATATAAGACAAAGCAACCTGATGGGTTTCTGTTTTAATTAAAACTGGACTGATTTCAAGGGCTTCCCTTTACACTTCTCCCTATGCCTTTTGTTGTAACATCACCATGCTGCCTAAAGAACCCAAGATTTTTATACTAGAAAGACAGATATTTGTGGTCATTGCTTTTATGAATTTCTTATTTTGTGATAATACCTACTGCCCAGTTAAGAGCCCCTTTACATGAATGGAAGAATCTGTAAGAAAATATTATTCCTGAACAAAATGGTGTACAGGCTTTAACTGACATGAAAATGGATAGAGGGCAATGACTATGCTGGGTCAACTCTCTTAATGACAGAAAGTCCTCTCTCTCTCTCTCTCTCATCCCATTGTATTATTTAGGTCTTGCAACATCATAAAGTTAGTCTTGACATGTTGGGAAAGGTATTCCCCTTTACAAATGCAAGTCATGGGCACAAGTTTCAAAGGCTGTTTTGCACTTGTGACTCTATGCAGTTGCAGCACAAGATACTTGGGGTCACGAGGGAGCATCTCTAGAGCTAGTTCCCTGTAAGCTTAGCCTGGAGCCAGAGCATAGTGCAGCAAATTGGAAGACATGCTCCCAGTGGCTCTACGCAAGTCAGGGATCTAAAAAAGTAGGAATACACTCCTGGTGTATTGTTCTGGAAAAGCTATACTGGTTCCCTGCCTGATGTGGTAACATTGCCCTGAGGATCCGTTTGCACACCCAGGCCACAGTCTTAAAAATCTAAAATATCTAAAGCGCATCTAACAAAATTACCTCTGGGACAATGCTCTACTTCATAAATTGGTTCTAAGTCATACCATTAGATGCTTCTCTGTGGAAGGATTCTTCTGGTTTTTAGGAAAGGGGTAGGTAGTATCCACAGCGGAAAACTGTGCTCTGTTACATTCATTGCTGAGAACTAGTTGGAGACATGGTTTCTGTATTGTTTTGCAGGAACTGTGTACTACAAGACTATAAGACTACAAGATACTATTTTATTTTTTTTTAGATTTTTTCAGATTCTTCCATACCCAACCCTCTCTGCTAGCACAGAAATGTTCATTTTTTATCTGTATCCAGACCAATGTCCACCATTTCTAGTAACACATGGGAGCAAGGTGTCTGACTGTTTTCTCCCCCTTTCTTTCTAGCTCCTAGGCTAAAAGCTTGATACTAGCAGGAGGAGCTCAAAAAGTGAACCAGAGATTCCTGGACAGTATTCAGGAATGAGCTAAAAAGCAACAGCTGAGGAGAGACTAAGCATAGCAAAAAGAATCAGTAAATCAAATGTGTTGCGCTGCTGACCATAAATGTTTGCAGAGGAGAGTTTTCAGGAAGCTAAGAAGATAAAGACAAAACAGCTTGTCCAAACAGTGGCTTGATCAACGTGACACTACCAGAACACCACCCTTTCTTGCTTCATCCTCCTAACTGAGTATATCCAGAGAAATGAATAGCTGACTCAAGCAAGATATAAAATTAAATTAGGATAAAAGCCTCACTTCCCTGAAGTGGCTTATCATAAGTGAACTTTAATTCTTGAGCCATTCATGTGAATATGACACTGTGTTTGAACTGATACCCTGAACACAAGCTACACTAGTGGTTTCACATCTTTATACAGGATCAGACTTGCTTCAATCCAACTTGGAGCATGTCAGAGGAGCCAGAGTCATTCTGGACCCATTTCTGCAGGCAAATCATACAGTGCTTCTGGTGTGACCGATGGTGCAGAGAGAGCAGCCACGCAGAGTCAATGCTGTAACAGTCAACATTATGTGGCACCTGGTGGCATTTCTATGCATATCTGTTTTGTGCTGCAACTTTAGAAGTGTTATAAAGGGGAGAGCAAGGGGAACTGGCAAGATAGACTGCAGTATTGCTGATAAAAACAAACAGTGAATCCCAATAGCAAGCAACCCATGCTATGTTTGCATTCAGGGAAAGACAACTCCAGTCCCACATTGTCCTATTTGGAGGCAAAACGAAATCTACAAAGGCAGTCTGGCACCTCTGTCGAGTCACCAAGCTTGGGGTTCAGGTGGCCAAAGAAATTGTGTAGAGTCTAAACATCATCCTACTGTTTTCCGCATCCACAACAGGATAAGCTGAATCTCAGTCTGGAAGCGCCCATTTCTCTCACTGCTATTCAAGGGAGTCCAGCATTACACATCAAGATGCAAACCTCTGTTCTTGTAGATGTCTAGCATAGGTGAGAGGGAACCTTCCTCTAACAACCTCATTTCTCAGTAAGACGTTCTTAGGAGAGCTCTCCCCAACTCATAGCAGACCTTCAGGCTCAGAGCCTGAGGTGAGATGACTGTTACAAAGGTTTGAGCTTTGGCCCCTATGGAAACGTATTGGACTGTGCTCTCGCTTTTCTTGAAAGTCATTACAGATGTGTGTGAATGCTAGAGACCTTTTTTTCTTTTATAGGGATGAGTTCCAAGGGCCTTAGAAACACAGAAAGGTCATGTCCATACATATAAAGGGACCCTGATGGTCTTTTCTTCTCTGCTTTGTAGGACATCCCAAGCAAAGGCCAGCCACCCCAAAGAATGGATTCTCCCCCAAACCAGGAGAGAGTCGAGATGCTGAAAAGCAATTAATTCAGAGATTGAAGGAAAAGTGTGATGAGCAGTCCCGGCAATTAAGCAATATTCAAGATGAGCTTAAAAGGGCCAGCTGTGGCTTTGATGTCTTTGCTATAACAACACAGCACTTTTTCAGGCAGGTAAGTGCAATGGGTACTTTCTACCATTGGAGAGATACTTTGCCTTTACACCAGCCACTTGCCCAGATTTATTCCACAGTTGTTGACACTTTGTTCTTGGGAGCAAAGCGTGTAATTTCTTTGCAACAATTACTATGATGAGGGAATAATAATTTGATGCCATGTATTTGAAAATCAAAGTTCAGGAACTTGGAAGAGGAAGAATTGTGACTGAAGTATTTGTCATGGAGAGGTTTCAGGATGTTTTTAGGAGTAAAGCAGATGCACAAACTTAGAAGTACCAGTCCCTGACTGCTACAGCTGGAATGGAAAGTGTAACTGAGACAGTTGTGAACAAATGCAAAAACAATCCATGCATTTAGTCAACCAAAGGTGTTGGATGAAGGAAGAGATTTGCTTTCTCACTTATCTACTCCTGCTGTTCACCACAGATCAGTCAGTGTCCCTGTTACAGAGGTGCCAGTTCCTGAAAACATTAGAATAACATTATCTCAGCATTTAGGAGATTACATTCAGCAGGTATAGAGAACATTAAAGAAAATGTTGCCAATTAGAGAAGTTTATTTAATCACTAAACCTGAGACAAAATGAGTACCTTTTAAGACAACCATGAAGGACTTGTAGGTATTGCTTGTTTCAAAAGCTGTTTACTGATCTGGCTGGGCTCTAATGCCCAGACCTGGTTCACCTCATGCCCATGTATTTTGTACCATCCCAGGTTAAGCTGGTGTTCCAACTGCTTTGTAAAACAGGCAGTCACAAGCAGTAGGACCCAAGGTTTGGGGAATATCCTTGATTGCTTGTTTAGCTACTTTTGGAAGAGGCAAGAGTAAACTTTCAGTATTAAATGGGATGAAAAAACCCAACAAAAACCAAAGCACAGATTCAAACAGTCTTTACAAATTCTGGAATACTTTATTCAGTTATTTTTGTATATTAGTGGGAAAGGTTACCTTTGAACAAATAACCATAGTTCACACTTTTCCCTAAGTAGGAGCTGATCTTGCTAGGGGGAGCTTCAGTGAACTTTAAAAAAAGGAAATCTTTATTATGTACTAAATATTTTAAATACCTTATTGGGGGGGGTGGGGGGTGTCCCCCTCCATTTTTCTATAGTCTTGACATTTCTGGGCTTGATGGGCATTTGTAAAGCTTTTTTTTTTTCCCCCTTTTGGTTGTTTTTTTTTATTATTATTTGAGCTGACTGTGGAGTGTCCTTTATTAAAGCAGAGGGAAACAAAAAGGGGCAGAGCAGTGTATGCTCGGCTTTGTCTATGTGTTGTCCACTGGGGAGAGATATTTCATCTCATGCCTCATTCACAATTTGCTGAAGGAATTCTGGAAGCTTGGGCATACCTCCTTCATCTCCTCTGGATGTGTTTTAAATGAGAACAGCTGCTGCAGCTGAGCTTTCAGATGACTCTCATCTAGTTGGTGCGTGTTAGATCTGTCCTGAGAATGCCTACTAAACGAACACCTCAGGGGACTTTATTTAATAGAGTCCTCTCCACGTCCTGGCTGGGCATAGCTGTGCCTTATGTTTCAAGCTCCTCTGCACCATCAGGCCAGCTGAGGGGTTGCAGTAATACTCCTCTGAATGCCTGAGGGTCTTGGAGGTAAAAAATAACAAATATACTTATGGAATTTAAGCACCTTGAGGCTTGGGCAGGATTAGATGTAATTTTTGCCAGATCCACTGCTGGGCTCATTTACCTGTATTCAGCCTGAGTGTCAGTTTCTTTTGGGCTTGCTTGGTCACCCTGGAGTATATATATGTGCACATCATCATTCAGTGCAGTGCAAGACACTTGCATCTTGCCGCTCGCTGCTGGGAGCCATGTGATATGGACCTCTCCCAGGCAAAGATACCCCTGGCTTCTCTGGGCGATGAGCTGCACAGTCAGCATGAGCCCAGCAATTATCCATTAGTCACTTAGGTGTGGTACCTGCATTAAAGAGTATGATTGCTTAGGCTCCATTTTTAGTGAATGGAGGCAGGTGAGCACTTCCAGAAGACTGTTTTCAGCACCAAAGATCTGAATGTCTGCCTGAGGTACTTGCCTGTACTGTGGCCTTCAGGGAGGCCTAAAGCTGCTACACTTTTAAATCCAATGCTTAAATTGAGAGCCTACATGTGATGGGATGATCTGGGAGTATTCAAGCAATTGTGTAATTGGGCAGTCTGTTGTCTTGCAACATAGACACAGGCTTCCACGTTTTTGAGTCATTCAAAAATACAATCTGTAGACATTTTCTGAGATGGCATTAGTGTTTGAAAGCTTGAGCAAAATTGCATTGGCTGGCTTTGCATGAAAAAAGGGCAGCATGAAAAAAGAAACTTTCCCCATTACAAAAATAATACTTAATGTTTGTTTCTGGGAAGCCTGCAGGCAGAATGGTTGAGGTCTGAGTAGAACTGCAGTTTGGCAAGGGAATAATACTCATTCAGGAAAAAGGTGGGGACTTATTCCAGAGAAGTTTGAGGCTGAGTTGTCCAACTGGCAGTTCTGCTCAGCTTAGCAGAGGACCCAATCCTACTTTGCTGCTGGGGAGCCTCTTTGGGCTGATAACCACGCATAGCCTGATTTTAGTATGTGTCTCTCTGTCCTTACACCACATCAAAATAATGCCCAAAACATAGATTTTTATCTGAATTGGAGTTGAATTCTGTTGGAAAATGTGCTCCCAGGCAGTGAGGACTGGGCTGAGTCTTAAAAGTGACCCAAGGACCAGTGTTTTGCACACAGGTAGGAGTCTCCCTGTGCCCGTGGCTCTCGTCTTGTTCACACGGTTTCTGTTCTCTCTCCAAAGCTGGGAAAAGCACCAATGCAAGTGGTCCAACAGATGTGTTTAGCTGAAGAAAGAGCGTGTCAATATGTAGTAAACAGTGTTGGCCCACACCCACAGTTTCTTTGAGTGCTTTCTAATTTTAAGCACTTGCTGTGGCAACCTTAAGGTTGCATGACCATTTTCTTTGGGTTTTTTTGGGTTTGTTTAATTGCTGTTCCAGACCACTGCTGAATGTTATCCTGGAATCGTGTCTTTTTCTCAGTTGAAAATGCTCTTAATAGTCAAGATTCATTTAATAGGCATCAAGGAGTTCACAACATGTAGTGGTACTTAACACAGACCCATTAAATGCCAGCTAAACCAATTTTCTATCTTGGTGAAAAGCCTAGGAAATCAAAGCAAGTGATGGCTGAGGCAGTGGACAAAAAAAAATTAAAGCAGTGGTTCTGACTTACACATTTAGATAATTATGAAAGGTAATGATTGCAGCGCATGTGGACAGCATGGCTTTTAATTATTATTTAATTAGCAGATGGATTATTTGAGACCCTCAGATATGCACGCATGACTCCTATTGAATTTGGGAACCACTTTAGACTTATTCTGAAAAGGAGCAGATTGAATTTGTCCCTAATGTTGGATGTTCAGTGTGTCAATACAACCCTTGTGCTGTGACGTATACTCCAAACTGAACAACTGACTGGTGGGAGCTGGAGTGATACCGTGAAGATGATACTATGAAGACTTTTTAGAACAAATATCACGAACGGCTCCCCCTGACCTGGGTCACTCCTGAGCAGCTCTGGCTTGTTAGCCCGATAATAATGACAGTCCTGGCCCGGTTTCACCCCTGTTCAGCAAAGTGGCCCGCAGCAGTCCCTCTTGGAAATGGTAACGGTGCCATCTAAAGGAGAGCAGCCCGAACTGACAGACCCTGCAGGGTAAATCCTTCTGGACACAAATAGGGAGAAAAAGAATCCACGTTCCTATCTCCAGTATGCTCAGAGCACAAGTGTTTGTGCTGAGGGCTTTGGTGGGCAAACTGCACCAAGGCCCTGGAAACGGGACTAATAATGCCTTTCTGCCCCTCCAGCATGCCCAAACGGCAGGACTGTTGGTGTCCTGTTAATAAGTTCTGCCTCTGAAATTTCAAATGAGGACTCCAGAGCCACAGGGCACGTGAGGGGTAGGGATCCCTTCTGAGCTGCAGACCCCAAGCGTGGGAGGAGGCAAGGGAAAGGGTTATGCTGTGGTAGTCTGTCCCGTACTCTGCTTGGGCATAGAGGGGTTTCCAGACTTGCAGCACAGCCTGCAGTTTTCATCACAGGAAAAACTGCACTGGACAGGTCCTAGCGTGTGGGTGCAACCAGATAGCTGGGAATGGGGCAGCCACACAGATGTCCTGAACAAGAGTTGGGTCAGCACCCTAGTACCTGACAGCATCCCAAGAGTTTGTATCTACTGACACTGGGAAAGACGCATCACCAGTAACCAGTGTGTGTGTTTGTCTCTACACCTGAGTGTGAGTTACTTTTGGGTGGGTATACAATACACATCTTCCAGACAAGTAAACACCTATAGCAGTGTACTGGAAAATCTGGGATGGACAAGAAGAACCTTTAACCCCATTCAAATAACTGAGATATGTGTCTGCTTTTTGTGTATTCTTCAAAGCAATGTTTCTGGTCTGTGAAGTGTCACGTTACTACCTTGTCCAAATACTAATGACTTCTTGTGTTAGAGGCAGAATTGGTTGCTCTAGTTACAAGTCACTTGGCACCTCCCACCGTTGGCTCGGAAACAGTAATTTGGGCTAACATTTCAAGTGCTCATCTCAGACTGAGCTGAAAATGGTTTATTTCCACAGCTGTCTCTGAGAATTAGTTTAGGAGAAATGTATCTATTGTTTGTGCCTGGTGGTGGCACAGTGGTAAGAAGCCACCACTCATCAGAAAGGCTGACCTCCTGGCTTTCACGGGTACTACTTTCCCAACATTTGCAAAATATATTAGAATTTGGCCCAAGAATAGCTCTTAGAAAAATGCCACTCCTCTTCTCCGTTGTCATTATTACAGCTTGGCTAGATTTCCTGTATTGAGCAAGTTCAGTCTTTTCTTTGCTCCTCCTGGAGACCACAGCAGTCAGAACAACTCAACCTTTTCATTCTGTATCCTGGAAAAAAACCATTTTGGACTCATCAGACCCTGACAGTTTAGGGATATGAATCAAAAACATTTTATTGCGAGACAAACAAAACATTGTTTACTTGAGAGAAAAAAATTAGAAAGAAACTTTGTCGTCATTTAAGGCTTTCTAAACTGCTTTTTAAGTAGAAATGCACAAGATTTGGTACTGGGGGCAACCAGTTACAGTAAAACAGTGCAGTAAGAATTGGGAGGTGCTCCTTTACTTGCAAGCATTACAGTGAAGGCTCTATAATGCAGCTGCTATGGGATTCATGGGACACTTATTCATGGTCACTCTGCCCAAGGAATGGATCAGGGTTTGTAAACTGAAGGAAGTTGCCTTCTGTGGGTCCCCTGCTTACTTGCTATGGATGCTAAATGACAGGCAGTGAGAAGATAAGGTGCTGTAGGAATAGAAACCTTAAAGCAGCTGAATATCTTTCCCCTCCTCATCATCTGGGTAACTGCATTTTACCAAAGGATGCTACACAGGGCCTATAGGAAGATCATTTCATCCAGTCTCACCACTTCTGTGCCAGGGTGTGTCCCTCATTTTCCACTGGCGCAGCACCTCTTGGTGCTCAGCGCTCTGCTGCTGTGGCTTCAGAGCCAGATACTCACTGCACTGTGCACTTCGGGTCTGCCAGCAAAACCCACGTCTCTTCTAGCACAGGATCTAAGGAATGTTTTTAATTTCCCTGTGACTCAATGCCTATCTGTTAGACAGGGATGCCAGGGAACTGCCATCACATTAGGAGGCCACAGAGGAAAAAAATTATTATTTCTGATGCACTGCAGTATTGGGGTTGAGATGACAAAAGAACAGCCTGTGAGGAAAATCAGCACTGCTGTCAGTGCAGAGGATAGCATGGGTAATAAATAAGGCCTTGGGCTATATAATGAATGAAAAAGATAAACAAATTCAGGAATGAGTACTGATACGCGTATTCACTGGGCAAAGTGGGAGTGCTGTGCACTACCTTGTGCTGTAGCTGTGTGATGGATCTGCCCCACGGAGCAGACATCCATCCACCTGTGTACTGCACCGCTTCACTGTGCTGCTGCTGGGTTGTGGATGCAACCGCACACCCATCGAAGGGGCATGGGGGTGTGAACTGGCTGAAGCGGAGATGATGATGCGGATATTGGGTATTGCAAGAAAACAGAAGGAAATTCCCCACTGAGGGCTCGTGAGGTGGGAGTAGGACCAGGCAGTGAAGTATCCCACTCTGTACGTTTCAGCTGTGTGCTCCTGGGTAGCCCAGGTCCCATGGTAGGATTTTGCTCTGTGATGTGGACTCACTTGCACAAACTACTTCCTCACTGCAAATGGGGCAATTAAATAACCTCTGCCTCTGAGATGCAACCCCTTCCCAGGTCTGGCTGGGTATCCCTGCTCCAGGCTTGTGCCTCATGAGTTAGAGAGAAGAATCAGGAAAGCAATAAAAAGAGGAGGCAGAAACTTGCTGGGCCGACCCTGTCTCTGATAAGGGTGGTTTTCTCAGACCCTGTTCTGCAGGGCAAGGAGTGGGAGCGAGCCACTCACCCCCACCACCCCCACCCACCCCACCACCCCGCACTGGGAAGCAGGCAGTGAGCAGCAGGAGTAAAGGCATTTGGAAGGGCAGGAAAAGAGCAGCAGCAAACACCTCTCCTTGCTTGAAATCCTGAGGCTGCAGAGCAGGCACGAAAACTCTGCAGAAGGGTTTTCGGAGGAAACATTACAGGTTGATATTTGAGCATATTGAGGTGGGAGCATAGCTGGGGAAATGGTAGGTAAAGAACTAATTGCTTAGTAAAAAGGCTGCTTATTCCTTCTGTGTCAAGAAGAGATGCTGCAAACATCCTAATTGTACATGTTTTCAGTTGAGTATGATTACAAGTAGGACAAGTAAAAAAATACGTATGTATACACACACACACACATGTATATACATAAATGGTGTTAACCATGGGCTAACTATCTTCATCCGGCAATTGGCCACTTGGGACTGCACAGTGGAAAAGTAGTAAAAAGGAATGTTTGGGGGACTCCACTTGTGAGATGTTAGTAGATATTTTTTATTCTCTCCCCATAGTTTCTGTTTCCTTTGCAGTGTCAGAGGACAAGCCCTCTCTGAATCTGTTTATGCCAGTGGAGCAGGTGCTGCCTGGCTTTGTCTGGCATGGCTGGCTGTGGCACACCACTGCCAGCACTTTGGGGATCGGTTCATGGTAATGCCAGACTAATTCTCATGAAAATAACCCAATAGCTCTGAAGGCAGGGGGAGACAGGGAGACAAGTGAGCAGGAACCTGTGAACAGCAGCACAGGCAGCGTGCACCAAGCTGCAGCTGAAACGGGGCTGTTTCACAGAGCCACTGCTAAAGGTGGTGCTGGGCCAAGGAAGAAAGCTGTCCAGTGTTCCTGCCTGATCTCCTCTTTTGGAACAATAACTCATGCTAGGCAGCTCTAGAGACTGTCACTGGTTTTGATTTCTGCACCTGGTTGCACCTGCAGTGTTTTACTTTACAGGTCATGATACCATCCAATACACAGCACTGTCCTCCGGCATCTCGTACTCAGAAGGGTCCATTTAGGTAAGACACGAAATGCTGCTATCACATCACTACATAGAGGGTTTTACTAATCAATACAGGTGTCCTGGGGCAGCGTCAGCTGGGGGCAGACCAGAAGGGTCTCTTGCCAGCTTTGCAGCCAGACTGGCAGCAAACATTAGATTTTTGCAGATACCCTACACTACCCCCATACAGCATGGCCTGCTCTGCTTCAGTCCCTGCAAGAGAGGAGGAAGAAAGTGCAGGGAACCCTGGCTTCTCTCCCTTTCCTCTGGCATTCTCACAGACACTGCTGTGACAAATAGTGCAAATTTTGGATTTGGGGGGTAGAAGGACATGCTTCCATGGGAGGTGCTGGGGTAGTTACATGGCCTTGTTTTGAAACACACACACACACACGCCAAGTTATAGTATGTTTGTAACTCGGTTTGAGAAGAGTTTTGTTAGTTACACATTAATATTTCAAATTTCAGGATAAAAAAGAAATAGCTCCAGGCATTGTAATGCTCCTCTTGAAGAGGTTTTAAATGTCCATTAAAAATTAAAGATCTCTTTATTTATATGTTGTCCTTGAAGGGAAATACATTTAGGCTGTGTGCCAAGCATCAAGTAAAGGTGAGTTTATTTTCTCTTTTGTTTCTCCATGTAAGCAACTGACTTTGACAGCCTTGATTTTATACTGCATTCAAAGGAAAAAAGCAGAAGGGTCCAAAGTGGCTCCTGTGATGATGGCAACCAGGCAGGGTATTTGGCTTCTGGTGGGCTTGAGGGATTTGGCAATGCTTTGGAAGTTGTGTGAAAAGTGGTGATGTCTGTTTCAGGTTTCAGTGGTGTTGTGGCCTTTGCTCATGCAGGGGACACAGCAAAACCTGAATCTCAGTGTTTTCATGCCATTCCTTAAGTTCAGCAAAGGAGTCAGTGGGAATGTGTCCCTCTTCTAAATCTCATGCATTTTAAATACCTCTTTCAAAGTTAGGCAAGATTTCATTTTCTAAGAATCAGAATTGCTTTTCCACTTTAAACTGAAAGATCTGGTTTTAGTTAAATTCTTTGCAAGAAGCGATGGTCATGCCATTCTCAGGTTACATGGACACCATGAGTTGCTGAGTAACTTCACTTTCTAACCTCTTGTTAGGTTTGGCCTTTTTTTCTGCAACAAGGAGCTTGGGAACTCTATTATATGTTCTCTCCAGCCAGAGGACAATATGAGGGTCTCTATCCTGCTTGGTCTTGGCACTACAGCCACTCAGTTCTGGCCCCGTCGGTTGTCCAGGGGTGCTTGTGCTTAATGGGGTTATGTTTCAGGGGAAAACCCTGAAAGCATCACATTGACCATCCAAGGAAATCTAGTATGGATCTCGGTAGGGTTTGTTGAGCCATAGCTTCAATCTTTCAATACCTAAATTTTCTGAAGGATATATTTTGGATTCAGGGTGCCTGCATTTTTCCATGAAACTTTGTTTCATCAGAAGAAACTCCAACTGTGAATAACAGGAGAGGTTTAGATTGGATATTAGGAAAAATGTATTCAGCAAAAGGGTTGTCAAGGACTAGAACCAGCTGCCCAGGGAGGCTGTGGAGTCACCATCCCTGGAGGCATTTAAAAGACGTGGAGATGTGGTGCTTAGGGACATGGTTTAATGGTGGACTTACCAGTGCTGGGTTAATGGTTGGACTCGATGATCTTAAAGGTCTTTTCCAACCTAGACAATTCTATATTTCTGTCAGACAGCTTCAACACCAGCAAGGTAGCTACAGAATTTAAACAGAGTCCACAGACACGTTAAGCAGTGCAGTACAGCAGCTACTGCTGGACACATACTGCAAAGGCAACTTCCTCACATCAATCTCCCTTTTTTTTTTTTTTCTCTTTGATTGGTTCATTGGTTGCCCTCCACAGATACTCTACCAAGATTTCTAGTAAGAATGTAACAGAACAAAGACTTTGCAATTTATTGTAGATCAATAGGTGCAAGATTCATATATGAAAGCGTTAATCACACCAGAGACTGAAGAATTTTTCTGCTTCCATGAAAGAACAGAAATATCTCACAAGTGAAATTTTATTGATACCTTTCAGGGGATTTGGTGAGGCTGGACAGTTTTCACTAAAAGGGAGCAAATAAAGAATCTGTAACTTTTGTTAGCAACGGGGCGGACAAGCCCTGGTGTGTCCAGGTAGGAGGGATCCCATCCTTTCTTTGGGACTCAAAAAGCTGAGCCTCCCTTCAGAGAGAAACCGCACTGCAGCTCTTGTTTTACGCACATATTCAGAAGATTTCACTGTCATTCAGTATGATGGGACCAGATCTGTCTGCTATAGAACGGGACACCGTGCTTCAATTCACAGATAATCTTCAGAAGTAGTTTCAAGACCAAATTTTTGAACAAAAATCTCAGGGAGGTCACAACCTAGAGAGAGAGCAAATGCCAAGTTACCTCCCCCAGAAGAAGCAGCGACCACCGAGTTACATGACACATATTTATATGCTGGTGGTTACTTTCCATAACTTGTCCCTCTGGCAAATCCATGGCCCTCTCTCCCATCTGGCCAACCTCAGGCATCACCTGATAGCTCATTCTGTTGCTGCAGCGTCACCTGGAGATGCCTGTTGTAATATCCCAGTGGCTTTCCTGCCCTCGGATACACACCTGTGGTCTCCCCTACCTTCTCCCTGCCTGTATTTTTAGACCACTGGCACTAATACTTTTGTTTGGTGGTTTTACATTACCCCCAGAGCAAAGTGGCACAGCTTCATTAATATAGACGTGCCCAGTAATGACGTATATAGGCATCATAATAATATTGGCAATAATGATCAGTGCAGTAGAAATTAAGTTTATTTAAGGGATCTTACTGCTTTTACAGCCTAGTAAAATGAATGATTTATTATCCTTAACAAAGGTTGGCCAATGCTAAATGTCCGTCAAACCAGCTACATGCCAGCTTTTTAATTGCAGAAATAGTAGGCTTGGTGTATAATTGCCTTGATTTGGTTTTAGCTAGCACCAATCATAAAAGCTAACCTTACTTGAAAAAAAACCCCAATGTTTATCTTTTTATTTGCCAGTGCAATGAAATCCATTTAAGTAACATTAGTTTGTTGTGTTTACTTACACAGAACAAGGAACAAAAAGAAATTGTCTAGATTGAGCTGGGTATGTTAAAAACAGAAAGCACTTGGCTGACTTAAGGTATTCCTTTTAGTTAATATTTAAGCTCTATGTAACAATCTCATTAGAATTTTGTACATTAACATTTTTATTATTCCACAGTTATCCCAACAGAGTGCTAGACATTTTGCAGATGGTATGAAGATGATGTTCCAGTCCTGGAGCACGTAGCATCTAAATAGGCAATAGCCTGATTAAAATTCGAGAGTCAAGTCACTGAGACTTGGAGATTAGCATATCTCTAGTTTATTCAGGAGTTTGTTGGGAGGTTAGTCACATGTTTGTGTACAGGGATACATACACCCGCATGCCCACAAGCATACATTCTGTTCTGCTGCCTCATCCTCTGGGGAGACAAGTGTTTTCAGTAAACATACAGGGGGACAGGGCTGGAGCATCGCAGGGCCTGGAGTTACTGACAGGGTCACAGTGACGGGCACCACTGGAGAAGGACAAGACAGTGTGGTGTCCTTGCCAATGTGTCAGCTAAGTGCAATAGGGAGGGCAGGCAAGAAGTCACATACATTGAGACGTGCAGAGACAGCAACGGTTGTGTGCACAGCTCTGTATGAGCTGTAGAAGAGAGCCCAGTGAGTAGTTTCGCTTCTGCAAACAGGTATATTCCACCTGTTCGTGTTCATTTACACCAAAAGGGTGTGATAAGTATTTTGCATCCCACACAAGTTCACCCTACCTGCCCTTGGCAGTGTTTCCTGTGGTGCAGCACATGAGTCTGGGCTGCTGCAGAAATGAGCAACAATATGTGTCCTCAGCAGCACCGCTGGGCTGATAGCAGCCTCCAAGGCACACAGGCTGCACAGATATTCTTATTATCTCACTCTGATTTCTTCTGTAGGGAAAAAATAAGCTACATTTCTTCCATTTTTTTGTGGGTTTTTTTTGTTTGTTTTTGGGGGGTTTTTTGCTTAGTACACTGAGAAAAGGGACCTTGGTATATATAGTCTAGAGAATTCTGTTTGGAGACACATAAAAAGGATGTTGTGTAACTCTATATATTGAATGCTACTGCCAAAGTAAGGAGGTTGAAGTAAAACTGAAATGGAATACATTTATCACAAATATAAACATCAGTATCTTGTCCATTAGGCTAACAGGAGATGATCACCAAGTGTTGTAAAGGAAAGCTAAGATACCTTTCTTGACATATATATGTATATAGGTAGGCTGAATAGAAACACAGAATTGTTTAGGTTGGAAAAGACCTTTAAAATCATCAAGTCCAACCATTAACCTAACACTGCCAAGTCCACAACTAAACCATGTCCCTGAGCACCACATCTCCACATCTTTTAAATGCCTCCAGGGATGGTGGCTCCACAGCTTCCCTGGGCAGCTGGTTCCAGCCCTTGACAATCCTTTCAGTGAAGAAATTTTTCCTCATATCCAATCTAAACCTCCCCTGGAGCAACTTAAGGCCATTTCCTCTTGTCCTATCCCTTGTTACTTGGGAGAGGTAACCAACGCCCACCTTGCTACACAGGTAGTTGTAAGGAGCGATAAGGTCTCCTCTCAGCCTCCTTGTCTCCAGGCTAAACAATGTTCCCTCAGCTGCTCCTCATAAGACTTATTCTCTACACCCTTCATTGCCCAGAAGTCCGAGAAATCTTTAATGTGACATGAGTAAAACTTAGTCCTTAACGAAGTGTTTCTTACCTTTGAGCTAGAGATGAACAGACGTTAGAAAGCAAACCGGAGGTCTTTGCAATGGACCTCCTGTGCCAGTCAGAGCAAGGGGCTCAGTGTGGGGTTCAGTCCAGCAGCCGTGGGCACGGTAAAGGTGTCAGGTGAAGAGGGTCTGGCCTGTCACAGAGTACCCATGTTTGGTCTACAATGGACAGACCCAGAGGGATGCTTCCCCTCAGGAGACATACGGGGAGTGTCTACTCACAGATCATACAAGAAGCCCTGGCACCTCCAGTGTGCTGACTGGAGAGCACTGGGGTTCACCACCACTTACCAGAGAGGTGCCTGAACTTGGCCTTTTCCTGGGGCTGTGCTTGAGATGCCTTTATGTATCTGAGGTCTAGTGCCCCAGGCGCTTGACTGTGTGCTGCAGGAGGCCCCTTTTGGTCTCACAACTCTTCTTTCCATGCAGGAGCTCAACTTCCCCAAGAGCAGAGAAAACTATTTTTTCCCTTAACCTGGAGTACTGCATCACCTGGCACATGGGACATTCTTCCTGTACCTGGCATAATTGTCTTGCTCAGGCCAAGCCTTAGCTCAGGGTATTGGACTGACCACAAGCCTCTTAAATATTTAGGTAGTAATCCCTCCAGCAGCTGAAGTTGGCTGTATTTCTGTACATGGCTGTGGAGCTTCTTGAAAAAATATGTGTAATGTTGAGCTGCCTCCTTTAAGCTGCCCCACATTTAACTCCAGGCAGGAGATAAGCACCAAGACAGGACTTCAGGCAGGAGGCAAAGACCCCAACCCTCTGGAGAGGCTCTCTGACCATGCTGCAGCAACAACAACCCACAGGTAACTTGCAGGCTGAGGAAAGAGATACCTGATAGTTCTGTCCTGGAAAGTGGGAGGGAAATGTTCAGGAGGGACTGGATGTTGTCCATTGCTCTCTGCATTTCCAGTGGGATCCATATTGCAAATGAAAAAGATTTCAGGGTTTCTTTCTGCTCTGACTGTAAAGAAACAGAGATCACCTCTAGATGTGGCACAAGCTTCCAGATCTTTGGCCTGACTTTTTTCTTTCACCTTTTGGTAACTGGTATTTTTAAAAACAAACACATTGCAAAGAAGCATAACATACTGAAAGCACTGCCTAAATAATTACAAGTATTAATTTAGAAATAAGCATAGAACAGTTGAGTATGTGCCATATACTTGTGTGAGTGCCATGCATATGACTATAATGTTTGAACTTCTTTCCCATAGTCTTGGAATATCTTCTGTTGCACATAAAACAGCATTTCACCTACCTTTACTTAAAATGAAGTACCAGAAGTTACTGAGTTTTAGGTGCATTAAAAAAAAAAAAAAATCTGTCTTCTCTCCCTTGCCCCAAAGACATCTTTAAATGTCATTTGCAGAAAGACTTCAGAAGATTATTTACTGTGTTCCCTCACCACTGCATGTTCCTAAGCTAGAAAGTTCTGCTGATATAACTGTCTCTCCAAAATTACTGCAGCAGTTCCCAGGGGGTGACAGTGTAAATATCGTAAGTCTTCTTGTGTAGATCCATCAGCAGATGCATTCTGAGCTGATGCACAGAAGAGATGCATCAATATAGTGAAACTTTCCCGGTTGTTGAAAATTACTGGCAAATGTAAAGTTGCTCCAGTGCAAAACAAGGCTGGAAAATACAGATAGCCTACGACCACAATTCCCACCTTTAAGCCTTTCAAGACTGTGTGCCACATCTGCAAAAACCTCTCGTATACACATGCTGACAGAAAAGGAGCGCTTTCTTTGTTAGTGAAGTTCTGAATTGATCTTCAACTTTGCAGATGCAATTTCATACCCCCATTGTATTCCAAGTGGATTGTGGTTACAGATTTTAGCAAGTAGGTAGCTGTATATTTGATTTGTGGACTGTGAGCTGCGTACATTTTTAAGCATATAAAACCAACCTGCTCACATTCGCACGGATTCATTTTCAATGAGTGATAGATGCAGCAAAGCCAGGCTGAAACCCGCTCTGGCTTGAGCTGTCTTTCAGTACAATCGTGACTTGCCTCTGTGCCTTCAACCCTTCCCTGCAGCCATCCCATAACTGGCTGACACTAACCACATAGAGAGCCTGGCTCCAAGAGGGTATTTAGACCAGATTTGGATCATGAAGTGAGCTGAGCCCATTCAAACAGAGTATGTTGTAATGCAACTGGATGTTAATGAATAAATCTAAATGCAGAATACAGGTCATGCCTACAAAACTGTGGTGAGGGCATCAGCTGGAAAGGAGTAACTCCAGGAGTAATTAGTGTTTCTGGTGTCAGAGCAAATCAATGTGAGCTCCTGCTGTGAATACATGTTACGAAAAACTGTCAAGATACTTGGGTGAATAAGCAGAGATGCATCAAGTAGAAGTAAGAGGGTGGTAACACGTGCACATTCAGCACTGGGGAGACTGATGATAGAATATGACATTAGCATTAGTGCCCAGACTTCTTCAGGAAACAATGAAAGTGGGGAGGAAACCGGTAAGAGCAATAGGCAACTGTAAGGACTGGAAAAATCCT
Source organism: Falco peregrinus (assembly GCF_023634155.1). Taxonomy (NCBI): domain Eukaryota; kingdom Metazoa; phylum Chordata; class Aves; order Falconiformes; family Falconidae; genus Falco; species Falco peregrinus. The sequence goes on along the minus strand of NC_073724.1, from coordinate 98,641,028 downwards.
TTGCTGTGAGAGACTAATAACTGATATTTGTGAAAAAGGACAAAGTGGCTTGAGTCCAGAGCAGAAGAATCACCATAAGCAGGTACTGCTGTGTACCAGAAGGCTCTTTCCTCCAGCAGAGGAAAGTTTAGCAGAAACCACTGGCTGGAAGTAGAAGCTTTGCACCTTCAACATGCAAAGGAAGCACAGACTTCTAGCAGGAGAGATGATCGGTTATTAGAACAAACCACTGTGAGAAAAGGAAGCAGTTCCACATCTTCACATCTGCAGTTCACCACCAGCTGCCTTTTCAGAGGGAATGCTTTCATCAAATACAGTTACAGAACAGTAACAGCATAAAATATAATGTCCGGTGATACAAAAGTAATGTTATTTGATTGAATCATCCCTTTGTCCTTAAATTCTACAAAGATCTGTTGGCAACAAGAATATCTGGACGTGTAACATTTAGTGGTGCAATAGGTGTTAGAGGGGAGACACCTATTTTAAAGTCAGAAGCCTTCTTCAGGTAGATTTTAACATGAAATATCCATGCAGAACAGCTTTTAATCATACTGTCTAATGCAGGTCTTGCACCTTCTTCTGAAGTTTCTGCCAATAAGCACTGCTAGATGCAGGATCTTGATTAGATGGTCCATTACTCATAGACATATCCACATGGTAATTATTGTGTTCCAATGACTCTGACATTTATTTTTGCTATCCTTTCAGGTGGAAAGTATATCCACTTCATATTCTTTCTGTGTTCTCATAGCCACCCAAAGGCATGTAGCTACACTTTTGAATCACATACCCAAAACACAGCCCATCTCTCACCTACCTCCCCTTCATGTCTGAGCTATCCGGTTCCAGAAATAAACTCTTAAGAGTTTTATTTCAGCTGCAGTCTCCTGGAATTCCCTCTTGTTGCCGTCACCCGAGATCTAATTCAAATGCTGCTTCCTGCAATCACTTCTCACACATTAAATAAATAATTTCAGAAGGTTATAGTTTTAATATAATTATTTGAGAACTGTTTATTATGATGTCTTCTTAAAGCCAGCTCTAACTACACAAATGCTGAAGATAGAGAAATCAGTATAATGGATGCATTTTTTAAATGAGTTCTAAAAATCATCTGAGTTAGGTTTTCTTTGTATAAAAATGACCCAAGACCACAACTGATAGATTCGATACTCATTAATATGAGTATGTGCTATTCCTGTCAGCAGAGCACTGGGAATCTTCTTGATAGGAAAACCTTGGTCCATGTGAGGCTGCTGGAATTTTTTGCCACTGACATGGCTGTTGCAGGATGTCAGCGCTTGTCACTTGGTCTGCTTGGCCTCAAAATACAGCAGCTTGAAGTTGTCGTTGGCTTTGGGCCAGAATAACTCAGAAGTGGAAGAGAGGAGATTCCCTGTTTGTTGGGGGAAGAAGGGAGCATTTCTTTGCGAAACTGATTTAAGAAAATGGCCATCTGCTTCCAGCTACTCAGAGGTTTGGAATTTATAAATAGCCCTGCAGGGGATGTGTTCCTGGGTAAAAGGCAGGTGAGGAGTTCAGCGAAAACATGCATTTGTTTTAGTTCCTTGTGATCTTGGTGCATAAGTGATGTTTCATATGAGGAAATGAATTCTGTGTCAGCAAGAGCTAGTTAATTTGGAATCTGCTGCAAATGCTTACTTTGTACCATTCCAGACATCAAGAACTAGAAAACATAGTAATAAAGCATTCTTCTCTGGCGCATTTTAATCCATGGCCTTACAAGTTACTGACACAAAAAAGTAAGGCTACACTAGCAGAAATAACAAAAGACCGAAGAAATTCTGTTTAGACCCTCACATTCTTTTCATATGAGAATTGAATTAAAAATGGAGTCAGCTTGTTGGACTCTTTCACTTGAGAAACAGAGAGCATGTAGCCCGTGATTGTTGAATTCTAGAGTAAACATTCTATTCATCCAGATATACAATACTGTAATTGTGTAATTGAAAAACTATACCTAAAAATGTGTGCTTCCATATAAGTTGCCTGAGGATCATTAAAACCTCATGGTACTGAGTAATACAAAAAATGTGAAATCTTACTGTAAATCCGAGGGAAATTGCCATTCCAGGGGCATCTGGCATGACCTTCACCTCTAGCTGAATCATCTAGCTGAAACTCATGACTGACTGCTCATATCTTCAGAAATGCCCACATCACTATATTACATTTTCATTTTTTATTTTAAGTTAGGTAAGAACAAAAAGAACAGACCCAACATGAAAATAATGTATTACATGTGAATGTCTGAAGACCAATGTGGAGACAAGCATGTTACTAACAGCAGAGCTGCTTCAGAGAACTTTTGTAATGCACCTCCAGCAAGGAAGATAAGATGTAATAGTGAATGTAATTGTTTTACTTATTTCTTTGGGCCACTGTGGTTTTCAGTCTGACAAGATTAGGGCTTCAGGGGCTTGGGACAGGACTCTTCTCCCAGCTGGCAGCAGAGTGTGGAGGCTGCCACGTGAACTCCACAAATGCATTTGGCACAGGCAAGCTGGCCCTGCACTAGGAAGGTTGTCTCTCCCCAGATTCATCACTTTCACTTTGGTTTAGTTTTAACCCAGATCTGATTCAGTGCCCAAACACTTGTGTGACCATAAGGAAGGAAACAGGGACAAAACAAGTGACCGGGAGAGGAGAGGATGAAATCCCCTCCTTTGACAGCAGCACTCATCCTTATTGGTTTCAGGCACTCAGAGAAATACAACGTGAGTAGCATTTCCAATAAGCAAATCTTGGAAAGAGATTTTGGAACTAGTTGAGAATGTTTCCAAATTACGCTACTTGCAGAACTGAAAAGTTACAATATTGATAATAGATCTATCAATGGATTGCAGGCTTTGAGGCCCATTCTTGGCTTATTGAAAAATAAATTCATTCTCCCTAGTTGTCTGCAATTCTGACAGTGTACTCAACTTCTCTCTTGTTGATATCAAAATTCTATGGAAATCCACCTGCACATTCTGTCACACAAACTATAAGTAACAGTGTTTGAAAAGAGTATGTGCGGAGAAATAGGTAGCGATAATCACACAGGCAGTGCTGGGTGTCCCTTCTCCCTGCCTTGCTCTCCCATCTTTGTCATGAATGGCAATTCGTGGCATGCCATTCAATCATCTTCTGAGCCTCCTGTTCAAAATGGATTACTGGAATAGCTTGGTTCTACCTATCTCGGCACTGGCTTAGACAAAAACCTGGCCCTTGCTGAATGCTGCCAACCAGGCTTCTCCTCACGTCATCCTTGGAGGTGCTTAATGTCGGTATCACAGTCACCTCTCACTCTTGACCGCAGAGAATGCCAGGAGGCGGCAGCTGCTGATAGCCTGACTTGTCCGTCACCCTCTAGAGCTGAGACGTGACCGAAGTTATGGTGTTTTGGTTATGCACCAGGTCATCTGAATCTGACCTTCACGCCTCTCCTTATCTCTTCATTCCTGCAGTCTCCTGTTCCTTGTCTCCCTACTCCATTGCATAGCCCTTTGTCCTCTGAAACACCATCTTCAAAACACTTTTTCCTTTCTTCTCTGTTCCATCTTTTCTTTGAATCCATGCTTTGGTTTTTTTACCGGGTAAAGTTGTTTTTCAACTTGTGGTATGCCCCACTTCAGCCTTCTCTCCCCATTATCTCTCTCCATATCCCTATGGTGCTATCTTCAGTCTGCTTGGTCCTCACTTCTAACCACTGTCTCTTTCAGCTTTCTCCTAGTTTCCTATGTTTATTGCCATAACCACTGATACTCTCCTATCAATTTATTCCCAGAGTTGGCAGTCCTCTTGCAAACAAATTTGTGTCCCTTGAGGTTCCCTGTACTACTTCTAGCTGCTCTTCCCCTCAGGCTGTTCTCTATTCAGCTTAAGTCAAGTATTTGTTTGGCATAGTTTGCATGTTACGCCCCTCACCAAGCATTTTCAGTGATTCATAAAGGATAAATAATGCACAGTTCACTTAAGGATCCTCTAGCACAGTGACACACAATGTACAGTGTTACTACCTGTATCTCCCAGAGCTTTCCCTAGACTTTGGCTATTGTTTTCATTCTCCTGTCTTCCTCCATGGATCTCCATCTTTGCATTTGCCAAACCTTTGCAGACCAGCACTGTGAAGATCCAGGGAAAGCGCTATGTCTCTCCGGAAGGGTAGCCAACCTTCATAAAATAGGGAAATACAGATACTAATGGTTAAGAATCCAGAATTGCTTATATATGTTAGAATATATGTTTAGAATCCCAATGAAATGATTTATTGTTTATCTTCTACATAACAGAATCTATGCGCTAATACATAAAGACCATTACAGAGTTAAAGAGAATAGTATGCTCCATTTGAGGACCTTAGTAAATTATAAAAAATGGCAAGTTAAACCCTACCTCTTCCAATTTAGTTCAGATAGATGTAAAATATTGGATTTGCTTGGACAGTAAGTAGGAATGGTATTATGCCCACCATGGAGGAGAGCATTGATTCTGTCACTGTAGGAAAAAATTACTGCCCATGGTGCTTCTTCACCATTAGAATGGGTTGTTTATAGACTGAGCAACTCCCCTGGGACATTTAAGAAAATACAGATGTCTTCCTTGAGCTTTAGTTACCCAGGAGCCTCACCTTATGAGGTGTTTACTACATTGTGTTTCCACTGTCGTCAATAAATACTGGAGGACTCAGTACCTTGTAAAACATACCCTGTTAAGTTGTGCTTGTGTGCTACTATTTGTGACCAAAAGACTTAGGTACATCTAAGTTCACATCCTTTTATTCTCATGTAAATACGTTTTGTCACCTTGAAGTATTTCTTCCTCTCCTAGTGTTCTCCTCCCTAATATATTTATAGAAAGCTGTCATTAATCAATTTTACTGTTGTTTTCTTAGGCAGAAGCAGATGTGTACTTACATTGCATCCCTCCAGTGGTATAGGCTATATATTCTATGGGTCAGAACTCATAGCCTCAAAACATGGGTGACCAAAAATGTGAGGTTCCAGGTGAGATCTCTTTGGGACTTTCCATAAAGCATTTCAACTTCCATCTTAGTCTTTCCTGCAGCCTAAAGTTGTATTTACTTTATTCAGGCTGTACCGCAGACTAAGAATGGTCATCTGGTGATTGTATAAGCAAAATTTTTTGCTGTTATTTCCAGCTGATGAGTCTCCATCTTCTACTTTAAATTCCTGTTATTTGTCCCTATGATTGTGACCTTGAACTTCCCAGTATTTCATGTTTCTTCTCATAGCCCTACTACTATAGCCCTAAATGTCATCCAGCTTGACAGGCATGGTGTTTGACTACCCCCTTGATGGATAGTACATCCCAGCACCTCATTACAACTCCCCTAATTTTTGTCCAGGGTCATAAGTGAACATAATTTGCCCTAAGGACTGATCTTTGAGTAGCTCCATTAATTGTAGGAGTCATCTAAAAACATCAACTCTTTTGGTGTACAAAGGCAGCAGTCTGCACTGGCATGGATCTATCTGCCTTTGGTGTTTTGTTGTGTTTGACACTTCTTTTAATTCCTTTCAGTATCTGATCCAAGTGACACATGCCACTGAAATAAGGCAGTTGACCCTAGCATTTTAGAATTAAAAAAAAAAGAGTTGATAATTTAAAACCTTTATCAGAACCTACTGTTTAAAGTGTCAGTTCTCATAGAATTTGGGTGTTGACATCATCCTCTCCCATGATGTACCTGCTTTGCTGAGCTTTTTGCTCCTGTCTCAGTTATGCTAATTTCCATTTCTATATCCTTAATGCCATAGGCATTGATGCCTTCAAGTGTGTATTTGAAGTCCTACACATAGTAACCTACCTCCAGCCTGGAGCATGCTCCCACCACAGAGACCTCTCCTGAATTCTCCTTTCCTCATTCTCTGCTTTTTGTGCATTCAACTGAGGAACTGCTCTTTACAGCGATTTCCTTTTTCCTTTTTTTTTCTTAGCTTGGGTCTTTTCCACCTTAATGACCTGCAAGATGCGGCTTAATCTCAACTGAATGAGTTTAGGTGCACTTTCTCCAAAAGGACCTAAGCTAACCAAGGAGCCCAGTAGCTGCCCCATCATGTCCTTATCCCTTATCAGTGCTGTGTTGCAAGTAAAATCAGCTTCTGGGGGCCCAATTCACCCTTGCCAGAAAGGACAACGCATGGCTTCTGCTTAATTTAAGTTCCACTTAAATATTTTATCTTCCTATTTAGTGCTTAAGTGGTACTAAAGTGGTGCATAGACCTTGCTAGCAAATTTCTGGGTTAAATTTATCACCACATGCAAACAGCAAATCTACCATTATTAGCAAAGTGACTGAAGATGAGTGCTTCATTTTAAAAGTATAACAAAAGAAGGAATGACAGGGTTTTATTTTCCTTGTGATAGTGAGACATGTTGATCTCAATACTGTAGTTCTAATGGTCAGCTCAGAGAAATGGCTGTGGTAATTTCTCTACAAGTGAGTGTGATGATGATGATGATGATGATGATTGATGACGATGATGTGGCAGTTAAAATGTTTCCAGTCAGGATTTAGACTATAAAAGATCCAAATCACAGACTTCAGGTTGTGTGGCATAAGTTCCTACAGTGAGGATGACATTATTTCACTATACATGGAACTCACTTTTTACCTCCACTTGTTTTCTTATGGGTTTCTTCATGAGTTTTCTTTATTAATTCCCTCATTAATGGAGCAGCAACTATAATATGTTTGGTGTCTGTTGTCTACCATCCATTTTCAGTTCTGGTACAATTCAGAAGTTTTGCATCTTAATTCTTTCTTTGATTTCAGAGGGGCTACCCAGCATATCACCTCTTTTCTTTCTGCTCCCAGTGTTCTCTTGTCCTGAGAAATCTCGAAACCCAGACATTCTAGAGTTAACTGAGCAATTTGTGCTTCTTTCTGTGATACTTGGCATGCAGCAAGTCCCAAGAAATTCAGTAAGCTAATGGTGACCTCTTGACATTCCAGTTTCATTGTGGCTCCCAGTAGAATATCATCTACATACCAAAGCAAGCTAATTGAAGAATTCTTACCTTGCCAATCTTCCAATTATTCAGCCAATAAATTACAAAACAAAGTAGGGGTATTCTTGAATCCCCTGGGTAACAGTCCAGCACAGATGAAATTTTCGTCATGCAGTTGGATTTTCCCATTCAAACACAAAAAGTTTTTGACTCTTCTCCTCCAGGAGCATTCAAAAGAAAGCACCTTTCAAATCCAATACTGTAAAATAGACATTGTTATTAGGTAAAGGTGATATGTTTGGAAGACAGGAGGTACATCAAATCTTGTACCAATTGGTATTCTTGAGTCCAAGGTTTCTTAACTGGTAAGATCAGGGTATTATATTCAGATTGACACTCCTTCAATAGTCCATATTGAATAAAATAATTTAATAGTGGTTCTAAACCCAAATAAGCCTCTAACTTAATAGGATATTGCTTTTTTCTTACCGGTTGCTCTCCAGGTTTTAATTGTCTTCACCAGTACTGGGTTCTTTGCTCTTCCAAGTCTGTTGGTTGCTCATACGGTGGGTATTACAGCATCTGAAATTTCCTCTGGGATGTTTGTATCTCTCCGTTTTTTCTCCATTAATAAACAAATTTGAGTCTTCCAAGCTGTTACCTTTGGCAGGTGTAGCTGTATTGTCATCATCAGAGAAAGTTATTTGTGCTCTTAATTTACACAACAGATCTCGCCCTAAGAGGGGTAAGGGACAATCTGGTATATAGAGAAATCTGTGAGTTACAGTTTTACTTCCAATTTTGCATTCCATTGGTTTTAAAAATGGTTTCAAAGCTCACTTTCCCATGACCCCACAATCAGCATATAGCTATTACTTAAAGGACCTTTAAAACTAGCTATAACTGAATATGTGGCTCCTGTATCCACCAAGAAATCAATAGTTTCATTCCCCAGCTGAACTAGAACCAGGGGATCAGCTGGGGAAAATTTAGTATTTTCCCACAGTCCCCTTCAGTTTAAATCTGAAGCCCCCAGCATAATCAGATCAGCTTCAGGGGTCTTTCCCCCTTGAGGAACTGTTCTTTTTGGGCACTGGTTTTTTCCAGTGTCCATCTTCTTTACAGTAGGCATAGGCACATTGATTTGGCCCTATGGAACTTTCTAAAACTGATGCAGAATTCCAATCCCGGTTTCTACATCTAGCCTGGATATTTCCTTGATATCATCCTCCACCTCTTCCCTTATCTCTCATTAAATTCTCAGCAATCATGGCAGCTAACAAGTTAGCCTGCATTTTGTGACCTTTTAATCTTTTTTCTTTTCTTTTTTTCTCTGCTTCATCTCAGTTGTTATATACTTTATAGGCTATTTCTATCAATTGAGGGTTATTCCTTCTACTCCTATTTTCTGTAACTTTTTTCTTATATCTGAAGACAATTGTCCAATAAACAACATATTAAACATTCTGTTAGTTTAATCTTCAGGATCTAAATCAGTCCACTTTCTAGCTGCCTCACACAATCTCTTGTAAAATGCTGAGGGATTCTTATAATTTCCTTGTCTAGCTTCTTGTAACTTTGACAGATTCTTTGATTTCGGGACCCTATGCTGTATACCATATAAACTCAATTTCTGATACAATTTCTGATTTGTTCATTCACCTCCCAGCACTAGAATTTGGGTCCCATTCTGGATCAGTTTTAGGCATAGATCTGGCAGGATCATCATTACCATTTTGCCTTTGATTCTCTTGTTTGGCTTTTGGCAAAACCAATTGCTTTTCTTCTGGAGTAAAAAGTGTGTTTAACTGTTTGCATGTCACTCCAGATAGGACAGCACAATTGATTCCCCTAACTGATACATTTTATCTGAATTATTTCTATACAATCCTATTGATTGTTTCCAATTTAATAGGTCTGAGCTGGTAAATGGGACATGTACAAACACCGGCAAACGTTCAACTCCCGCTGCCTGCCGGAGTGGTGCCTGTATCACCAGGTGCTGAGCCCCAGTTCTTCCTGAAATGGGTGAGAAATTTTGCTCTTCCATTTGAGGAGAGTGTTTGTGGGAATTGCTACCAGCCTCTTCTCATCTAATTGGTGGTACCAGCTACTGCATGTCCTCCTACTCCTCATTGCCCGTAATACACCCCTGTGAGTTTATCAGGGATACTGGGAGTATCACAAGCTGAACAGCACCTCTGAGTCTTCTTTAGTCCACTTTCAGCCAATGCATAGATACGGTTCAGATCATAGTCTGACAGCTTACATTCCTTTCTCATTTCCTGATTATCATGGAAGGCAAAGAACAAATCAACATATGGTACTTCATCCCATTTACCCACTCTTTCACGGAAAAGCGTTAACTGCAATTTTATTATAATTCAAAGTCCCATTTTCTGGCCATTTCTTGCCATCAACCAGCTTGTACTTTGGCCACCATTGATTACGGTATCTGTGTAATTTTCTCTTAGTTAAGGGATTCCCAGCAAAATAGTTCCAGTTCTTCAGGATGCATCCTAAAGGAGTGCAAAGGGGTATCTCGAGGGAGGAACCAGAACCCCTATTATTTCCTAGGAAATTTTCTTTAACCAGGACTTTGTGTATTCAGCAAACAGAAGGTAATGTAGTTTCCCTTCTCAAACCTCTACATACAGAAGTATGCGATCCCTGGGATAGGGCGACTTATGCAGAGGGAGCAAACCTGAAGCCCAGACCAGGAGCAGATCAGAACGGATTTTTTCCACTCACCGAGGAGCCCATGCGGCGAGCTCCTGAGCTGCCACCCCGCCGGGCTGGCGCGGCACCGCCGTGTCCCTCCGGCCCGGCCGCGGGGGCGGAACTCGGCGGAGCCCCCTCTCAGACGGGTCGGTGCGCGCTGGGGTCCCCTTCGGTCCCCGCTCCCCGTCAGGACGGCAAAGCGGCCCGGGCAAGGCTTGTCCCTCCTGGGGGGCAGAAACTGCTGTCACAGCCGGAGCGCACTGCCCGCCCGGCGACGCATCAGCCACACACGCGGCCGAGGTGCCATCTACTGCGTGTCTGCGCGGGCGTGGGAGCCGGGTGGCAAATCCACAGGGCCAGCACACCTCTTCACACAGCAAAACACCGTACACTTTGAAAACTCGTTTGCGATTACGTTCGGTCACAATTAACCCTCATTGGTTCTCACGAGCCTTGTCTCCATTTAAAGGTACAGTGGTCTTTAGTCTCACTGCGCATGTTGGGGGGGGGGGGGGGTGTTGGGGATTTGTTAGTAGGGGGCTCTCTTTGCTCGAGGGTGGATCTGTTGGTGTGCTGAAGAGGACAGGTCCCGCATAGTTCAAGTAATTCTCTGTTTGGTCCATTAATCATTTGGTTCTCCTTGAGATTATCTTATGCCCCAGCTTGACCCATGTGGTCTTATTCCCTCTCCCAAGGCCGTCTTGTGCAACCGTTGGTAACATCCTCTGTCCTCCAGTCTCTCTCCTGTTCTTCACCACAGACATTCACATCACTTCCCTACGTTGCAATTTAAATAACAGAGTGCCCTTCCATTAATCATGTTATCTGCAAGCCGGTCGTCCGTAACGCCTCCCGGAGCGCCGGGGGATGCCTGCGGTGCGGTGCGGTGCCGGGGTGGCAGTGTGTGCCAGCGGCGGCTCCTGCGGCAGAGGCTCATCCGCGAGTGCGGAGCCGCTGAGCAGTCACTGTTTCACCCCTGCGGAGGGCTGCCCGCTCCCCTTGCCAGCTCACCGATGCTCGCCGCTTTGCTCAGCCTCTCCCAAAACTGGTTGTCCGGTCTCTCAGGCTTGCCCAGAGCCGGGCACGTCCAGCACCGCCATGGCAGGAACGTGTCGGGGCGAGGGACAGCGGTGTAACGTTTTGAAACTTCGCAGCGAAAGCCCCAAACGCGCTGAAATCCGACATGATCCGCGGGAGGCGGCTCTGGCTGACTGGCATATTCGTGCCGCGTTCACAGCCTTTGGTCACTGTCGTTCCCCTCCTCCGCAGCCGCTCGGATGGTGCCTTCAACTCGAACATCGCCCGCCTCGCTGCCGGCGCGGCTGCTCGCCCGCCCCGGTCCCAAAGCCGCCCCAGGGCAGGGTGATGGGCAGTGCGGCCGTCGTGGCCCCGGACGGCGGCTCTGCCGCGCTGGAGCCCTCCCCGGCTATCCTGCGGGGTCTGCGGCCCGGGCACGGCGGCTGCGCGGCTCTGCGCGGCTCTGCCGGCGCGCACCCCCGGAGCGAGCGCACCGCGGCTCGGCGGACGGCCGCGGGGGACGCCGGCCCGCGGGGCGGGACGTGGGGACGGGGACCGGTTTCGAGCCGTCTGCTTTCCCCGAGGGATTTCAGGTTGGGTCGCTGCAGCCCATGACACCGGTTGCCGGACTGTCTGCAGCCCGTGAGGAGTGTCCCCCGGCTCCCGGGTGGCCCCCCAGCATCCCGAGTCGCCCTCCTCTCTCGGCAAGGGCTTTTCTTGAGGTCGCTTGTTTAAATCCCGAGGAAGATCGCTACCCTCTGGACCTCGGTGCCTACCCGTGTTTGTAAAAGCACAGACCTCTGCAGCGAACTTAAGAGACATTTGTAATCCTCAAGGGCTGGGGTATGGTTTTGGCTACGTATATATGTATATACACTGCATAACTCTTACCCTAACCTGCATGTATTCATATATGTGGTGTATATGTCCAGTCTGTATGCATGTGCCCACTGCAAATACACTTTTTTGGCTGGACCTGGGGCATGGAGCTGCAGCAGCCTCACCTCTCTCTCCCGGGCTGTTATCTCTGGCATGATATATTTCCCTCTAACAACTTACAATAAAGGTAACTCTGGAAAGAGGCAAAACAGTTCAATGACTTACAGCCAAGTTGGTATTTCTACTGCAAATGCCTACGCTGTTGAAATCATTATTTCATTAAATCATACCTCAAAGCATTATTTTCCTGAAAGCCAAATCGTGACCAAACACACAGAAAAACTGCATTGACCTTAATGCTGAGTTGCTCTGTCTTCCAGTAGGAAAAATGAAATGCTTAGGTCTGTGCCCCTCTAGACAGGCATTTCTGTATAATTGTATTTTCTCCTGTGACTGGTAGTGCACGAAGTGATTTGGAAAACAGTAGGAAGCAACAAGGAACTCCAGCAAAAGTTTGTATTAAATCACTTTTAAATACTCAGTTAAGTTCCCGGTTTGTGTCAGACTCTTATTCTCTACTCTTGCTCAGCCTGCCAGCACTTTCAATAAAGTTTCAGAACACCACCAACAAGCAATTAAACCCGAAACCCCAAACCAAACCAAAGTAAAAATCCCACTCAACATGCATGCGTTTTAACATGTATATTTAAGCTCTAAATTTTCTTCACAGCCTGTGACAATTGAGTTAGTTGTCTACTGAATAGCTACAGAATGTGTAGTTGACCGGCTTGCAGATAACATGATTAATGGAAGGGCACTCTGTTATTTAAATTGCAACGCAGGGAAGTGATGTGAATGTCTGTGGTGAAGAACAGGAGAGAGACTGGAGGACAGAGGATGTTACCAACGGTTGCACAAGACGGCCTTGGGAGAGGGAATAAGACCACATGGGTCAAGCTGGGGCATAAGATAATCTCAAGGAGAACCAAATGATTAATGGACCAAACAGAGAATTACTTGAACTATGCGGGACCTGTCCTCTTCAGCACACCAACAGATCCACCCTCGAGCAAAGAGAGCCCCCTACTAACAAATCCCCAACACCCCCCCCCCCCAACATGCGCAGTGAGACTAAAGACCACTGTACCTTTAAATGGAGACAAGGCTCGTGAGAACCAATGAGGGTTAATTGTGACCGAACGTAATCGCAAACGAGTTTTCAAAGTGTACGAAGTGTTTTGCTGTGTGAAGAGGTGTGCTGGCCCTGTGGATTTGCCACCCGGCTCCCACGCCCGCGCAGACACGCAGTAGATGGCACCTCGGCCGCGTGTGTGGCTGATGCGTCGCCGGGCGGCCGGGCTCGGCCTTCGGAGGGGCTGCGCGACAACCCCCGCTGGTAGCGGCACGTCCCGGGGCTCACCTGCCTCCCTGCGGGGCCGCGGGCGGTGCGGCGGGTGGCGGTGCGGCTGGTCGCGGTCCCGTCAGGATGGGAAAATGCGTCTCCAAGTGTTTTGCCCGCGCGGGGGGCGAGGACAAGACGGTATTTTTGCCTTTTTTTATGCCTTAGGGGAAGGCAGGAAGGTCGCCGGTACCGTCAGCGAGCCCGTGCTGCGGCTGCCGGCTGGCGTCGGGGGGGTGTGTGCATCCCGGGGTGGCGGGGAGGGGAGTGATGCGCGGCTCGCAGTGTGCTGAACTCCGGTTCGCCGGGGACGGGTCTCGCTGTCGCTTTCACATGCACTGCGGTGCCTTATATAATTGTGTCCTGCAGTCTAAATGTAAGGCTTGGATTTTCTCGAACCGAGGAGGAACTGCTGGCACCTTCCGTAGTAACAGTCAGCTTGATTCCTTGCTATGCTTTTCATATGTTTTTAATAACCAGGTGGGGTACAAATTATAAAGGAAACTTGCATAGAGTTTTAAAGTTTGAAGAGAGATTATTCACCCTCTAGTGTCCCAAGGTTTCACCTAGCCTTTCTGACGGGATTGATTTTCCAGTCTAGAGGAAGTGAAACAAGGTAAAACTACTTGTTTTCTTGTGTCAGGGTGAATCTAAATCAAATTCCCAGGCACCAAAATGCGTTGTGTAACAAATGTGAGTGCAGAGGTAAGTACATAGCTACAGGTAGCAGAACAGCATGTGTGAGATAAGTTGTGGGACATTTCTAACACATTGCTTTTTGCGCTATTCTTCTGGAAATTTGCCTGGATTTTAAGTATGCACAGAAGAGGGAGAGAATGAACATATGCATTTAATTTGCTTAATAGAAAATATCTTGGCAGAAACACAGGCTTGTGCATTATATTCTGTTAGAGTTTGGCTTTTTAAAATACTCATATACTCTGTCTAATGAAAAGCTGATAGTATCTCCCATTCACCTAAAAATATGTTCAAATATAGCTTGAGATATGCTGCTAACCAGGTTAAGAGAAAATGTATAGCTTAATATAAAACTTGTTAAAGTACAGTCACTGGGGGATATCTAGATGCTTGTAAACTTACTGCTATGAGGTTGGATTACCTGATAACCAGTACAATTGAAACAGCAGTATAAACCACCTCTTTTTTGAAGGAAGACACTAGGTTATTTTGAACAGCATAGAATCATAAAATCACTTAGGTTTGAGATGACCTTAAAGATCATCGAGTCCAACCATTAACACTGCAAAGTCCACCACTAAACCATGTCCATAAGCACCACATCTACATGTCTTTTAAATGCTTCCAGAGATGGTGGCTCCACAGCTTCCCTGGGAAGCTTGACAATCCTTTCAGTGAAGAAATTTTTCCTCATATCCAATCTAAACCTCCCCTGGGGCAATTTGAGGCCATTTCCTCTTGTCCTATCCCTTGTTACTTGGGAGAGGTAACCAACGCCCACCTTGCTACACAGGTAGTTGTAAGGAGCGATAAGGTCTCCTCTCAGCCTCCTTGTCTCCAGGCTAAACAATGTTCCCTCAGCTGCTCCTCACAAGACTTGTTCTCTGCACTCTTCACCAGCTTCCTCAGCTGCAGTGGGATTCAGTTATTGTTTCTACACGTATTGTCTGAGATATTTATTCATACAAGAGAATTTCCAATGTATATGATTCTCTTTCCAGTGATAATATAAGGCCTTGCCCCAGGGAAGTCTGAATAAAGCACAACAGTAACCAAGCACCATTTGCAGGTCAAGTTTTTTGTGTGTTTTTTTTTTTTCTGGTTTTGTTTTGGGGTTTTTTTGTTTGTTTGTTTTTGGGTTTGGGTTGTTTGGGTTTTTTTTAGTTTGGAATGCATTGGATACAGAAAAGCTATTCTGAAGGAGCAGTTTTAATAATAAGTGCCACAGAGAATCTGTGTGCAGTGCATAGTTTTAGGAGGTATCATAGAGAATTGGGAAGTGTTTGTGGAGATACTGTACATATATTTGGACCTCAGAGTATATGCAAGCATGTAAGTTGGCAGGGAGGAGAGACACGTCAAGTTGGGGAGCTAACTCCAGGCTCCTGTGTTTACTTCCTAGCTGCAGTTGACTTCCTATGTGGGTCTGGGCAATTTTCTGATGTTCCTTGCTTGATTTGACCCATTTTTGCAGTGGATCTACTATTACTTACCTATTGTTAAAAAGTACCTGGAGGTTTAACTAATTAGTATGTCTAATGAATTAGTATCTCTCAGGTACTTTGCATTTCTCAGAGGAGAGATGTTGTAAGGAAAACCTCAACTCTGCCTCCCCATCCCACAGTTATTCCTGGTCCAAAGCAAAATCTTGACCTGTCTCCCTGACAGTCTCATTGAGGATGTCTACCTGTTGGCTGAAGCTCCATGCAACTAAAGCAGAGCCCTTCATAGAACCCTTTGGGTTGGAAGGCAACTTTAAAGGTCATCTAGTCCAGCCTCGCCCCGACAATAAGGAGGGACATCTTCAACTAGATCAGGTTGCTCAAAGCCCTGTTCAGCCTCCAGCCCCAAGTCTTCATCACTACTTCCCTTCTTAATCTGTTCAGACAAGACCAGCATCTTGCCCATCCTCAGGCCTGTGTCATGGCATCTTTTACCAAGTTATTTTTCCAGGTCCTCATATGCAATTATATCTAAACCGTGCAGATGTTTCCTGAACTCCACTGCTAAGTTAACTTATTTAATTAGATTAATTCCTCCTTCCTTCCTACCTCTCTGCCTACCTACCTGACTACCTGCTAGTTCTTCTGGAGCTGCTTGGATGTTGCACCAATACAAGTCATCATACCTCAGTCTGTCCTCAGGGAGTGTTGAGTTGAATGGAGAATACATCAGTGCATTTTGTTGTCTGTTTCACTTGCTGAAATGCAATCTGACATTGAGCCTTTCACGAAAGAAATATTGGGAGGTCTGTATGCTATAAAGCTGATGATAGGAAAAAGACTTGCTACTGTGTCTTCTATTCAACAGAGCAGTTGAATATTAAGCACAGAGCAAACATACTATTCTACTTGTTCTGTTTTATTTATTTTCTGTCTGAGGAGATGGGACATATTCCAGACATGGGACTTAATCATTGTATGGTAGATTATAGGTATGAGTAAGAAAGTTTCCTTCATCTCCATCATGAGTGTAATTTTATTTTTACGAAAATTACTTCAGTATCAGAGTAATTTCTTGGAATGCAGCCAATGGAAGACCTCTCTCATCAGTTTTCCAAGCAACAATGAAATCCAGCATCCATTAAAAGTACCTGAAAAATAAATACAACAGTGGGCACAAACCCCACTGTTTTGTTTTCACATTTTGGCCAGAAAAAATTAACCCCAAATCACATTGAAGCAGGTTTTTTTCTCCCTTGCTTGAACTGCCTCACTGAAATGCTGCATATCTGCACAATCTTCTTACAGTGTCTCTGACCTTTTCACCCACTGGAAACAGCTGTGTCACTAGCATGGCTGCTGAGCCTTTTTAAACCTAGGTTGGATTTGGCCCTTAGTCACTAACCCTCAATGGCTTGACTCTAACTGGTGGCCTAGTAAAGGACACCTACTGAGATCCTTTGATATGCTGAGTCTGTTAGAAACAAAACTTCTGGGAGGGCAGGAAAGGTTCCTGCTTACCCTGTCTTCTCTTTCAAGTATTTTGTTGAGATAAATTTTAACAAATCTTAATTCAATGGGATATCCTGTTAATTTGGTTTCTCACAGCTTTGTTTTGGGGGATTTTTCCTCATGCGTTTCTGAATTTCCTAACTGCTTTGATTTTTTGACATTGGATCTATATGAATCTCAGCATTGGACCTGAGAGCTTTACATTCTCTGTCAGATCCAGTTTTGCTCTGCTGTAATGCTTTTTTCCCTAAGTTCTGGCATTCCCAATTTCCTGGCTGCGCTGACACTGAAGTGCTGGTTATCTGCAGAGCCACATTGATGATAACAAGAGGGGCTTTTTCATTTTGTGTTAATGTCATGTTTTACACTGGTAGCAGGAACATGGGCAGTCCAAACCTACTGTGTTACGCTGACAAAACAGGTTGCAATAACACAAAATGTCAGGAATTTATAAGTTCACCATGCACCCAGGAGACCATAAGGCTGGTATGATGATTAGCCAAAACTACACCTTGCCTCTTTTGCAGAAGAGAAAGATAAGGACTCATGTGCTGTTGCTCTCTAAAAGAACCCTCTGAGAAAGAGGGACTACTTGAGACCTTGGCACTGAGGGCAACCCTTGCACATCTGACCTCCCAGGAAACATAAATACAAGGTCCCAAAGAGCAGTCCGAAAGCTCTAACCAAAATAAAATACAATGCAAGAAGTATTGGCAGGACAAGCAAGTGACAGGGAAGCCACCTAAGCTGTGCCAACACCAGCTGCTCGAGATAGCCCCAGAGGCTGCTCTGGAAACCATGGCCCCAGCATAGTGGGAGACAGCCAGGAGGTCCGCTCTCCTGGTGGGGTGGTGTCCATGCTGAAGTTTGGGTTATAGGATAGCATTTTTAAGCTGGTACCATAGTGATTCTCCACTCTTTTGGAGAGAGTCTCCCCACCAATTGTCCTCAAGGGTAGGACAAACCTTATCTAAGATAAAACATAATGTAAAAAAAGGATTCTGTAATATTTCTTATGGAGGATCAACATTTTAACAACTTCTTTTTCCTAGGTTGTAATTTTTTTACTCTCTTTTAATTCTTTATGTAAGTAGAATAGTAACAATCCCACTGAGTTCTGCTCATCTGTAGGTGCTGGCAATGATTTGTACAGAGCTCTCTTGCTTTAAATGGGTTTTGTTTCAAGTAGTAGGAGCTGGTAATTTGAGTGGGTGCTTTCCTTCTGCAAGCCCCATATCCAGTATATCCCTGTGCACACACCTTCAAGGGCAACAGTCCTGGCAATCTGTCAAGAACACTTCTTAAAATTACTCCAGTGAGTTAAACAGACGGTACGGGCAGATGCAGTGATATTCTCCAAAAGGGGAAACCTTATCTCTGTAAGATGGCTGGTTTGGGAATCTGTGTGAAGGGCTATGTTTTTTTAACATACAAGGCTATATTCATCCACACCTTTTTTTTTTTTTAATTACTTAATAATAATAACAATAATAATAAAACCCCAACAAAAAGCAACAGAACAATCCACTGCATTTTATTCTGAGCCTAATGCAGTTGGTCAGGGCTGGGGACTCTGCAGTCCTGGCACACAACACCCTGTGCATTACTCAGCAGAGTACGGAGCTGACTGTTTGGAGGAGCCCAGCCTTGCGTGCCTGGCTTCTTCCCATAACTGAGTAAAAAAGATTCCCACATCGCCTGGGTCTCCTTAAGCACCCAAGGATCTCAACTGAGCTCACTTTATCACTCTATTTACAGCAAAACTTTCCAGAAAGTGTCTCCCTTGGATCTGATAGAAATCATCCCAAAACAGCAGTGTGTAAAGGATTAATTTAAATTCCAGATTCTGGTTTCCTGGTATTAGCAAAAATAAAGCTTTTGTGTTACTTCTCTTAACAGTTTAAAATTAGATGCCGGAAAAATAAAGAGAAACATTAATCTTTGAAATATTTATTTTTTCCATTTACATTTTGGTAAGACAAAACTAATCTGCTATCCTATCTGCTGTGTATCTTACTGCTGAACTAATCTTTTCTATGCCCTAGATTGTTATTAGCCTTGCTTGATTATGACTGAAAGATTTACTTTCTAGGACTGCTTATAATTCCATTTGCCACTACACTGCTTTTTCTCTTAAATATTAGGGTTTTTGTAGTGTCCTTTAAAGATTCTTGGCCTTTTCTAACCTGGGACAAATTTATAGTAGGCTGATCTAGTTTTCCTAATCTTTAATGATCTTCCCAGCATGGTATGTTCTTTGTCTTCTTCCTGATGTGATTCAGGACACATTCCAATTTAAAGTGCCCTTATGCTTCGAATCATTATGCTGGGATTTATTGTACTAAACCAAACTCCAATAGATTTTATTGAGGCTTTTCTCTGTCAGTTTGCACAGCACTCAAAAGATACCTGCTGTCAAAGTCCTTGCATTTTAGTAATAACACCTTAGCATTGTTAATGTAAATATGTTTAAATTTTCCTTTGGCCAACTCATCTGTTTTAATTCCTTAAATATTCGGATTTCTTTTGAGACAGTTGAGGAAAAGAGCTCTTTTTCTTTACAGACAATAAAATACCAGAAATAAATGTGTAAATAGGCATGAACATTAGGCCATCAGTGGTGTTTCTATGGGTATGTCCACCATGCCTAGAACGGTGTAAGTACAGTAATCTGCTTGGCAAATTTGACTGCATGACCATATCGCTATGTTTAGAGGTGGTTAAATGCAGGCATCAATAGATGCAAGTGTTTTCACAGAATTAAGAAAACCATCTTGTACATGCAGTCCAGCCATATATGGTACACAGATAGAACAAAAAATGATAAAAAAATAAAAATGTCCTTTTAGACCCATATGAGTAAATAGAGTATTCTGTGCTGTCCTGTACATGAGTGTGTGTACCTGTATTTATAGAGATACCAGGTATTTGTAGCCAGTGAGTCATGGCTCCTAAGCCTGATCTGAAAATGGAATGGGTTCATTATAATCCCACCACCACCTCACCACCCTACCCCCCAAAAAAAAATCTGAGGAATCAATCTAATCTGCTTTACTAAATGAACATGTGAAAGTGCTTATCAGGGATAAACCTGGGGACTATACGTGTTTCTCTCTTTTTCCTCAAACAGAATGAAAACACCTTTGAGAAAATAAAGGAGTTAGAAGAAGAGCTTGCAAAGATCAGGGATGAAACTGGTAAGTAGTACAGGCAAAGTAACAAAGTGTTTTTCTCACTTTACACAGTTATTCTCTGTGCCCTAATCCTGGGGAACGTGCATACGTGTGATGAAGTCTTTTCTGAAGCCCAGTGTCAAGGGGTTTTGTGGCTTTGCAGATAACTGTGATTCTACCTCTTTGTTGTGGAGATGGGACCATCACCACACATTATCTTTACTAGACAAATTGTTCTTCATAAATCCATAGCTTCCGTTTTCAGACTATGTACCACCACTTCCAAGGAGAAAGCACAGTGTGATGAGAAGTGGGAACTTGGGACCTCTGTGGTGCATGGTGCCTGGGAATGCATTGCTCACTTACGTACGTTTGCATGTTTGGCAGTTCAGCTGCAAACTTAAGGATATGAAGCTCAGAACTTGCTTATTAATATCTCTAAGGTCTCTTCCTGGTTGAAAGACAACAAAAGCAATGTGTCCCATTCAGTATTCTCTGTGTATCTGCATGCACCGCTTACCCTCTTTGGTTTCTGATCTAGACAGGAAAGACAGGGATGGTGTAAAGACATTGCAACTCTTGACAGAGAAGATAGGCTTTTGCACTGGCTGCAGCCAGTTCTGAGCTCTTCTGGGCTTAAATCTCCCCAGAATGGGTGTGATGTTGAGTTCATCTACTCCAGGGCAAATAGAGAGGAGGAAGGGCACCTGGAGGGAGGACCACTGGCACAGGGGACACCCTGAGCATCAAAAGTTGTTGGAACCACTGATGACTAGAGCTGTGAACAGGGGGAACCTCTCAGATTTCTTTGCATGGGGGACCCCAATTGCTGGGTCATACACTAAGCAGAGATTGTGCCGTGTGGTGGGAGGGTGACTTGGTTTGCAAAGGGGGAGCACAGGCCAAACCCCTGCAAGGCAAGTAGAACTGCAGATCCTCCCTGTGCTTCGTGTTCACCTTGCCTGTGACAACCTACCGCAGAAAAGCTGAGCACAGCCCTTTTCTGATGCCCAACAGCTTGTGCTCCCTGCTGTGTCCCTCTGAAATTTTTTGGCTGATCATCATTTCATAGAGAGCTTTATTGTCCCCACAGCCAAAGGATACTGCAGCAATAGCAAAACAGTGTTTCTAGTTATTCCCTGATGCCTGCCTTCATCCATCCTCTGCATTTCCACAGCTCTTACAGAGGAGTGGTTGCCAGTGGTACATTCTTTAGGCAGGGCACATATGAAGCTTTCCATTGAATACCCTCCTTTCATTTGAAAGCCCTACCTCTTTCTAGCAGGTTGGGTTTGCTCATTTTCATGAGTGCTTTTGTAGGTGGTGGTGACATGGGAAGGAAAGGGACATACAGGGCTGGAGATAAAGAGCAGCTCTGCTTCCATTACACCATGTTTGTACAGCTGAGGTGGATAAAAATCACTGGTGGCTTTGCTAGAGAACTTTGCCAAGGATATGACTGACTGCCTGTTTGGGAGTCCCAGAGCAGCCTGTTCAGTAACAGGAGATCACTGTGCTGCCTGCCCTTGCCATTGCTCTTGTGCATGCAGCAGTAAATACCTCCTCCGCACAAACCTGGGTCCTGATAGTCCATGGAGACAGTTTTGGTAAGAATCCCAAATGCTTCAGAAAAGCAGTCTGAGGTCTCAGCTGAGCTGTACTGCTTCAGAAGGCGGATTAGCCATAGATATGTATGTGCTTTCTTTCTCAAAGAAGGGAAAGATGGTGTGGGATAGTCCTTTGCTTAATGGTCCAGTAGGCATGTGTGCTGGAGAGGAACCATCACGGGCCACCTCTTCCTGAGCAAGCCACCACTCTGGGAAACACTGAGATGCTGAGCAGAGGCTGCTTAGGAGCAACAGGGGTAGCTGGTGATCTGTCACGCTTGTTGGAGGTATCCCCTCCATGCAACCCTGAGATGCAACATACCCAGGTAGAAGGAATCCCAGCAGAGATGGACAAAAAGATGAACATGTGCAGGTATTGCTCCCCAGCAACATGTGAAAAAATTCATCAGCAGTACATATCCTGGTATGTATCCATTCATATAGAAGGTGAATATTTATGGTTTTTAGTGTAATTCAAAAATTGTTGGGTAGTCTGTTTTCCCTTGGAACAAAATTATAAATTTAAATTTTGTGAAGCAACCCATTTTTCAGATCTGTGGACGAGGTGAAATGCCATGTGCATGAGAGCATTTCTCATTAGTGCAGTTCTTTGCTGTCTCTAAAGCAGTGCAAGCTGGGGCTGTGGGTGCTACTGGAGATAAGCAGCCTGCCTGCACTATAGGAAGGTTATTCTGGTCTCACTGTCAGATGAATCTGTATGTTGTACAATATTGTACATATTGTACCAAGCTTTCTGCAGGTAAAGAATGAAACAGTCATTTATTTGACAGCAGCAATCATAGGTGATTCTGTGAAGAAATACAGGGAAAGTCTACGGAGCATGTTATTTTGACTATAACCAAGCTGTAGTTCTGACTTGTCTTGGTCATTTTAGTTAGTAATGTCTCATTAATTTAAAAATAACCAGTGCAATTAAACAGCATGGGTGTTGGTCAGAAATTCCTGATTTCTCATGTGTAAATTCACCATGTCAGACTCACTGATGCAAATACCTGGATGAATCAGTAAAACAGGGCTGGACTAGCCAGGGTTGATGCAAGCAGTATGTACATTTAGTGGTTTAGGCAATAGCTCTAATTCAGAATTATGATTGAGGTGCTGAATGTGCTTGGTTTTGAAAGCACACAGTCTTCGTTAGCTTCAACAGAAACTGCAGGATTCTGCTGTACAAATCAATGAAACTGAGATATAATCCACTGTTCAGGAAAGTCAAAATATATTTTTAAGGAAGCCTCTGTTGGTAGATAAAACCGCTGCTGAAGCAATAGCAGTGATGGAGCATTGTGTAAAACAGCCTAAGGACCTGCACCCTTCTGGACCCAGGCAAAATATTTAGGTTCGGATAACACCGTCCACCTTTACCCCCAGCACTGCTGTGAAGTATCGCACCTATCTGAAACCAGCGTGCAGTGAAATAGGAAAGTGATTTTCCTTTCCCAGCCCTGAGGAGGAATGTGGCCTCTATAAATGCTGAGGGACTTGTTATTTTATGCAGTAAGATTTGCACATGTATTTTGGTAGAAATACCAAGGCTAGAAAAACATGACAAGCAATCATTCTACATTCAAGACACCCGTCGTTATAAATTATAAATATAAGCACTTTTCAGCTGCAACACTTAGACTCCTGGAATAAAGAGGTTTTGAACACCAGCTGTTTCCCTTCGAACTAATGGAAATTAAATGTCAGAATTACCTGCTCCTTTGCTATCAGGCAAATGGCTTTTGAAATGAGTTCAGAGGAGGTATGAAGATACACAAAACCCTAGATGAATGGAAGACAATCAGATGTCAAGTTTAAAATTTGCATTATCTGTGTTCATGAGAGTTTGGGAGCGAAAGCCTGTGTGCCACCTCCTCCTGGATATGCTTCCTAGTCAGAGGATCCTTAACCTGAGTGAGGTGGCTGTGATTTGTCTGTGAATCTGTGGCCAAGGGTCAGGAGGAAGAGTAGGATCTGCAAGGGGAAGAGTCTATTTGTCATGTCAGAAGCAGATGGTCCCTTTGTGAGGCCACATGACACCGGCCCCCCAGTTCCCGTGAGACTTGCTCCCCCAAATGCAAGGTGCCAGGGCTGGGAAGGCTGGGCTGTGGCTCAGCCTGGGTTTGTGTGGGAGGATCTGTCCTTTAGTGACATCTCCCTTTCCCTCACCTTCCCAGCCCGGTGTGAAATGAGTTTTGCTCATCTGTTGCACATTGTAAAAACCACTCAGTGCTCGGGGAGTAGGGCAGCAATGGCAGCTGCTCTCATTTAACCCAGCACGCTGTCATCCTGGGACATGCCATGTTACATCAGAGTCATTTCCAGTCTGTAAGCAGCAACTGAAATACCTACAGAGAAGGAAAAAGAGAACCAGGGTGTAACTCCCCTGGATAGCAACTGATAGCAGTTGTGCTCTGTTTGTCTTGTTCCATGTCAGTAATACATTTATATAACTTTCCTTAGTGATTTTTTTTTTTTTCTAGAAGATCGCTTCTACAGTACCCATATCACAATGTCTGAAAGTAAAATTCAGTTTCCCAGGAACGTTAGTGGGTCTTCTGTTCAGGCATCTATTGTCAGGGCCCTGCTGGAGTCAAATCAGCTTGGTTCACCAGAACCACCTGCTGAAGCCACAGCTGATTAAGCACTGGCTCCAGCTAGGCAGGCTCTCCCACACTGATTCCTGCTCCCCAGCCAGGTAAGGGAGCCACAGACCTCGTCCTGGGCTGCATGAGTGTCACCTTCTGCTACTCGTGCCCCAGCAGAGCCAGGCCCAAAGATCCATCTCCTGCCTAAGAAGAGATTCAGTCTTTCCTCATCACTTCAGTCCTTGGCCTCATTTTCTTGGTCTGGGAGGCTGCGGTAGGGATCACTTCTTCTCATAAGAAGTGTTTGATATTCAGTATAGGGCAAATTTACTGGGCAATGGCCTCGTTTTCTGCCTCCTGTATCATTGTTGGGTGTGTGGGAACATGCCATGCAGACACTCTTTCCTTGCTTTCCCCTTCCCTCTATTTTGCATCTGCATCAGGGTTTGATTTGCAAGAGGTGAATATTTTCTTTCAGGTTACAGAAAGTTTTTCAGATAGAATTTCTTTTGGTTAGAGCATGTCATTTTGTCGCCCAGCCCTCCCTGTGAGCTGAGTAATCTCATTAGAGAGGCTGGAGAGACATGAGGTTCATTACAGCTCCAATTTAAAGCTTGAGTAAGCTTGAATTCTACTGAACACAGAGCTGCAAGCACTACCCCTTGTCCTCTAGCTCTGAGATCAGTTTGTATGTCAGAGGAAATAAAAAATACAAAAGCAAGAGAGAGGGTTTAGAGCTATAATCCAAACTGCCAGGAGACATTTCAGCTAATGACCGTATAAATTGCGCTGTTCCATTTTGGGTATGAGGCAGGTGGGAAAGCTTTCTATGGGCCACTGCTGCGGTGCTGAGCTCACCGATTCAGGCTTGCTTTCCCTCTTTCTGTAAGAAGCAGAGAGCTTGAAAGGGACGCAGAGTCCCTCTTAGTGTTCCAGAAAACATTAGGATCGGAACAGGACCCCAGTAGTGACGTTTGTCTGGGCATACTGGGCAAGTCTGGGTATTACTATCCAGTAAATGTGGAAGCAGGGCTCTAAACAGGGTGAAAAATAGCTGTGTGGGGAAAGACATGGTTAGCTTTGGTGGCCAAACTACCTCGCATGGGTGCACCTAACATGACCCATGGTCACAGCAATAGGTAAATCTGACAAATTGATCCTATCCTGAAAAAAATTACCTGAGTGATACCATATTAGAAAGAGACAGAAAAATGCGTTTGGCTTTTTTTGCCAGATATTGAGCAAATATGTGGTCATAGGATAAATATGTTTCTGAAACATTCAGAAGTTGTCTACCCAGGGAAACAGCTGCTTCCAGTTCAGTGATTCACAAAGCCATATTGGTCTGTGTGTGGCACGTGCATTTTAAAAGGCAAAGGAAGGATGACTGGCTAATATAGATGGTATATTTAAAAGGTGGTAATTTTTTGAAACCAGCTATGGGTCTAAATCTGAAAGAACTTCTAGTAGTGCCATTAAAAAAAATCTCTTCTTCTCTAGTGTTTTTCTGAGTGTTATGGTCATGATGATTTTAATCGCTTCTTACCTGTTGGATCTTTACAAGTGAGCAAACTTGCTCTCTAAATGTAGTCTGGCTGACCTTTTCCAAATTGCATCAGGTCTTCAGTATCTGGATTGATTGAAACCATTCTTAAGAAAGCAAAAGTCCAAGGATACAGTGTTTGTGACACTGCTGTTCTGGGACCTGGGGAACGATACAGCTGAGGAACAAAATGGGGAAATAGACTGAGTATCCTTGACTCGGTGGAACTGTTGGAGTCACAGCTTCTGAAACCAGTTGTAGACATGGTTGTAAATTCAGAGACATGGTCACGGGGTTAGTTCACAAGAGTACAAATTTCACATTTTCTGATTGCCTTCAGCATCAGCCTTTCATTTGCACTCTCTGATTCCATGTAGCACACAAGATAGTGGTTTGAATATAAAAATATTTTAAGAAGTGTGCATTAATGAATTCAAGAGATCCTTGATGGATCTGGTGCGAAATACAGGTTTATGGGGTGAGCAGCTTCTAACAGCTGGAAGATGGGATGTATGAGATGCATCTCCTCCTGCTCAAGTGGGCAATCACACCCCCTGCATACCGGGCACAGGATGTGCCTAGACAGCCCAGGCAGCTTCTGCCTTTCTGGCACATTGCTGGAAGTGGGGAACTTAGCCAGGACTATGGCTTGTGAGAAGGAGGTAAGAAAAATCTTGTATCCCAGTTGAAAGGATTTGTGTCAAGTGATTGTCTCACATGCTGTTTCTTATATCCAAGGTAAAGTAAAAGCCACAAAGTCTTGATTTTTGGATCCAAGACTGTGCTGGCCAGGAGGGGACATCCAGTCACCCTGCAGGTCCTCGGAGTTCCCAGATGATGATGATGATTATTATTATACTTCATCAGATCCCATTTTTACATGGTCTTTGCATACTCTGCCAGTGCCTCTATTTAAACAAATGCGTGTATGTGTGTGTGAGAGAGAGTGGGACAGAGAGAGAAGCAACAACGAGAGCTTGATGGCTGAGATTCATGGGAGCCCCAGAGCTGGCGAGAGCCACTGTGCTCAGTGCTATACCAACAGATCTGATGCCACTGTTTGCTCCCAAGGAGTTCAGAGCCTGACTGATGGTCTTGTCTCCATAGTCCTCAATACAGAGAAATGGATGAAACTGCAGAGCGAGAAGGTGGAGTTGGAGAGGTCCTTTGAGGAGAGGGTGAAGCAGCTCCAAAGGGAGCAGCAGGAGGAGCTGCAGGTGCTGGAGCAGTGCCTGGAGGAGGAGCACAACATCAGGAAGAAGAGCCTGGAGGAGGAGCACAGACTGCAGCTGGAGCAAGTCAAATTGCATCATGAGAATCAGGTCAGTCTCCTCCTGTTCCCTTTGAAGAGCAGACCATGCCAGTACTGAGTGGGTTCAGGTAACACATACTGAACGCTGCAGCATGTAGACACTGGTAACAAACTGATGACTGGATAAAAATATTCTTGACTATCTTTACTGCTTTTCCCTTTTATTCCTGTTGGTATTTCTACATAGTAGTACATTATATTGCCATGTCTTGTCTTCACATGCTTCCAGATGTTTTACAACAGCAATATTAAGACTAGCTCTGCTCCCCGTGCATACTTGCTTCCCAGCCCACCCATTGTAGTCAATTTGTATGAAACCAAGGGTTGAACAAGAATCTGCTCAACACAGGTAAGGCCAGCAGAGCCCTGCCTGTTGTTGTTTGTAATGC
Source organism: Falco peregrinus (assembly GCF_023634155.1). NCBI lineage: Eukaryota > Metazoa > Chordata > Aves > Falconiformes > Falconidae > Falco > Falco peregrinus. Next base: position 98,613,763 of record NC_073724.1, on the reverse strand, counting down.
TAGTTAAAGGCTGTACAGGGAAGCAATAGGGCCCATGCAATATATAGCCTAAATATCAAGCAGGTAATACAACCCAGGTTCGCTGATTTCTGCTCCATCATTCAGTCTAATCTCTTAGGCTGTATGTCCCAAGTGCTTCTCCTTGCTTTGCTTTCTGTATGTAGGTAGGAATACTCTCACATGCAGCTACTTAAGCTTATTTTTAACAGCTAGAGTGAACAAATGCCGTAACTCCCCTATGAGCACATCTGATGTGGTAGAACATCCTGCCCTGGATTATGGCCGTAATGCCTTTACCTGGACTTTTCTCATTTTGCATTAAGTGGATACAGTTCTGATTTTTCCAGCTGCAGCTCTTACCCGTTACCCCACACCACGGTTCATGATGGCTTTTCTCACACAAGTATCTGCCACGTACAGGTGTGCTCTGCACTGTGTGCTGTCAGGCTTTGACATGCCGTGGGGATGGTACCCAGGCATCTAGTGTGCGGAAGGGCCAGTCATCTGTAATATGTGAGCCCAGCAAACAGGCCTCCTGTTTGCCAGCATTGTTCTCTCCAGCCTGGGGGTTTTCCTAATGCTCAGGGCAGCTGGAGATGGTGGAGCATGACTTTTTCACTCTGAGGCAATGTAAATTGGCAGCAACAGTGCAGTGCAGGTGCAGTCTGTGGAATGAATGGATGTGACCAAAGGTCAAGGAGGAGTTTTTATGGCTGCGTGCTCTGTATCTAAGGGTATCTCCATTGTGCATTCAGGGGCTGTGGCCTGGAGCTCCAGAGCTGCTGCTCCCTGCTGCTTGTGCCCAGGGAGTGGGCTGACAGCAGGCACTGCAGTGGGTGCAGAGTGCAGACAAGCCCTGTACTAGCTTTGGGCTCAGAAGCAAGGCAGCCCCATCAGTAGCCAGGGCCCAAGCTAATTTAGACCGTTTAGGAGGTAAAGGCTGGCACAGCACTGTGCAGCCGCAGCTGAAGCACCTCCAGGACCCACGGAAAGGGACTAGCCTGCACTGAGCTCACAGGAGAGGAGAGCACAAACACAGCACAGCAGAGATGGCAGCCCACTGTCTTTAAGGTCAACTATTTGTAAAAAGGGAAATGACACCATTTACTGCCTATGCTTGTTGTATTGTAAAACACTCCTGGGGTGGGAGTGCAAATACAAACTGAGATGGTGACAGTTTGATGTCATTCATGTCACAGCTGCCCAGTGTTAGATTAATTGTGTAACACCAGTGGTACACTGGGACTGGGTGCAGCATGGTCCTCACTGACATGTGGGTCAGACAGCTGTGTTGGACAGACACACAGCGTCCTAGCCTGTGCCCCAGAGTGCCTGCTGCCCTGCGTAGCACCATGCGGTTTGGGTTGACTCTTCAGTGGCAGGACATTGAAGAACTCTTGCTGGACTCTTACCTGTTTTAATTGCTGTGCCTTCTAGTTGTTCCTGATTTGCAGTTTGTAATGTGTGACACAAAGGCTGTATGTAACTGGGCTGTTTTGTCCCAGACAACCTCCCGTTTTCTGTTAGTGCATTGATTTTCTAAGATGCATTAGAGGGTGCTGTCAAATAGGTTTTTGTGTTCTAAAGAAGAATTTTCAAAATCTCTCTAAGGCTTTTGAAAGCATTCAGAAAGCATATACTGAGCCATGTCTTTCAGTTATCATTTCAGTTTATGCAAGACGGTTTTCTTGCAATGCCCCTCAAATTTTCTGCTTTGCTTTCTGATATGAAAAAGTGGTGGTGTTCCCAAAAGCCTTAGCTTTTTTCTTTCAGTGTGTCTGTTTGCCTAGTAGAAGATACTCGCTCTAGCTGCAAACCTTACCTCTCCTGGACCACCAGGCATTAGCATTTGTGAAGGAATTTATTCCACAAGCTAATTTTTTGCTGAGATAGTGTATAGTTTATCTCTGCTGCTCTTTGAAGCACTTCTGCAAGTTTCCAGGACCACAAGAACAGATGGTGGGTTTTGTCTCCTCAAGATGATGAGTGCAAGAAAGAGTGATACTGGTCACCATAGAACTTGACTAAAAGTATACTTTTTTTCTCATGTTCTCATCTATTGCGATTCTGTTAATCATCACACAGAAGCAATTTGTCCCTCTGTGGAGCAGATAGTTCTCTCTCCTCCAGCCCTATGCTTTGCTCCAGAGCTCTTTGTTCCGTGAATTACTGAAGATAATGTAAACATTTCTCTCCACTGCTTTGAAAGTGCTGCTGTGCCCCCAGTATCTTAGAGTTTAAGCCCACCTTTTCAATCTGTGGTTCCGTTAGCATCTCATGATGAGTTTTAGCAGGTTTTCCCTTTGAATTCCTACTCTGCCATACACCCATCCTGTGTCAAATGCTCTTGGATTGGAGAGGCTGACAGGCCAGGTTGGAAAGCTGCTCACCAGCAATGTTTCTTGGCCAAGGAAAAGGAGAGCTCTGTCTAGGAACCGAGATGCATGAGGAATAAGGAACCCTCACCGCTGCTGACCCAAAGGTTTGGCACGCTCTGATTCTCCCTTCCCCTGCTTGGAGGAAGAGGAGAAGCACCCAGCTTAGATCTTAGAGCATAACAAAAGAAGCAAGCCTGCTCAAGGGACTGGCGTCGTTCAGCTCTGTTGCTGCTGAGCTGGTGCTCGTCCCAGCCGGTGTTAGGGCAGAGGTACCTAACCCAGGAGCTAAAGAGCTCTTACCCTCGATGTGAGCCTCATCCTTGAGCTGTCCATCTGCATGGGGGACTTTAAGCTTGCGTTCATGAAGGCAATAACAAAAGCTAAATCCTTTTAACCATGGATCTGCATATATTTCTGTATCCACATGTCTAATATGGAAGTTAGTCATCCCTCTGCCGTGGTTTCCAGTCACAACCTAGTCTTCCACACTGTTTTGCTGTAGTCACTGTTTAGTTTAGATAGCAGTCTTTTCTTTGGATACATAGTTGAAAGGTTTTGGAGGCTTGGCGCTCTCTGAGGAGGTGAGGCAGCTCTTTCAGCATAGCAGAGCATGAGAGCCAAACTCCTCACAAACCAGTCATGTGTGCCAATGCATCCCAATATCTCTCATATCTCCTTGCAGCTAAGGGCAAAACTGCAAAGTGAAGGCTGCGATCCTGGTTTGCCTTCTCGCTTGAGCTGCTCACCTCAAGCTGTTTGGTCTGCCAACTTACTGAACATCTCCCACTGAAGCCTTTTCTTGATTTTACTTTATTAAGGCTTTAAAATCCCACCTGAGGTTCTTTTTATAGCCAGAAATAACCATGACACAAATTAAGTGAGTTGAACAAGCCTATGGAGTAAGGTAGAGGTGAAGCTGGAATTAATATCCAAGAGATCTGCTTCCCAGTGCCAAGTATACTATCTCCTATGAAAAACTGCAGATAGGAGTTCACACTGGAATATTAGTCATTTAGGATGTGGGTACGAAACACACAGAAGACATAAAAATCCCTGCAGACCATTTGGAACATATTTAATTGGCTTTGTAGATAAATAACCTGCCAAAGATGGTGGCAGCAAAAGGAAACCCCTTCACCTTCTGAAAGTGTTGGAGTTGAGCGTAATCATTCCTTTGGGGTGCTGCTTAGCTGAGAAGCAATTAGTGTCTGAATAAAGACTTAAGGGTGAGGTAAAGAACAGAGCAATGCTCATAAGATTTCAGCACACAGACATCATATACAAGGACATCATGCTCTGGGAAAAGTCGAGTGATAGTCCCTATCCCATTAGTAGCCCACTGGGTCAGCCCCTCCTTTCCCTGCTCTTTCATGCAGTGTATCAGCAGGCTGAGTCCCCATTGTTTTGCAAAGAGGTCTTCACCACTGAGTTGTCTCCCACATTATTATGAAAAATAGTTTGGATAATTTCCAATTTCATGTTAAATGCCTGTCTTTCATTCTAAAAGCATGGTTTCTCCAGTACAGTTGGAAATTTTGCTTCTGTTGGATCATCTAACAAGTTTGACAGTTTAATACAGTGAAATAACATTTATTTCAGTCAAGACATGCTCAGCTGCAGTAACTTTCAACCATTATTTAACATAAAAGTGAGGAAAAAAAGCTGTTTAAAGTCAATTTGCAACAAACAGCTGTTTCATTGTAAAAGTAAAATAGTTCGATCCTCTGCATTGTGAGATCACAGATAATGTGTTAAATGTAGGGAATAAGATCACTGTGATTACAAAACCAAGAAAAACAAACTTACGAATTGCACTTGGAAACTGCTCTAGACCACTGACTTAACCTGATCAGCCATTTCTTACTGGATTTTCTGTAGCGATATATGTCAAAGCACCATCATTAGGGATCTTGCTTTGCCTTTAGTCAAATCTAGTAACAAACAATGTACAGAAGGAGTCCCAAACCTAGCAGGTGCACAGGAACACAGGCTGCCCACAGCCCTCTTCCAACTGTATCCCCTGCTCCCATGATGGTTGTGTGCTGTGTGGTTCAGTTTGTTGGGCAGTTTGGGGCAGCAGGACCTCTTTCAGCCTCAAATGTGAGATTGGAAAAAAGTTTTGTGGCTTCACTATCATCTTTCATACTTTCACACCAACCTGAAAACTCTGGTGTCTACACTCAAAAAAGTGCTGTCGTATCTTCCATCAGCTTACTGGATGTGGACTAAAAATGCATGATTCAAGAGGACACAGGAATGTGGGTATTGATGACTTTGTAGGATACTCTTTTTCAAGTAAAAGTATGATATATTGCAATTCATTTTACATACCCACTGATAATAATTCCAATTTTTCTCTAGAAATAAGTATTTTACAACTATGAATAATTCATAGGCACTTTTCGTGGAAGTTGATCCAAGACCTTACGATAAAAATCATTGCAGCAAAGTGCCATGAAAGCAAAACCTAGGATGGCTCAGAACTGTGTATGTTTATCTGACCATCAGAGGGAGTCTAGTCATTAATATAATTTAGATTAACGAATTGTTGATATTTATGAATATATCATAAATGGCTTCTTTGCTTAAGGGCTTTTTGGCTTTTTACTTTCTTATGTGCCTCTTTTATCACCATTAAATTAAAAGAACAAAACCGCTACCAGCGATGACTACATACTACCACTCAAGGCATCAGCATGCCTGTTTCATAATAGATGGAAATGGTTCAGGTGCTCTAAGTGTCAGTGTCACACTTGGTAGACCCCTTTACTGTTTCCAGCTCACTGGAGCTCTTAAGTAGTGGCCTGTCGGTGTGCCACAAGACATCTAATCATGCATCCATGTCTCCATTCATTGTCATTGGAACAGATGGAAAAGATCATAGCTGCCCATAAAGCTGCAATGTTACAGCTGGAAAATGACCACAGAGCCATTACTGAAGTACTGCAGAAGGAGAAAGACTGCAAGATTCAAGGTAAGCCAAAGACAACCCAATGGCTACAGAGCTATTCCAGAGCAGGAATTAGTGCTCTAGTGAGATTGTGTAAGCTTGGATTTTCTTCTTCCAGAACAGATGATACAGTCTCTGTTGGTCTAGTGCTTTCATGTGGGGTGGACCACCAGGCTCATGCTAGGGATGAAGGAAGAGGTGCGTGCAGTGTGTACAGCATCTGACTTGGAACTGAGACTACCTGAGGGATCTTTGGGCCAAAGATAAGGCTTTCTCCATGGAATACTAAACATAGAGTCCAAATTCCACTTTATTTCACACACAGACTTTTCTCAAGAGCCTAACCCTTGGGTGCTCAGGAAGCTAGAGCTCATTGAACGTCTCTGAATTTAGGTGTTTAAATGCCTACTACACAGCTTCTAAAAACAAAACTCATCATTTTCAGTAGCTAAAGTCTGGCCATGCTGAGTAGACCAAAGCTAGTGCAAATCTGCACCTCAGCACTGCTATCTTTATTTTGTCTTACGATTTTCCATGGGGTTTGATGCTGCAGACAGAGCTGTTTCCTCCCCACCAGTTCAGTATCTAAATACATGTCTTGGTACATGCTTTAGCTGACATTTAACAGTTATCTGTACAATCTCCGTCTTTTATTTTACACCATAAGCTTAAGGGTCTGATTTTTAAATAGCTTTATTAGGTTTTCCCACAACTTTCCCTAAATTGAGCCATACTGCTTAGCTTTGCACTGTGTCAATTAGAGACATAATATATCTCTAACATATGACATAACATAAAAATAGGGAGCATAACGTGAGCTAAGAACAGTTTATTCCCTTCCCCTGTAGGCAGAGATGGTATCTAGCATAGCATTTTAAAATTAACATATACAGTTTTGCAAATAATAAAAAACCCTTCTTCCTTGCATGAGGATACTCTTATCTTTCCATTTTTGTTAGTATTCTCTGATGATAAAACTTGTCTGTGGTTTAGTAAGGGTCTGGTGGCCAGTTTGTGCTCCCAGCTCCTGGTGTGGGTATGAAATGCCCTCCTGTGCATGGAAAAGGCACTGCAGCAGCTGCGGGCTAGTGCGCTGTAAAGAGAGCGCTGGAGCATCAGTATTATTAATGCTGTTACTGTGGCTAGTGAGCAATGATTAGAAGGCAGAACCCCATGGGAATGAGGGTAAAGACACAAAAAATAAGAGTGTCTGTATCCTAAAAAGCTAGGTGCTACTGCTGTACTGAATGACAGTTTGATGTCATTAGTTTGGAGATTAAACTTTATTCCACTTTGGTTATTAAACTTTTGGTTATTACTAAGTCCAGGGTGAGTTGTCCTAGTAGTGAAACCTTTAATCATGTAATATAAATGGAGGACTTCTTTGTCTTCAGACTCTGTCCATCTCAGTCATGGAATAAATCTCACAGGTCATCTGTCACAGTTCCTGGAGAAGCACTGTCATTTGCATTTTTGCATCCTGAGTTGCTGGCTCCCATCTCAATCTCCCCAAAGAAATTACAACCCAAGCTTTTAAATATATCTAATTTAAAATCTTTGCTTTGGGGATATTCACCCTGAATTGGGTCAAACTGACCCTTTTCAGATCAGAGCCCGGGGAGCCAGGAATTCTGCGCAGTTCTGAAAAATCAGAATCCAGTCACACAGATACAGAGATACCTGCAACCACTGAAAGATAAGAAAATCCTGATCCTCAAAACATTCACCTAAGGTTGCAGAGTATATTACTACCGGTTTCCTAGTCAATCTCCGTGCCCTAAAACTGCATCCTGAATTGCACTTGGTTCATAATGTCTGCACTCTCGGACCCTGGTTTGCTGGACTTCACTTAGCAATGCCATGTCTGTGTATCTTCCCCAGAACTGAATGCCGCTCACAGTCTGGAAAAGGCTCAATTAGAAGAGAATTTTGAAAAACTGCGGCTGTCACTCCAGGTTAGCAGTTTCATTATTTCCCACCCCTGTAACGATGTGGCGGAGCAGCTGCCGGGGCAGCCCCAGCCCCCTTGCCAGCTGCCAGCACACCAGGCTATTGCTTCTTACCAGCTATAGTACCTCTCGTCCTCTGCCTGTCCAAACTGGGATCTAGCAGCAAAGGTGCCCCCTCAGTCTTTTTCCTTCCACTTGGCTGGTTCAGCAAAATACTGTCTGAAAGAGAAGAGAGGGCAAACCTAAAGGGATGAAAAGGCAGCTGGATAAAGCAAAGAAATGTCCTTTTGACCCTGCTGGTTGCTGGCCCAGCACAAGGAACAAAGTTGAGCTCTTCCCTGCATGGTGGGGAGGGCTCTGGCACCTGTGGCAGCTGTGAGCATCACCTTGTCTGCATGGTACCTTCTGGCAGGCACCCACAGGGCTCAGAAATGGTGAGCTCTCCCTGCATGTCCGTGTGCCTGTGCTTTAAACTCTTCCCTGCTGCCCAAGTGTGGCGGAGCTGGTCCCACGTTGTAGAAACATCTCCATTCCCACCGGAGGGCAATGCAGTCGCTGATGAGGGATGTCCCACGGCTGGCCTTGCTGTGCAGTCAGGCTATGGCCAGCCAGGGTCAGCCCTGTACATCATGTCCCCTATTCCAGTATTTAACACCAAGTTAAAGATCATCTTGGCTTTTTCAGTCCTGCTAATAACTCCATGCTGTTTGCACTCTCTAGATGAAGAAATCCCAGGGAATGGAGAGCAGAAGCATCCCCTTGTGGTTCACATTTAAGTTTGAAAATCTGGTGTGAACAAGTAAAGATGTCACAGCAAATAATGCAAGCTTTGTTTGATTTCATAGGCACAGATGAATTACAGTTTTTAAACCCCCTGACTAGCACATACTGCTGCACGCAGCAACTGTCACTGCCTTCCTCATGCTGCTGTGACAGTTCAAGGCATGTCAGCAGTTTTTGCAATAAGCGTTGATGTAATGTTACAGCCAAGAAATTACATACAGGAAAGATAAGAATACCAGTTTCACAGCAACTGTGTTTTTTACAGGTGTTGTATAGAGAGAGGTAACAGGAATGCCTTCGATCGTAACAGAAATATGATTGCTTAAAATAATGTGTTGTTTCTGTGTGTAACTCTGAGATGAAACAACAGTCATTTGAAGTCCACACCACTAACTCATCATTGCTTGTTACCATGTTAGAAGCATAGAAAGATGAAGGAAGCAGGGATGGGATAACTATCACCTTATTCAGACTCTAGGAACCACAGAAATAATCTGTCATGCCTCTGTTATAAATGCCAGCTTCTTAAGGAAGGGCACAGTGGTTCTCATCCAGCCCAGGGTGCTGGGGTGATTTAGCATCAAAGACATTTCATGAACTAGGGCCAGCCAGTGTGTCATGGTTTAATCCCAGCCAGCAAATAAGCCCCATGCAACTGTTTGCTCACTACCCCCACAGTGGGATGAGAGAGAGAACTGGAGGAGTAAAAGTTAGAAAACTCATGGAGTTGAGATAAAGACAGTTCAATAGGTAAAGCAGAAGCCGCGCACGCAAGCAAAGCAAAACAAGGAATCCATTCCCCACTTCCCACTGGCAGGCAGGTGTTCAGCCATCCCCAGGACAGCAGGGCTCCATCACGCATAACAGCTACTTGGGAAGACAAATGCCATAATGCCAAACGTTTCCCCCTTCTTCTTCCCTCAGCATGACATCCCATGGTATGGAATATCCCTTTGGCCAGTTCAGGTCACCTGTCCTGGCTGTGTCCCCTCCCAGTTTCCCGTGCCCCTCCAGACCTCTCGCTGGCGGGGGCTGAGAAACTGAAAAGTCCTTGACTTGGTATAAACATCACCTAGAACACAAACCCATCAGTGTGTTGTCAACACTGTTCTCACACCAAATCCAGAGCACAGCCCTGCACCAGCCACTAAGAAAATTGACTCTATCCCAGCTGAAACCAGGACACAGTGCCAGCCAGCTGCAGGCATTACAAGGATTTTGAGATTCCCTGAGGCACTGGATTACCAAAACGCTGGGTGTTCAAGTGGCCTTAGGTAAAAAAAAACACCTTGCAGGGATTTCTAGGCCTTGTTCAGCTCCCCTGGTAGTTTCACAGTGCAGATTGACTCGTACAAGTGTAAGAGGGGTGATAGCATGGCTGGTGTGTTCATTACTGTGTCTCCCCTCCAGGACCAGATAGACACCCTCACTTTTCAAAAGCAATCTCTTAAGGCCAAAGCCGACCGATTTGAAGAGGCTCTGAAGGAAAAAACAGAGGAACAACTGAAGGTAAATGGCAACTATATACAGTCACATCACACGATTCAGTGGATAGCAATAGGATCCCGCCCCAGATCTCGAACTCTGAGGAGGAGTCAGAAAGTCCAGAGCCATCATTTTTTGATTTTACTTCTTTTTCTTTATTCTTTCATCCAGCATTTGCAGCTCTGTTTCCAAAACATTTCATTGACTCCATCTAGTATGACCTTACTGCTGTCTATTCTTGTTCCCTTTCTTCCTCTCTTTGTCTTTACTTTTTTCACATTTAGATTTCTTTTTTTTGGTGCCTTCTGAACCAAATTCTTTGGTATCCCTGTATTCTTTCATTTTTTTCTGGACTTGCAGGGGACAGCCCTGTCATATGAAGTATATATTCAATTGCTGTCTACTGGGGATGTGCTGGGTCTTTTTACAGTGTGTAAGTAAACACACACTACAGTTATCTATCTGAAATGAAATAACCCTGAAATGACTCCCCAGAAGGTTTTCTTTTAACTTGGGGCATTTTAGTTTGTTCACAGCACAACCCCATGGGTAGCTGTATCAACATGACAGAGGGGACAGAATAAAAATAGTGGGGTGAGCAAGGGGCTCAGTGAGTTTTTAGGTGAGAGAACTCCTTAGGAAAGGAGCGCACATTTCTGAAGCAGGCTTGGCCGTGGGAAACAAGTAGCATCAGTCCCTTTCCACCTCTGCTGCAGTATTTAAATTACATGAAAGGACAAATTCTGCTGTGTCACAGTAATGTTAATGCCAAGTACCACCAGGTAGTTGACCGCTGGAAAAATCCAGAACAGCTTAAGTCAGCAACAGTATTTCATCAGCCTAATTCAGAGTGCCTCTTTGGCCCATGAGTTGAACCGTAATATCCCCTACATCTGAAGTTCTTGAGCAGAGGAGGAACTTTTTCCCAGCAGATCTGATCTTTGTTAACAGGCACTGTGATTCAGTGGTGCAGGCAAGGCAGAACACTCATTTTCACCTTTGGCCCCCTTGTCTAGTTTCCTTAGCTTTATGTTAGTACTTGTCCCAAGCCAAAATACCTGCACGAGCATAAAACACCTCATGCAGTTCCCATGCTACCAGTACAAATGAAGTTGCTGAACAACCTGGCATCCCATCTTTCTAGCCACGAGGCTGTCCAGCCAAAGGGGTGGCCCAGGAGAGGATATCAGGGTTCAGATGGGCTGTGGAGGTCCACATCCAGGTGCTTGTCACATCACTGAGACTCCTAAACCACTGGGTGCACTGAGGAAAATTTATCTTATGGCTGAAGATGCATTTATGGCTTACAGATATCCAAATCACTGGTATATTTCCTAGATTGTACGAGCTCCATATCTGCACTTAGAAAATGATTTGAGGAGCTTAAAACATGTTCTGGAAATGAAGAACCAGCAGATTCACCAGCAGGAGAAGACCATCATGGAGCTAGAAAAAAATGTGAGTTTTCATTTTTCCTCCAGAGGAGGCATCATGGAGGTAATAAAGTAAAAGTTACAGCAGGTGAACTTAAAAGAGGTGAGAAAACACAAGAGGCTGGGGCAAGACACAGTCAAAGAATTTCGTAAATGCCTATATATTGTGTTGTCCCACTGTCAGCCTGTATAGTCGCTTCTATTGTGCCATGTCTCAAGTTTTCCCTCAGTGGGATCTTTTCCCATCCCTTCACCCACCCATGATACCCTTGACTTCTCCCACACATCCGTTGATCTGTATTGCTTTTCCATGCAGTACCTGCTCAGCCTATTCCGTTAGACAGTGATGTGAGTGGTGTAAGAAGGATGGAGGAAGGGGAACTTTGTGGTAGTCCAGAGCTTCGTCTTGTACACCAGCCTGTACCATATGCCCCTACAGGAGTCAGGTTCAGGGCTGGAAAGGGCAGTTGGCAGAAGGTTGAATCATGCGTGTCTTGCTGCTGTTCGTGCAGGTACTTGGGGAGCTCCCAGCTGCAAGTATGAATGAGCAATATTCAGCAAGCACTCCCTAGCAAGGCTTACGCTAGGAAACATCTCTCTAACCCTAAAGTAATGCTTTGCTGCAGCCTCTGCTGTTTTCTTTCTTTGCTTGTGGGGGTCCATATCAAAGAATTCCCCAGTTCACCACCAGTTATATTTTGTGTTGGAAGGGGGATTCGTTTTGTAAGGCATAACTTACAGTGACAGTACATGCGTAGTGTGGTGACAGGATGAGGCAATACTGCAGCTGGTTCAGCACAGCATTCAGCAAGATTTGTTTCCATTTACGGGGAAATTTGAGAACTCTGATGATTACTTTGCTGAACCGAGATGCCTAAGTAAGTGGATGTAGGGAAAAGTGCCTCTTTACAACTGAGGCTTGTTAACTGTGCTCCTTCCAACATGCTGCTCCTGGAGCTAAGCCAGATTCTGAAAACATGCATTATAGTGTTATACTGAAACCCCCCCACCCAAACAACAGCCTGCATAGTTCCTGGTCATTTAGCTGCTTTTGCTAATTAACCACATATAAGCATACAGTCCTGCTCTTGCCCTTTATTGCAGTAAAACACTGAATTTACTGTGGTCCAAAGACACAGCAGCTTTCTGTTTAAAGATCTCCTTTTATAAGTGCCAGAACATCTACAGGGCATCTCCAAATGCTCTGAAAGATGGAGTGCCTCATAAGGGAGCAGGAGGGCATTTCAAATACAGGGTCAGGCTTGGCTCCTTGTCTGCTGAAAGGGAGACTGGAAATGAAGGTGGCAGGAGAGGAGTGGTATAGGGTGAGGGTTGCAGCAGACAGGGAAGGAGATGCACAGGTCTCCCGTGCTTCATGCTGGCATAGCTACTACTTACTAAAACTATTGAGGAAGCAGGTGCCCATGACAGCGATTCCTCTCTCAGAGCATTTCAAAACAGGCCCAGAATCCTTGCTCTGCTCTAACATAATATACTGGGTTAGGCCAGAATATCTGAGAATCAGGAGTATCCTTTATGGTTACATGCATAGACTGGAAACCGCTGCATAAAACTGATGCCTTTGCTGTAAAGTGTGAGTTGTTACTAACTCCAATGCACAGTATTTTGGTTCTTTATAAAAGATTGGAAAATTCAATAATCGAGCTTGTACAGAGATAAGGTTACTCTGTGCTATCTTGTTTTCTTCCAAGTGTTGAATTCAGCAAAATTCAAACTGCTGGAAAATTAAGAACTAAGGTGATAAAGTATGTAAAATTCAAAACTTGGGAAAAAACAAGGCATCTGAGGCTGTGGTACATGCCTATAAACATCTTACTGATGTTTTAATACACCGCTATTGACATCCTCAAACTCTGTCCTTGAACTGTCCTGAGTGAAAGCTACCTACACTTGGGATAGGATTCATTTCACTTAATTGTAGCTTATAGTTAAATGTCTAGTTTAACCCTGTCATTTAAGCCGACACTGTCAGCAGTGGAGAGGAGCGTCTCCAAAGTGCAGATCACCTCATGCGCGTGCAGCACCAGGCTAAGGCTGCCGCTGGATGTAATCTGCCTTGTTGGGTAACTCTTTCCTCCCCGTAACTGGGAAATCATAATCCTAGAGGTTGGATGCCAGACATTTGTGTCTGGTGAGGTTAGTTGAGCTGGATGATACACATCATACACCTTGCACTCCTCCTTCGTCACTAGACTGACCACTCACACCACAGTGCCCTTTCCATGCTGGGCATCCCCATGGTCCCCAAGTGCCACTAGCTCCCTGCCCAAGAACAATGGCTGGTAATGTTGGCTCCTGAGGGGTAAAAGTTGTGGGGGCACCACCGAAGAAGATGTTTTATTTGTGCCGGACAAGACTAAGACCCTCCTGCTCCTCAGTTAGGAGTAAGGGATAGTTCAGCTCTCCCCCTACTCAAGGCTCTGCTCATGACGCCACTTACTTCACCGGTATGATGTGGTGTGTCAGACCTCTAAGTATCAGCTGCAGTCAAGATTACTATCTCCATCTATTCTCAAATTTTAGAAGTTGCTCTAGGGACAAATGAGATAACAAATTCTCTTGGATCCAGTGTTGGGCTTTCTTCAGACTTAACCAATCTTCTTTTGTTGCAGGCTGAAAAAAATATAAAACTGGTAGAAAAAATCACCGTGCTGCAACAGCAGAATGAGGAACTGAGAGCCAGGATTGAGCAAAATACTGTCATAACAAGGTTTGTGCTGATATTTGCAACCTGTCTGAGCTTGAAAGGAGGCTGCAGATCTTAATTGCCCAAGGCTGACTCTTATTTCAGAAGGGGAAAATCTTACTTCCTCCTGAAAGTGTATTGGTGTCCTGATCTGCTTGTTTTGTTAAAAAATCCTTTTTGTGTCAGGGTTTGCTTACTTTATCATAAGGAAGGCCACATATCTGTCTGTGTATTTCCATGATTTTGACATGCTGCTGAGGGCCAGTTTGCCAGTGGCTTCTGATCTCAGTGTCAGTGCCCTTAGACCCATTAGTCAGTGGGTAGCAAGGATGGGAAATGGGGCAAATTCAGGAGAGACATCCTAATGATGCCACTGTCACCCAGGTGGGGTTATTCATTGGTGGAGTTTTTTCGTCTGCACTGTCTGTGTTCACCCTTGTCACAACTTGACAAAGGTATCAAGGTTCCTTGTGTTAGGTGGTATAGAAATAGAGAAGGGTAGGACAGTCCCTGCCCCAGAGAGTTTGTAGTCTGCTGTAAGGCAAAGGATCACAGCTGGAGCCAGGCAGAAGGGGTACCAGGGGGAGATGCTGGAGCTGAACTTGTCCCAGCACACCCGCTGCCTAGCTGATGTTGCCATAAGTTATGCCATTGGACTAAAATGCAGTTTAATTATAGCTGTCTTTTTAAAGCTGCAGCGTCTCATCTCTGATTTTAGATTTTGTCTTTCTAGTGTCTCCTTTATTAATGACTCAGCCTTTAAAAATTGTCTCCTGCATGTAGATATTTTAAAAGGGCAGCATTATTTGTACTAACAATTAGATTGGGGTGAGGATTGTATTTCCTCTCACCTGACTGTAAATACCTGTAACACAAATGTCACTGTCTGAGGTGGGTGTCTACAGCCTTTCTGTGCTGGGGGAGGAAAACCCAGGAATTTTTAAGACCTGGTTCACCAGACCAGTTTGAGGCACCTGCTTTTGGGCTGGATGAATTGTGGTCTGGAAGTGGCAGTCTCTCTCCAGACCTGTGACAGCAGCCCGGGTGCCTGGTTCAGTGCCTGGCATCTCCGCATTGCAGCTACCTGTTTCTGGTTGCATCCTGCCAGCGTCCAGCTGCAGCACTTTGCTTCTTGCTTGTAACTATGTAGGTACTGGTTTTAAAGAACAACTTTTGAGAGAAATTCTGAGTTTGAGGTCAGCCTGGAAAGTCAGCTTAGAGGACAGTTGTTTTCGACTGTTACAGTTTGGGGACAGCTATAGAGACGGTGTCAGCCAGGGTTTTAAAGTCAGAGTTACTAAAACATGCAGTTTCCTGGCAGCAGTAGCCACCTCGATTGCTTATTTCTGTTGTACTGGCACCGCCTGGGAAGAGGCACGAACAAGCTTGGGGAGCTGTCCTTGCTAGGGAACAGTGCAGATTAGGGCTATTTCTGCTGATTCGCAGTACGGGTGCCCAGACAGCTGTGGCAGACCAGCAGCAGCAAGAGGAGGGGGGGCAGCAGGAGGGATGGGAGCCAGAGCAAAGCTAGCCTTTGCAGCATGGCCAGGAGCTGGGTCCCAGAGGCAGCGGCGGGCTGAGGGATGCACCACAGAGATATTTCCAATCATAGCCAGGGGCAGGTACAGAGGAAGGGAGATGAGCCTTGCAGGTGGGTCATGCGCCAGCTTTGGACACAGGAGCTCCACAGAGCCTCTGCTGGGACTTCCCCACGTGCTTGAATAAATCATCTGATTTCCCAACGTCTGAGATTCTCCCTCCAAATCCATCATATTTTTTTTGGTCCTTTGGCCTAAGGATGTTTGAGAAATGGTAGTTTCTAGCACCCTAGAAATGAAGATGACCAGGGGGGTGTCTGGTCTCTGTCAGCATAGCTCAGGTACCTGACCCAAGCACCTTCCCCTGCTTCCTATCATGTCAGCGTGCCCCTGCAGACCAATGTGGGTTTATGGCTGTGATTTGTTACAGCTGCTTAAATTGTCAGGAGGCTGTCAGAGGAACACGTCTGATCCTAAGTCTGCAGTGCTAGGGATAAATGTCCCCTTAGATGGGTTAGGTCTAAAATTGGAACATGTATCTCAAGATACAAACTTGCATAGTGAGAACACATTTGCTTTTATATTGCCTCTCTTCCTCCTCCTGCCTGAATGATGAAGAGGGGCTGAATGGGCATCTGTATCTTATTAAGCAGTGATGCTGCATCTATTCACCTCCCTCCCCACGGTGCGGCAGAGGCAGATAGAGCTTGGCTGAGCTGAAGGCAGAGGCCTTGCTGAAGGATACGGGCACTGCTGGCTGTGCCAGCTGCCTCTGTCTCCAGGAGGCATGAAGCTGGCTCTGCCTGCGTCCAGTCAAGTCACGTCAGGTGACACAGTGTAAATTCCCAATGAAATGTGCACAAGGCTAAAATAAGCAGCACAACAAGCAGCAGCTCCTTTCTCCTTCTGAATGCCAAAGCAGGTCTCTCTGGAGGACATGTCCACATGCCGCATGGTGTGTTCGTAAGCACTTGGCTGCAAAGGCTCTTTTCTGCTCAAACGTCTCCCCACTTACCTGCAGGTCATGCATATAACTTGCAGCCTGCCTCTGCCAGCACATTGCAGTGTGCATTAGTGCTGCAAAGTCTGTTGTGTGAGAGTCCAGAGGACACTGATACCATGCTTTCTACTATACCTCTAGCAAGCAGCATTAGCCCTCCAGTGTGTAGAAGACTAATGCATGCTGATGGGCTGTGCTTGCCTCCTGTCCGGTCAGTGCCTTTAGCAGAAGAGGGAGCTGAGCCCTTCACCGTGCTCTGAGGTCTGTGCTGGTGTGACAAGCCTGTTCCTAATACCCAGATGAGTTTTACCAGCCACTCACACACTAAAAGCTACACAAAGGCAGGGAAGGCATGTGTTCGGGTTTTGTTTTTCCCCCTCAGTGAATGCTGGCTGGAAAAGGATGTAGTAGGGCTTTGTGTATATCTTTTATGGCATGTCTTGTTAGAAACTGCAAAAGAAGAAGTAATTCCCTGTGCGGCAAGAGTTTTTCTATGGAGTTATTTCTTCAGGGTGAGCTCCCATGTGGAATTTCTCATGTCTGTTAGATCATGAGTTCATGCCACAGCTGGCTCCCCAGTGGGACCGTGAATAGGATATTCATCCTCTACCAGGCAAGCAGCTTTCTGAAAACTTCTGCCAGCTTGTGTCTTTTAGTCCTTCTACTCTGCTAGCCACTGCTTCATGGCTGAAAACGTCCAGAGAGTGGTAGAGCAGACATATTCTTGATCACCTGAGCTCCATTTCGGTAGGAACTGAGGCTAAAAAAAGCAAGATATTCTTATTAAATGGTTTTTAAACAAAATTAGAAATGCCAACCCCACCATTTCAGAGACTTTTGATGACCCAAGGAGAGCGGACCAGCAGTCCATGACATCTGCTACGTGCTTCAGGCTATAGCCAGAAAAGGAGTTGTCCAGAATTTCATGTGTGTATCCAAAATCCACACCCAGCTGCTGCTGAACCCTGGAAATACTTAGTGGGGGAGGATAGGTGCCTCCCTGTTCATTTCTGTAAAATTCTAAATTGCCTGTAAAACAGGTTAGGTACATGCCCAGAGCTGCCCCAGGCTGATCACGTCACGACCTGGCTCCTGCCCAAGTGTAATGGGGCTGCAGAAGCCAGATGTTCTTGCACGCATCCTCCAGCATGGTGGTGTTGCCAGCACATGCCCAAAACACATCTCAATCAGTCCCACAGTCTGCCTGCACTGCCCCATTTCTTTTCAAACCAGTCACTTGGTTAGATGAGAGCAGACTTACTGAGGTTGTGATGCCCATAGGAGGTTTCCATGCCCTACTTCCCAAAACACCATCAGGTTTTAGGGCATGCTGGAGAAAACATCTCCCTGGTCCTCGCAGGTAAAGTTTCTCTGGTGCTGCAGTCAGGAATAGAGGGTTTGTTAGGACCAAGGAAGAAGGAGCTGGAGAAGGACCCATAGGCTCATGACCATTTACAGAGGAGAGGGAAGGCCTCGAAGCTGAGCTGCATCCTACATCAGGACATCAGCTAAAAACGCATGGAGAGCACATGCTCCTTTCCCTTTCTGTGCAGTAGCAGCTAGCTGGAAAAGCCAGGGATGCAACTGCTCTCTCTCACCTCTTTGCTCTTGCTCTGCCACTCCACAAATGCTCTTCGGCTCATGGCACAGCTTTGGTGGCAAGGTTGAGAAACAAGGGTGAGTTACAGCTGTCCACAGAGTTGGGACTTTGGATTTTCATCCTCAGTCAGGCAGAAGAAGGCCTAAAACTCAGGACTGTCCCTCTCTGGGGACTGCTGTAGCTGCTGTTCTGCTTTGGAGAAAAAAAATGGGGCAGCATTGCAAGCACCTCTGGGTTGTGAAATGCCACAGGACAAAGGTGGCTGAAGCTAGGCATCGAAGCTGAGGAGAAAGCAGGATTTAAGGAGCCCACCTGCGCTTTGTGCTGCTTAGTGGTCATGTGCAGAGGTGTCATTGCTGTGGCAGACCATGATGGTTTGATCTCTGAAGCCCCTTGCCTTGGTGCAGAAACAGAAGCCCTGCCCAAGGAGTTGCGTATGCCGGGAGCACAAGTGCCCACTGACCCAGGCACTTGCTGGGTCAAAAGCCCATCTAAGCTTTGGCAGCTGAGCTGCCTCAAGGAGGTGTAGAGCAAAGACACAGGCACACCCGGACACAGTCAGGCATTGGGCCCAGCTGTGACTTGTGGAGATGCCGTTTTCGCCCAGCAGTGAAGAGAACCGGGGACATCTGTGCCCCAGCTTGGGCAGCTCAGTTGCAGCCCTAGGGGCAGGTGGATGGGATGGGATGGAGGTGCTTGGGGTCCTGCCTGGCCCTGCCTCTTGTGTAGTGCTGGCTGCGTTAATGCCACCATGTTGTCCTATTTCCCTCTCCAGGCAATTGTCAGAGGAGAATGCTAATCTTCAAGAATACGTTGAGAAAGAAATGGAGGAGAAGAAGAAGCTGAGCAGGACTAACGAAGAGCTCCTCTGGAAGCTGCAGGAGGGAGAAGCCATGAGCCCTGTGAAAATCTCATCCCCATCATCCACTTCTTTTTATCGCTGCGCATCAGGGGACTCCTCTCCAGTAAAAGTCAGAACCTTGCGGCGATGACTCAGCACCTGTACGCCAAAGGTTCCCTGCCTTCTATGCATTTCCAGTATGCTAAATGCTAAATACATCCAAGGAAGTATTACCATCAACAGGCGCCCAGGGTTCATGATTGCAAGCATGCTCAGTAGCTGCATAGCTTTACACTAGGCAGGGTACTCTTACAGTCCCCATATAGGAGCTCTTGGTTCTGACATGTTGATTAGGGTAGCAAAAAAGATAGCAAAAAGCTAGGGCAGCAGATAGCAAAATGTTTAGTTTGATGTGTTAACATTTTAACTATGGTTAGAGCCAAAAGTTGGAAAATACTATATTAATGGTTCATCAGAATGAACTTTTGCTGCAGTATTTCAGGTTAGTTGCAAATACAGTTCAAGTTGTGAATATTTCTGTATATGTGTCTGTGTTTATATACATGTATGTATTGTACCTTTATACCTATATATAGACGCACACACATATATGTAGTTGAAGATGTTCTGAATTGCATTTTTTATATTATTGGATACTACTAAGTGCTGATATATTTTCATTACAGTCAGCAGTTTTCTAACTCGTGCCTAAGACTTGTATCTAAACAAAATACATTTCTGTTTAGCCTCCCAGGAATATTTATACCCAACCTAGAAGAAAGTTACACAGAAGTAGAAGCGCCTTCCAAATGACCACCAAGTGGTACTCTATAAACATGAACACCAGCGACTTTGAAATTCTGAGACAGTACTGCCTTTGAAACCATCACCTTTGCATTGAACACCAGATAACATATACATACCATTCACTGCTTTTTAACTCTTTGCATCAATATTGTAAGTGGAGATAGGCTAGACATGAGAAAAACCAGAGGGGTTTGGTAAGTTTGATAGAGGTTACTCGTTAACATGTTTCAGTTTCAGTGTCTAAATCCTAGTTAGCTCTTACCTTTATTTACTTAGTCCTGATTTGGATTGGAATCTCTGGTTGTACGTTCCTGAACATTTTGATTTATTTCAAGTCTTGTAAGCAAAGAGAAAAGAAATTGTTCATCCTTGACCTTTGCTGGCCAAGAGGTTTCCAGTATTAGGATGAGATACTGGGAACCTGCTAGGGCTCTAGGCTCCTCCTATCTGGAACACCAAATAGAGCACAGTGGATTACATGGGTGCAAACGAGGTCAGAACTTCTTTCCTTCCACATACATATATTATCTCAGATTGCTAAAGCTTACCCAAAGGTACGGAGCACTTTGAAGATTCACGGAAAAGTGTAGCTAAGCTGCCTTTAACTGCACTGCCTAGGAGCAAAAAAAAATTCATCCAGGCTTGAGGTGACCCCCACTCGAGGGGGTGGGGAGACCAAGGAGTGGCTGGGCTGCGACAGGCTGCAAGACCCTCATGGGCACAGCTAGGAAGAAAAAAAAAATAATCCCCCAATATTTTTTTTTAAAAGAAAAAGAGAAAGCGAGCTGTGGAATGCTTTTTCTGTTCAGCTTGGGCAAAGAGCCTGCATTCATTCCTGCTCTGAGTACCAGGGACAAAGTAAGCAGGAGATGGTACATGCAGCAAATCCCTGGGGTGCGGGAGCGCTGCAGGGAGCGTGGCTCTCCTACTTGCGTGTGCATTGGCACCGGCATACCCTGCGTGAGCAGAGGTGGGATTGTACAGCCTTGCCATACTGCTCGGATGGGAGCTGTGCTTTAGTTTTCCTGGGAAGTAGTCAGGATTCACAGACTGCAGCTTAGATACAGCTTCAATCACAGTCGAAGCGCCTGTGGCCTGTTCCACAGCATTAAAACAAAAAAAAGGTGATTTTTTTTCATCCTTTTTAGAGGAATTTATTTTTGTAGCAGCTTTTGCATGATAGCGTGATACTGAGTAAACCGAGCATCTTGTTAGACTAGATCATGCCACAGCTACTGCTGTTGTACTATGGAAATCCATTACTAGATTTTAGTGTGTCCAGCAAGTACAACTTCAAAGTAACATAGATACCTAGCACACACATGCACACAAAGTCCCTTCTTACCAAGTACAATTTTAATCACTTTCATACTTGCTAAATGCACAGATAACAGCAATACCTACTGCATTGTCACATTTCATCTTGCCAGTGCTCATACCATGAGATCATAGGATCATGGAATGGTTTGGGTTGGAAGGGACCTTTAAATATAATCTAGCCCAAACACTCTGCCATGGGCAAGGACATTGTCAACTAGATCAGGTTGCTCAAAGCTCCATCCAACCTGGCCTTGAGCCCTTCCAGGGATGGGGCATCTACAGCTTCTCTGGGCAACCTGTTCCAGTATCTCATCACCCTCATTGTAAGGAATTTCTTTCTCACAGCTAATCAAACCCTACCGTCTTTTAGTTTAGAACCATTGCGCCTTGTCCTGTCGCTACAGGCCCTGGTAGAAGGTCTCTCTGTATTTCCTATAGGCCTGCTTTAAGTATTAAAGGCAGCAATAATGTCTCTCAGGAGCCTTCTCTTCCCCAGGCTGAACAACCCCAACTCTCTCAGTCTTTCTCCCCAGGAGAGGTGCTCCATCCCTCTGATCATTTTTGTGGCCCTCCTCTGGCCCTGCTCCAAGAGCTCCATGCATTTCCTGTGCTGAGGACTCCAGAGCTGTAAGCAGTACTGCACATGTGGTCTCACCAGAGCAGAGGGGCAGGAATGTAGAGGAGATGTAGACCAGGAGCCCTCAAACTTTTTAACCAGGGGGCCGGCGCGCAGATGCAGTGGCAGGCAGTCATCTGCGGCTGCTTGGTTTCCCCCCCCCAACCCCTGGCAGGGGGGGGTCTGTAAATACCGGGGGCCGGATTGAGGACCCTGGGGGCCATATCCAGTCCACGGGCCATAGTTTTGAGGACCCCTGATGTAGAGGAATGAAGACAGGTTAATTATCATTGATAATATACAGCTGTGGGCTGGCTTGAGGCGGTGGGTTGGCTGATGTGGATTATGTGCAGCTGTGGCTGGTTCCTGCTAAGAAGTTTAATAGCACTGAGGAGCACTGGATGAAGAGAGACTTAGAAGAAGCAGAGGGGGGAGAAAGCGTGCCCTGCATGTAGGAGAGACAAGGAGAGGTTCTAGGAGAAGCAGGGGGCCTGGATGAGGAGAGGTTGGCTGGAAGAGGAGCCCAGAGAAGGAAGAATCCAGGTGCAGCAGAGGCAAGAAACAGAGTGGACTGGCCTAATGAGGATGAAGAAATGGTATGGACAGCAGAAGAACTTCTGAAACCTTGTGGGGGATTGGTGGCTGTGCTGGGGAGGCGCAGAAAGTACTCATTGAAGTTAACCTGGTATGGGATAGTAAAAGCCTTGTGGCTGGCTAGTTTTGATAGTGCTGCAACACAGGATCACCTCCCTCGACCTTCTGGCCACCTTTCTTTTGATGCAGCCCAGGGTATGTTGGCCTTCTGGGCTGTGAGCACACATTGAGCACTGCAGAGGGGTCTGGGCAGTCTGACGAGGAGCAGCTGAGGGAGCTGGGGGTGTTCAGCCTGGAGAGGAGGAGGCTGAGGGGAGACCTTATCGCTCTCCGCAGCTGCCTGAAGGGAGGGGGTAGGCAGGTGGGGCCGGTCTCTTCTCCCACAGAACAAGAGATAACGGCCCCAAGTTATGCTAGGGGAGGTTTAGATCGGATATTAGGAAAAATGGGGAAAAGATGCTAGGTCAGGAGTTAGCAGGGCTCATTGAGAGAGCTTTAAACTAGTTTCAAAGGGGGAAGGGAATAAAACCAGGCTTACTAGAGATCAGCCTGGGGGCAGCATGCAAGTGCTGGATGGGAGATTGATGCCAAAAAATGGGCAACAAACAGAAGGAGCTGGAAGTCATCATGCAGCAGGAAGATTATGACATGGTCACCATCATGGAAACCTGGTGGAAAACTCACATGACACGAGTGTTGCAAAGATGGCTACAAACCCTTCAGAAAGGGATAGGCAAGGAAGGAGAGGTGGTGGGGTAGCTCGGTACGTTACGGAGTGTTTTGACTGCCTAGGGCTTAATGGTGGTACTAACAACAAAGTTGAATGTTTATGTGAAAGAATCATGGGGAGGGCCAATGAAGCGGATATCCCAGTGTGAGTGTTATCGACCACCCAACCAGGATGAAGAGACAGATGAAACATTTTACAGGCAACTGGGAGAAGTCTCAAGATCACTAGCCCTTGTTCTCCTGGGGACTTCAACCTACCAGGTGTCTGCTGGAAGTACAACACAGCCAGGAGGAAACAGGTCCGGGAGTTCCCGGAGCACGTGGAAGAGACCTTCCTGACATGGCTGGTTAGTGAGCCAGGCAGGGGGGATGTCCCCCTGGATCTGCTGTTTACAACTGGGGAAGAACTGGTGGGTGATGTGGTGGTCAGAGGACATCTTGGGCATAGTGATTGCAAAACGGTAGAGTTTTTGATTCTCAGAGGGGTAAGGAAGGGGTCAGCAGAACCGCTGCCTTGGACTTCAGGAGGGCAGACTTTGGCCTGTTTAGGAGCCTGGTTGGCAGAGTCCCTTGGGAGGCAGTCCTGAAGGGCCCAGGGGTCCAGGAAGGCTGGACATTCTTCAGGAAGGAAGTCCTAAAGCGCAGGAACCGGCCGTCCCCATGTGCCGAAAGACGGGCTGGTGGGGAAGACGGGCCTGGCTGAACAGAGCTTTGGCTGGAACTCGGGGAAAAGAGGAGAGTTGGCCACCTCTGGAAGAAGGGGCAGGCAACTCTGGAGGACGATGAGGATGTCGCGAGGTTATGCAGGGCAAAGACCAGGGAGGTGATAGCCCAGCTAGAACTCAGGCTGGCCACTGCTGTAAAAGGTGTTTACAAAAAATGTTTTCACAAATACATTAGAAAGAAAAGGAGGGCCAAGGGTAATTGCCATCCTTTGTGGGATGCGTCGGGGAACAGTGCCACAAAGGCCAAGGAGAAGGCTGAGGTACTGAATGCCGCCTTTGCCTCAGTCCTTAATAGCCAGAGCAGCTTCCCTCTGGGTACTCAGCCCCTGCACTGGAAGATGGATGAGCAGGAGCAGAATGAAGCCCTCAGTCCAGCAGGAAAGAGTTAGTGACCTGCTGCTCCAGTTAGACACGCACAAGTCTGTGAGCCAGCCCCCAGTGTGCCCAGGTGGCCAAGGGGCCAGCAGCGTCCTGGCTGGTGTCAGAAACAGTGTGGCCAGCAGGGCCAGGGCAGTGACCGCCCCCTGGACTGGGCACTGGTGAGGCCGCACCTCGAACCCTGGGTTCAGTGTCGGGCCCCTCGCTGCAGGAGGGACGTCGAGGGGCTGGAGCGTGTCCAGGGAAGGGCAGCGGGGCTGGGGAAGGGGCTGGGGCACAAGTCTGATGAGGAGCAGCTGAGGGAGCTGGGGGTGTTCAGCCTGGAGAGGAGGAGGCTGAGGGGAGACCTTATCGCTCTCTGCAGCTGCCTGAAGGGAGGGGGTAGGCAGGTGGGCTCGGTCCCTTCTCCTAAGTGCCAAGTGACAGGGCAAGAGGAAACAGCCTCGAGTTGCACCAGGGGAGGTTTAGGCTGGATATCAGGAAAAATATCTCAATGGAAAGGGTGGCCAAGCATTGGAACAGGCTGCCCAGGGAGGTGGTGGAATCATCATCCCTGGAGGTGTTTAAAAAACACATTGATGTGGTGCTTAGGGACACGGTTTAGTGATGGACTTGGCAGTCCTGGGTTAATGGTTGGATGTGATGGTCTCAAAGGTCTTCTCCAACCTAAATACTTAACAACCCCCCCCCCCCCCCCCCTAAAATTTAGCAACAAGGATATTGTGCTAGACTGTGTTGAAGGCCTTAGAGAAGTCCAGGTGGATAACATCAGTTGCTTATCCTGCGTACACCAGTGCTGTCACACCACTGCAGAAGGCCACCAGATCAGTCAGGCTGACTTGTCAGTGGTTTCTAGGCTCCTCCTTTTTACCCTTTGTAAAAATGCTTGAGATGATACATCCAGTGTTGTTACCATGATGTTGATCTAAACTTTTCCATGCTAAACACCAGAGCATAGTACCGGCCAGGTATGGGCTAGCTGAGCCTGTCCTTTTAAAATTTATTCTTTCCTCTATTTCTGGTGCTTTCCTTATCACTTTGCTGGTTTAAATTCATATGCGAGAGAGGCTTCCAGCAGTGAATTGGGAGTAGGGCTTTTACGGTGGGGAAACTGGGACTGATCCCAGCTGTACCATCATTTGGTATCATAGCCAATCCCTTTCCCATCTAATCTTTGCCTCCCAATCCTGCCGCTCGTAGATTCTTCCTTGGCATGGCCTCTGGGGCCTGCCTGATGGCTAGCGAAGTTTTGCCTGACCAGAAGGGACCCATCAACCCGTCTCCGTGAGGGTGTGAACTGTGGTTCCTTCTGGTGCAAGCCCAGAAACTTGGACTTTTTTCCCTAAAAAAGGTTATTCCTTTTTCCTGCTCTTTCTCTGTCTTGTCACTCCTTGCCTCTGCATGCCAGAGCAGGTGTGAAACAAAAGCCCAGGTCCCTCAGACAGCAGGAGGAAGGGGACAGCCCCTGAGTGGGGCAGCCATTCCCAGGGAACGAAGACCCTCAAGTGTATGGCCAAGCTGGCAGATGCCTGCTCTCACCAGGGGGCTGTGGCCATCCAAGATGAGCTTGGCATTCCAGCCATCGGGGTGGTGAGGGTGGTTACATCTCTAGCTCTTGCTCCCTGGCTGTCCCTGCTCAAAGGCAAGCAAGGGTAAGCTTTTGCTTTTGTGGGGGCTGGAGTGCCATGGCCATTTGGCAGGGTAGGGTAGCCTTTGGCTGGAGAGGGAACACAGCACTAAGTAGAAAAGGGTTTTATCACCCCTAAGTCTTTAAAAAGTTATTTGATTTGGTTAATCTTTATTCAATACTGAAGGCTGCAGTGGCAGTAAAACCGGCCTACAGCTGCTCTGAGGGGGCTCCAGAGACTGGCACCAGGAGCAGGTCACAGCCATGGGATGGCAGGAGAGGCGGCAGGGAGAGCTGGGGGCAAGCTGCATTCCTCTGTGGGGAAGTCCTGCTTTGGCCCTGTTGTGACAGCATCTCCTGTGGCTGCCAGCACAGACGGGTTAACTCACCAGATCCACGGCAGCAAACGCTGGTGGTAGTGGCAGGGGCGGGGGGAGAAAAGGAAAAACTACCAAGTGCAAAATCAGGTATTTTATGTCTCTGCACTGATGGTGGTTGTGTCCCATGGACACGCCGAGGAGCCTCTGTACAGTTTCCCATGCAGCAGGAGTTCTAAGGTCCCATTTACTATGTGGCTAATGATTACAGGAAGAGTTTGTATTAATTCAGTTACAATGTACAGATAAGTGTAATATATTCCTGATAATAAATACATATGCCAGTGCACAGATGGGCTGATGCATATGAACCAGCGTGTCCTGCAGTGTTTTCTGTATGTCTGTACACACAGATGCTGGAATAAATGGAAAAGAAAGCAAACCTCCGTGAAAGGGTTACCCCATTATGGAAAAGACTGAAGCTAGGCAGTCACTTTGCCCCCTGGCAGCAGGGCTGGTTGGCTGGGTTACCTGACTGTGGTTCACATGCTATAAATTCAATCAAAAAATCCCACGGCTCCCTTTTCTAAGGGTGTCTCCTCTATGGCTGGGGCTCCTGGGAGACCAGGGATCGTGGTCTGCAATGGTGGTTTTTTTTAAGGTGTCACATGCTTCAGCATGCGGTGAGGGCAACATTTCTGCTGGCGGTTGGGGCACAGCAGCACACACAGGTGCTCTCCCATGGGTGGGTCGGCTGCATTTCAACACCTCCTCCCCTCGCCCTGCCCTCCCACTGACAGCACAGAGCTCCTCAGGCTTTGCCATAAAGACTGAAAAAGGGGCAAGGGCACGTCCCACCTTGGGAACGTGCCTGGTCACGTCCTCCTGAAAGGTTTTTCACCAGGCTCCTGGCTCATTTATAGCACAGACGAAGCTGTAGGGAGGACACGGACTGAGAGAAGGAAAGCAGCGTTTGTGGGGCCGCTGCCTCATTCATCACAGGACGCACAAGCAGGATGCAAATGATGCGGGTAGTGGTAAGGGGCAAACAAGACTACTCCTGCCTGGTGGTTTCAGTGTTGCCCTGCAAATCCTTATGCCAGAAAACTCTACCGGCACAACTCCTCATTCATTATGCAATCCTAATATCCCCAGACAACCCTATTTTGCAATGCCAGCAAAATTTACATTACCTGGGTAAATTTTAGGCTAATTTTGCAGGTTCGTGAAATCCCACTTAATACCTGAACTGGTACTACAAGGCAGGGGAAGATTCACCTCAGTGTCAGCAGCAACAAGCTGCTCCATGCTAAGCACAGACCCCAGCCTGTGGCAAATTCCCCGACTGCGTATTGTCCCACCTGTCTCAGCAAACCCAAAAGATGGGGGCAGAGTTAACACAAGCAGCTCCCAGAGCAAGCGCTCTCCTGCGGAGACTGGGACAGGCAGCAGACGTCGTAACAAGCCGGAAAACAGAGGCAAGCCTGCAAATAAGGGCAAACAATAGGCATCATTTATTTGGATATCGAGAAACATGTCTTAACGCTGTACCACACAATTACAAGTGAATTTCCAAATTCCAAAAGCATCATCGTTCAGGGGAGAAGTATTAACAGTGTCGCCAAGATAAAAAGTAGCCACACACCTGCGCAGTGCTCTGGGGGCAAGGTTCACATTTTAAAACTTAAGGCTTTAATTTCTACATGAACACGGTAAAAAAAAAAACCCACAAAAAAAATGAAACCAAAACAAAGATAAAAAAGATAAAAAATAAATTTGTTTGCAGAACCAGCATTAAAATTATTTATCACACCTGTAAGAAATTTCTGAGAAATCATCAGGAAAACAGACCATCAAACAGACAACCAAAAGGTATTTACATTTTGCGTAATACTTAAGAAATAAAAAGATACAGACTCTTCCATGGCTTCGGTCAGTAAAAAAGCCTTTACTGACATGGCCCAAACTTGCACTAGGTTTGCTAGCACACCGCCTCCGGGCTGCCAGCGGCTCCTCCTGCTCCTTGCACCCCGTGCAGCTGGAAGCGACAACGTCCTGCAAGGGAACCCTTTCCTTCCACTGTTGTCCCAAAACCACGAGGCACTCTGCCAAAACACTGTCCCACACAGCATCAAGAGGAGAAGGTGCCTCTCACTGGCTGGAGCCCGCCAGGTCTTAGATAGACCTCGCGCCTGGGAGCGTGAGCCAGGAGCAAATACCCTGAGAAAAGTCGAGGTCTGGCTCTTGCTAGCAGAGATGTTCCAGGATCATCTGGTTTCCAGTTGGCTGTCAGCCACCCCACAAGACCCCACTTGCAACTGTAATGCAGAGCATAAGGCAGCCCGGCGGGGTTTATGGGGGAGGCATCGCTGCTGGGGTGGGAAATGAATGATAAACCATGAGGCAAAGCAGCAGCAGGCAGAGCAACCGATGGCACCGGTGAAGCAGCTTTGCCTTCAGCTTGCTTTTGGATGCAGGCACGCCAGCATCCCCAGTCAGGCTGATGGCCCCAGGGAAAGGGGAGGCGGCTGTGAGGAGCAAGCATTGGTTCACTGCGTATGTATAGATTTAGCCTTGGAAAAGTGCAATTTTTGGTAAAAGGAAGGAAGAAATACCCATAAAGACCTGCCCATAAAGGCGGGCCCAGCAGATGTTGCAAGGTTATTCAAGGGTTTAGAAAAGAGATGGTTTCTCTGCCAGAGGGAAGAGGCTTCCCTTGAAAGGGGAGGGTGCTGACAAGCATGTGAGGGAGGGACTGCAGGGGAGCCTGCTGCATGAAAACCAGCACCACTCCTGCTCCTCTGCTTCAAAGCAAGCTCCTCAAGCCTGCTGGACCTGCGTCACCCTTCATTCGTTTGGGCAGATGACAGCAACGCTGACTTGTACATGGCTTTCAGGGTGTGTGTGTGTGTCATTTAATGAATTCCAATAGGATTTCTTAATACGTAAAAGGCAATCGCTACAGAAACAAGTTTCACAAGTATAAACGTTAATACCCTACCACACTGCTTTCTGCTCTCCGAGTTGGCAGGGATGGGGGCAGCGACAGTCACCCTCTGTACACTACAAACAGGAGCTGGTTTTCATCTGGGATGGACCAAGGCTGAGAGTGCCCACAGCGAGCACTGCCAGCTAAAACTTCACCCTTCTAACACCCTGACGACAAACAGCCACGCGTGGCGTCTGCGCCAGCAGGGTTTTCACCGGCGTGGTCCCCTGCAGCCCCCTCTTCCCTGCTGCGACCACGCATAAATGGCTCCAAACCAGCAGCGCTTTGCCTGCAGCGCACCCCGGCCCCTGTGACACCCAGACAGTCACCTACACTTCTCTGTCACTGTGCAGGGCTGCGGGCTCCCTCCGCCTTTTTGCATCTGGTAAGTAGCAACAAAGAGCAAGAGACGGCAGCACCTGCCACCAGGGAACTGATGGGTGGAAGGAGTCATGACAGGAGTAGGAGATGGGGCTAAGGATCCTCACCTCCACTAGCAAATTTGCAGTAGGTGGCTCTGGGGCTGGCACATTTAAATATGAAACCTGGTGACACAGAAAGGTCTTCCTATGAATGTTCTCAGACAAAAGGCAACTTGAAGAAAAATGACCGCCATCAGGACTTCCCCTTCTTCTACATGCTGCTATTACATGCCACAAAAGCTGAAACAAAGTTATGGAATATAAATACCAGAACAGATCCCTAAGTAGTCCACAAAAATAAGTTAACATTTATAAAAAACCCCTAAAAATTACATACAGCAAGAAATCTGCATATTTTAAAATAATTTTCTTTGGAAACACACTTCCAGTCAGAATTCATCCCCCCATGGTCATTGCTGAATGTCTTAATTGTTCAGAAGCTGGTACCCAATGTAGGGAAAAACATCCTTAAATTTTTGGTACAACAGGAAACTTTGGTCCCCTCTGAGTTTTCATCTTCTTACCCTCCCGCCACATCTTCAGTGCTTTTTGGGAGGCTGTGGAGTGTGGCAACTTTGCCTGCATTTAAACAAAATAAACCTCATGCTAGTGGCTTTCAATTTCTATATCCTTCTCTCCCTGCTCGAGTAAGAATTTGTTTATGCTCAAGGAGCAGAAGCCTGGCAGATGGTCAAGACCCAGCAACTGGCACAGACCCTACCTTCGTTTTATGGGGGAACTGCCCTCAAAATGCACCTGGGAGGCAGTGAACGCATTGCTTTCACTTCCTCCAATTCCAATCCTGGCAAGAAAAGCCTCCCAGCGTATAGAAGAAAACCAAGATTAAAACTCTTTCAGTGGGCAGAAAGGCTATGAAGTCTTTCCTGGAAACCTGTGAGAGATGTTCCACAGTCCAGCCACGTAATCCAGGAGAGTGTCTAGCTCCCCTTTGTGCTGCACCAGATGCCAGACCCCTGGTCAAGTTCTTCAGTTCCCCAACTGAACGACGGGGGCAGGAGCCTGTCCTTTCATCAGCCAGAGCCATGCTGACACACAGCTTGTCTGGTGTTCAGAGGCAGCAGTACAGTGTGGAGGACACCTAGGAAAGCATCCACTCGGGTCAGGAGAGGGGATTTCTGCAGTATCTATCTGGGATGCTGCATCCCTGGAAGTGTTTGAGGTCAGGCTGCATGGGGCTTTGAGCAACCTGATCTAGTGAAAGATGTCCCTGTCCGTGGCAAGAAGGCTGGACTAGATGATCTTCAAAGGTCCCTTCCAACCCAAACCATTCCATGATTATATGATTTGTTTTTCAGTACAAGCTGAAGTGTGAATTTAAATCAGTGGCATTACACAGGCACAGCCCACCTTCCTGATGCTTTAACAAGCGCCTTTCAACAAGCCTAGGGTAGTGAATTTGGCTGGGAAACGCTATTAGAGAGAATGAAGAACAACTTCCATCTTGCAGCAAAACCAAGGCATTGCCAACTAAACACAGACCCTGGTCTCAAGTCCAAATTTCCCACCTTTCACAACAGCCAGGCTCCGGAGATGATCTCCAGCCCCACAGGGAAAACTCAGCAAGTCAGAGCCTACAGCTTAGTGGTGTTTTCTGGGCTGCACACTCTGCTGCAACCGAGGAGCCCCATCACACCTCCACAGCCCTCCCCGGGGCAGGGGGCAGGCACCAGGCACTGCTCAGGGATGAAGTTCAGGCCCCTGAGGATTCTCTCGCGCTTCCCCTTCCAGGGCAGAAACGTGCTCCACCAGCCGATGCCAAAGCGAAGTCTCACGGCCAAGCCCTTTGCTAACACCACATGGCTGGCACACAAAACTGATGCGAGGAGAGGAAAACAGGGCCCCGCTCGCTGCCAGAGCTGGGCTCACTCCTGCTCGCCACCCCACCACTGCAGCCATCCCACCGGCGACTTCTGAGGCGAAGAGGCAAGACAGCTCTTTGGAGACACCCGTTCTTTTCAAGCCATTCTAGTACTCGCACCACACGGTTTTGTGACTAAGCCTGGCAATCCCTCTGCTGAGCATATACACAGCAGAAGCATCTGCTGCCGTTACCTGCGCGCTGGCAAACGACCATTCACCCGACAAGCAGCGACCACAAACCCTCCCGACATTTCACAGCAGCGGTGCGCTTTAAAGCCTATGAGTACGTAATTCAAAACAAAAAGTTAAATACGACAAAAGCTATGAGACCTGATACTGTAAAGAATGCGAGTCTTGCAGGTGCTTTCTTAACCAGGTGAAAGCCAGTGTTTGGCGAGAGCCTTTTTTTGTGCGTACACGTGGGGTACAGCTCACATTGGGTGAAGGACGGATCTGGTCTAAACCCGACAGTAGCACTGCAAAATCTGCTCCGTGTATAATCAGGTAGAGCATCCGTGGGAGGTAATTCCTGGGGCTACTGAAAGACCTTTGTGAGGCCTGGTTTCATAGCAGCATTTAAGGTTAACTGGCACACAGAAGCAGTTTTCTTTCTACACACTGGAAAAAAAACACAGCAGGAGAGGGAGGAAGGGAAGCGCATAGCCCCGGATTAGCTGACAGTGTCACCAGGAGTACACCAGAGGTGTGGCTTTTTTTTCCTTGTGATCCCTTTTAACTGTGCTACTAAGCAAACCGCAAGCTGCAGCAACAGGGCTGGGGAGTCCTGCATCACGCTTCCTCATTCCTGCATTACTGATTAACCAGATGTAGCCTGGTTCAGGATCCCCGCCACAAAGCTTCCTTCAGCGCAGCCATTCCCCAGTTGCCCACAAGCCAAACATGCAGTCATTTACAGCTGTCCGAGCCAGCATCCATGTTTCTCTCCGCATCTGCTGAGGCCGCATAGGTAGCTTCCACGCTGTGCCATATTCCATAGGTAAAGTAGATGATAAAGCCTGCGGAGCCAAGGGAAGAGGGCACCGTTAGCTCTGGAAGGAAACAGAAACCACTACTTGCACCCGCCAACACGTTACACCAGCGTAAATCCAGCCATCCCGATGGCTAGCCGCTAGCAAACAGCCACCGCCTGCCTTAGAAGGAAAAGGCATTAACACAGGCACCAGCCTTTAAAAGACAATCTGTCTCAGCCCCAAACGGAGGCCCGATCAGAAAAAACTCTCGTGCTTTTCAGCAAGTCCATATTGCTCAGAGCTTTCTCTCTATTTCTGTGCCTACAGCATCCATCCCAGTAAAATACATCTGTACCTGATGCCAATTTTACACATTCATTGTTTTTATCATAAATTCCCTGGGCATTTCAGGCAATTCAGCCTTCTCTGCATGGCTATGGGGAGCATCCTGGGATACAGCTCAGCTTCTTCAGCTCCAGAAGCACAAGCCCCACCACCCAGACTGCAGTTCAAGGCCAGCCAACAAGCAACGCTCCAATGGTTTCTTGTTGGCAACAAGACCAATAAAATGGTTCATGAGTTGTTGTTTTGTCCTCGCAAAGGCTTCAAGACACTTGAATTCAAAACAAGGCTTGAGACACACTGCCTAAATGGCTTCAGTTAAATCACCAAGGTTGCCCAAGGATGATGAGAGTGCAGAATTCCTCCCTGGAATGCTACAGTAAATTTATGGTTAAAAAAATCTAGCAGCTTTAAATACAGCAGTTTTTACTCTCTCTAACTCACCTATGAGCATCCAGACTGCAAACCGGATCCACGTGCCTATGTCTAGCTGCATCATGAGGTAAACATTCACAAAAATACTCACGACAGGAAGAAGGGGCAAAAGAGGTACCTGAAAAAGAAACAGGGGTACATTACATCCATAGGGATGACCAGTGGCAAACAAGAACACAGCATCCCTTGTAAATAGGAAGTGATGGCTGTTACCAACTCTTCAGCTGCCAAATCTGAGAGAAGGCAAGGTTAGACCAAAATGGAAGCATCAGTCCACAGTGGCAGAGGGATGTGAACAATGCTGTTCACCTGTTTGAAGAATGGTTGCCCTTGTTCTACGGTCTGGAAGGAAGCAATAGGCAAATTTTAGTGGCAATCATAAATATTTGTGAGGAGAAGGAGAGAAGAGGAAAACCAAGGACTGCATTATGACAGGCACCTACTGAAGAACAGAAGAAGGTAAGAGGAATGTCAGAGGAAGGATCTGAGGAACTTCATCCAGAAGGCACCAGGGTAACTAAGCAATACAAATGAGATTATCCCAGAGCAGAAGAAAACCAGAAAATATTGCAAGAGACAAGAGCAGCTGTACTAAACACACCTTTGTGATCTGAGAATCAAAGAAGAATGAGACTGTAAAGCCAAAATGCAAAAATCAGAATATAAAAAGATAGCACAGGCACGTAAACACGAAATCAGAAAGAACAAATTATAACAATAGAAAGGTTTGTTAATATGCTGAAACTAAGAGGAAAATGGAATTCACTCCCTAAGGAAAATGGAGATTTACAAAAAGAAAAATGTCGTAGGCCTTTCTTGATTTAAGCTTCACAAAAAAAAAAATAAATTATGGTGAGCAGCTGTTCACATCATTAGAGAAAGGAGATGGGCACACAAATTAGAAAACAGAAGAATAATGTTTTTCTAAATTAGGCTTTGTCAAGCCAGCAGGTGACAAATGAAATCTCCCTGGGCAGGTGAGTTATGTACCCAGAGATTGCAGAAGTGATCTCTGAACTACTAAGAAGCATATCAGAGCTCTTGGTAGACTGGTAAGGTCTCTGAAGACCGGAGAAGGGAGACAAATTACCTATTAAAAAGAAATACAGGAAACCAACTGGGGAACCAACCAGTCAGCCTTGGATTCCCAGATAGGCTTTGGAGAAAAATCACTCGATAGTCAGGTTGTAAGTGTCTAAAGGACAACAAGGAGATAAGAAACAGCTACTACAGCTTTAGCGGTGGCAGGTCTAATTTTTTTCTTGGACAGGGTAGTGGCTGAGGAGAAAAAAAAGGAGGTAAAGTATCCTGACTGTAAGGCAAAGAGATATCCTCTGAAGGAAGTTCAGAAAATACAGTCTAGATGACAATTGCTAAGTTTTCTGCTCCTGGACATTTCCATTTCCAATTCTGGGACCATAACCCCAAAATGAGCTGTAAACACTACCTTGGGCAACTCTGGTTGGATCAAATTATTAAAATCAGAGAATTTACTGAAAAACCATAATTGAAAAGCAGTCAAAATAACAGCAGTTTGGAGGATGGGATTAAAATCCCAAACTAATCTAATAAATTGGGGAAATAGCCTGAAATCAATACCATAAAACATGACTTGCAGGACTGTACTGGGGGAAGAGAACCCAACCATCACAGTGTTTCTTTAATACAAAAAGGATGGTGTGCTTGGACAGAGCAGGAAAGTGATAGTTACTCATACCTGAGGCTGTTAAAGAGGGAACAGTCATCCCCTAGTTTCCACTGGGACTAAGTAGGATGTGAAAGTGCACTTCCTTAGAGCCTTTTAGCAAGTACCCCTTTGATCCTCCCACACAAGCTTGCTTCTTGGGTTCCCTCTCCTTCTGTATCCGTGATCTGATGCGGTCCGTCAAAACCATCTCCTTTTCCTTTGGTCTTTCTCTCTTCCATATCCTGTAACATTCTGCTTTCAAAAGCACTGTCCTACTCTTCCGGCCACATCTCTGCACCAGGTTCTGCCTGGACTCCAGCACCATTTACATTTCTTTCCAAGTTATCTACTGTTGCTGATCCGAGCACATGGCTTCCCCTCCCGATCGCCTCCTCCGATGTCTCAGCTAACTCCTTCAGCCCCCCTTCCTGTGCCAATCCTGCTCCTGCCCACGGGGTGCTGCTGGGCAGCAGGCTGGCCACAATGCTTCTGCCACGCTGCACTTTGCAGCAAAGCACCTACACTGACATTTGAGGTCAGACCCCAAGAGGAAACCGCACCCAGAGGCTGAGCGTGGCTCTGTAGGACACCCCTTTATGCAACGAGCGCAGAGTACAGCCACGCTAGCTGGAGAGCTCAAACCATCAGCTCTGTTGGCAGCCCTGCACGGAAAAGTTCACATCATGCCTATATTCTCTGCACATCCATTTGGCCAGGTGTCCCCTCCTGATACAGTCCAACAAGCACTTTCACCTCCAGCCACCTCCCAGGACACTCACCTTAAAGGAGAGCTTGGTTTTGCTTTCGGGCTGTTTCCATATAATGAAGCTGACAAGGAGAACAAGGACAAAAGCGATAATCCATACAGCCTTTATCAGAATGCTTGGCTCAAGGGCAGTCAAGATACAGCTACCCACAATAAGGAAACCTGTGAACAGACATCAAAGCTTACTGATTTTTTTAGGAACAGGACAAAAAAAACCCGAAACCACAAGCAGGTAAAGCAGTATCTGAAAGCTCAGCAAACGAAACAGCAACACATGGATAAGTTAACTGTAAGAGATGAGCCCTTCCCCCTATATACCCACATCCCCCTTCTGTGGATTTTTTTTTCAAGCCATAAATTCGACCTGTAGATCTTCAGTTATTTTGGCCGTTACACAAGCTCACCAAAGGAGGTGAGCTCTCCCACCACGGTGAGTACAAGGACCTACCAGCTGGCTCGCTGTCCCACGCTTACCAATGATGAATGTTGAGATGTTCACCACCGAGCCCGAGAATTTGGAAGGGTCTGAATTTGGTGGACATAATATGGCTTTGAGGGAACACTTTTCCTCCTCCTCTGGAAGAAATCCTGCCTGTGACTCACTGGTGCTCACAGACTCGTTGTTATCCGTCTCCTCTGTTGTCCTAGCCATCTGATATGCCAAATTAGGCTGCTCTGGCTGATACCTAGGAAAAGGGAAATGAAACGAAGAGCATATTGGTTTGGCACAGGGTACCCACTGTTCATTTAAAAGCCACACAGACAGTCATGGCTGTGTCCCTGATCACTATAGTGCCAGAACAGGCCCACGTAACATCTACACCCTCTTGTTTCAGAGGGAAATTCGAGGAATAATGTTGTCATGATGTAGGCAAACACGGTCAGCTATTATCACCGACAGCTTGGTTGTAATGTCGGTGTTTTAAACTGGACAGTGCTCTTTTTCACAAACCCTATCGTCTGCGTTACCAAAACATGACCGGGTGACAGTAAGGACTGGAGAAAGAAGCAACAGAGGGACAGACAGCTGGGCATAACCATGCCGTTGGGTTATCTGTGGCAGTT
This sequence comes from Falco peregrinus, assembly GCF_023634155.1. NCBI lineage: Eukaryota > Metazoa > Chordata > Aves > Falconiformes > Falconidae > Falco > Falco peregrinus. The sequence continues at coordinate 98,577,428 of NC_073724.1, read as the reverse complement.
CAGCTCTAGCTTCTTGGCACGGACATGGCTAAGCTATCAGCTCAGCACACATTCCCAGTGCCCCGTCCTCCTCCATCCCAGTCTCTTCTGCTAGCTGGTCTGCTGCCACACAGGGAAGAGGTGAACAAAGAACGTCATTGTTTTGGTGGGTGTGTGTGGACAGCACCTCATTCAACAGGGCCCTGACATAGCCCCAGGTGGATCCATAAAGAAGAAACATCTTCCAGCCTCAAGTCTCTTTCACAAGAAGTTTTTGTCTGTGACTCAGCCACCAGCCTAAAGGAAAGGGTTATCTTAAAAGACACCTTAAAATCGTTCCTGTGGGGATGTGTTTGCAAAGAGGGCATTTGCGAAACACTGCCAAATGGGAAATGCAGTGAAATCCTCAGGTCCAGCCACAGCAGGGTATTAGTGGCAGGACCTTACAGCTTCGGAAACAATTCAGCTGCTACTTCATTAGCCAGCCAAATCAGCTGCTTGCACCGCTGAGAGACAGGCTGCCCGCTCTGCCAATCTATGATAGGGAAAATGCCACACGATAGATACAGCAGCTTGCAAAAACAAATGGAAAAGCCATTTCCAGATCTAAGAGGAAGAACAGACTGGGAAATCAGAGGATAAGTAAGAAGGCAAGGAAAATCAGCATGGATTTTCAAGGGGCAGGGTAGACAGCAAAAGCACAGTGATCTGCATTGGCCCTTCACTTGCTGGAAGACAGTTCTTAGTTCAGTGCATTTGCTGTAAGCTTGTAAAAAACCTCCACCTGACTCTGAATAAGTCACTGAACGCATAAAGGTATTTTTCAGTAACATGATCTTCAAAGTACTGTTCTCATGGGTAGAGTGCTGTTGTCTGTGAGGTGCCAAGCAATGAAGATACTCAGTTTTCAGCTTAGGTTAGGGAAGCTATGGGAGCTCAGCACTTCTAAAAAAACATGCACTAAGACACCAATCTTGCAAATACATGCTCAGCTTTTTTGCTGCTACTAAACTTTATCTTGAAGTCCCTTTCAGAAGTAAGACAACCTGAAACTGTATCCCCAATGGGAACAACAGCAATGATGACGCAGGCAGTCAGGTCCACTCATCTCTCATCCCCACCCACTGGCATATTTCCCAGGGCACTGAGGGTTGACCACAGCGGGAGTGACATGGAGCAAGGGTTAACCAAGCTCAGAGGAACCCCTTTCCAACTAGCACAATCCCCCATAAGCTTGAAGAATCAAGTTCTTTGCATGCTTGTAACTGGCAACGTTCATGGGTTTACTGGGTCTATGGAAACTACGAGGGCATCTGATTGCTGTGTGGATTTTGGTCCATGTGGTACAAGAGGGGCAGTTTCTACATCCATACCTCAGTACCAACACGCAGGCTGCCACCAAGGAGTAAGCCAGGAGGGTCCCGATGGACATGAGATCCACAAGATCTTTCAGGTCGAAGAGAAAGGCCATAACAGCTGTAGGAGGAAACGAAGGTGAGAGGGGGAAAAGTCAGTAACATGGCAGAACACACGCATCTCAGGAGCGTTAACAACAATGTAGCTCACGTGACTGTTGCTCAGGAGTTGGCAGGGGAGCTCGAGCTGTCCCAAGATGTGAAGAGGCAGGACTTGGCGTACCAATACCCCAGACCTCGCAGGCTGCCCCAGCACAGCCTCACTAGCTGGAACCTGAGGAGCCATTTACTACAGTAAATGCCAGTCTGTTTGTCTCATATAGGTACGTTGTTGCCCCGACTACCAGCAATGAGCAGACGTTTACGCCACAGCCTCGCTGTCAGTCCCCCAGCACAGCTGCAGCACCCTTAAAGCCACAACTATCTCCTGGAAGTAGCTACGAACAGAGGACAGGCAGCACCTCGCTCCTGTGGTGCTGGGAGCACACAATGGGACCAGGCCTCAAGGAGGGCATCTTGAGGTAGCACGCCTCGTCACAGGGGTTTCCTTCACCAGGATCAACCAGTGTGTACAACCGCTGGCTGTACAGAACTTTGTATAAAGGCCTCCAGAAGGAGAAGCAGCTAAGCGAAGGACAGACACCCTAGACATTCAGGTGATGCCACCAGTCATACGACAGTGCAGGGATTTCAGAGCTGAACCTGGCTCAGCCTGCCCTCAACACACCACCTGGAGCCCAACAACTAACCCAACCTTCAAGCTCAGCTGGCAAGTGCTGTCCCTGCAGTTTTCATGTGTGTGTTGGTCCCAGGCCACTCTGAGGAGACCTGCAGGGACTGCAAAGGACATTTTTTTACTTTATCTGGCTCTTTTCCCACAGGTCTGGACCCAATGACACCCAAAGAGGAAGATGTGAGAGAAGCAGCTGTGAGAAGGCTCAGCGAGCCCCAGTGACAGTAGCTAAGCCCTTTCACAGGAGCTCAGCGCCCATGGCAGCGGCGCGGCAGCAACTCCCCACCAAAGGTGACACGTTCTTGTACTGAAGGCTCGTCCTGCATTTGCAGCAGAAGGTAAAGAGGAAGCAGCCAGCCCCTCCTCTTGCTAGGCATCATGAAGATGGGAGTGGCTGCAAGAGGAGGGTAAGCCGCTCATCCTTGCCACGTGGGAGGCTTAATTCCCATATTCCTGGGAGCCAGGAGAGGGAAAGGGAGAACATCACAGCTGCCAGCTGTGACTAACTGATTAACAAACGCCACTGCCACAGGGACCATCTGCCTGTCTCCGGCTGCTCTGGCATCTTCTGCCAAGCAGCTACCCACAGACAGCGTGGTGTCTTCAGCCAAGACAGGCCAAACAGCCACAAGGATGCTGGGGCACTGCTGGCTGCCGCCTTGCAGGGGGTTAATTATTTTTAAGACCAGCAAAGCACACAGGGAGCAGATGAAGGTAATTCTTGGCATGAGGCAGGATGACAGCAGCAAGCTCTGAGAAAGAGGGACAGGCACACAGTGAGCTATTCATGCTCACCCGGCCCCTCCAGGGCATGGCTTCGAAACCCACGGCACCCTCTGAGATGTCATGCTGTGCAATACATCCAATTAATAAGCGGGCTAGAGTCAGGCAGACTTAAATGTCCCTAGGATGAGCACACAATGCCCTAGGATGTATCCTTTCCATGCATTTGTATAAGTCTTTGGATCTTACCTGCAACGGCTCCTGATGTCACTGTTGCAATTATTGGAGTTTTTCGCTTTTCATTGACTTTAGCCAAAAATTTAAAAAGAAGTCCATCTTCTGCCATAGCATAAATTATTCGAGGCATCGGAAACATGGAGCCAAGGAGACTAAGGACACAGAAAGGGGAAATAATGTACTTATATCACCTCCTGCTGAGCACAGACACACAAGCAAAAGGAAGTTTATGGCAGCACGAACACAGAACAGGTGGCTTTTGTTCACTTCAGCTTCTCCTTCAAAGGCTCCCTCTGCACACCCATGTCACTCATAGCTGGCAACTGAGGTACAGCTCTAAGATTCTGGATATCTAAACTCCGCCGTGGGCATGAAAAGAGCTTGACTTTCAGGTGGCAAAAGAGCCGTATATTCTATGAGCCCCTACGAGCTGCTCACCTAATTTAATAAGTCTAAGCTGATCTGAAACAACAGGACTCCAGAGTGCAGAGGATGACATTCTGCCTCCTGCCTCCCACCCAGAGAGCTGTCCTGCAGGCAGCCTGCAGACAGCTACGGATACGGCAGGCCCCATACACTCCAGAAGATGCCCCCTGCACTACCGGACACAAGTCTGCTCTCCACCCAGTAGACCAGGTTGTCTTGCAGGAAAATTGTGCTTGTACTGTGGAGTTGTCCCCATGTCTTAGTCACTCAATCCAGATTTATGTTCCAGAGATGCACCTGCTGGGTCTGCTGCTAGGATGGGACTTCCTGAAGTGATACCAGTCATGTGCATCTCTGAAATCTATCACAGGGCAAAATCCTGGTCTTTTTGAAGTCAATAGCTCTGAATTTCATCCCTAGTCTTGGCTCCCTTGACCCAAGGGAACACAGTGAAGCCAAAGACCTGACATGCAGTATTTTTTAAAGAAGCGGTAGGTACATGTTTGCCTTGTGAGATGCACAAAGGAAGAGCAGTCTCACCTCGTAGAAAGCGCGCACAAGGATCCGACAGCCACTGCATAATTGGCTCCATCCCAACGCACATATTTAAAGGCATTGGGTAAAGGGCTATTGGTATCCAGCTGGTAGTAAGGCATCATGAGTGTCAGGGCAGCTGACACGCCAAAATAAGCCACGAAGCAGATGAGCAGAGATGCCACAATGCCAATAGGAATGGCCTTCTGAGGGTTTTTCACCTCTTCACCTAGAAGAAAGAAATTGAAATATCAGCTAAATGATGAGCAAGAACTTTATCCCAACCTACGGCATGCTGGCTGGGGCTTTCAAAGGCTTCACAGGCAGTGAGGCACTGTTCAACCGTGATGCTGCTGATGGCCTGCCTCGTCCACGTGGCATACCACAGCCTGATCACTCCCACTCCTGCTGCTCCTGTCACTCCTGACAAACATTTGTCAGCACCTGGAAATCACAAAGATCTTTGAAAATCCTTCTTAAAAAAGGACTCACTCTAGTTTTTATGGAAAATTTTTTACAGCCAAGTTGGGACAAATGATTAAAAAAAAAATCCTCCGAATTCAGGCACTGCTTAAGAAACAGCTTTGAGCTTTCCCTGTCCTACAAAGCAGCTCTTTGAAAGCAAGAGCTCCCTGAGGTTTGGCATTTCAGGAGGATGAACCAATAAGCAGAGACCCATGCACCTAAGTCAAAGGCAGATGAATGTGTTTCTTCTCCAAGGAGAGGCCCTAGGGCTGGCTGGACTAACAGAGCAAGCACTCCTCAAACTCCTTGGAACAAGAAGCAGTACTGCTTTATTTGTCTTTGTGATGATCTCCTCCTCCTCTGCTTCAGCTCTGAAGCAATTCAATTCTTGCCAAATGTGAAATTAAGGATAATCCTTCCTTTCTCCAGGGAACTGAGATTCTTCTTAGCCAGGGGAAATATGAAAATGCTAATGGTTTCTCTTCCAGAGGATCTCTGAACCTTTGGAGATAAAAACTCCCCCTGATTTTGAGGTACGGCTTCAGGCTGCAAATGACTCCCCAGAGACTCATTTTCTCTGGTTCTTTAAATACTCCAAGCCAGTGGAGCTTCTTCAGCTGAAGGCACTGAAGAACCCTACTGCAGAATAACCTGTCAATTAAAGCATCATCTGGAGCTAGAGGTTCAAACTTCACCAGTCATACAAGGCATCTGAACCTGGGCCTTCCCTGTGTGCCTAACTGGTAAAGCTGGATGTGTTTTCTGTAGAGTCTGACCTGGTAAGTGTCGTCAGTGACCATCCATGAGCCTGGGCCCTGCAGGCGAAGAAGGGAGAAAGCTCGTTTTGTGGGTTATACAGTCTAGCTGCCTGCCACGGCAGCTAGAAGTCAACACTCAGGCACCCCAGGACCTGGACGCACTCAGCACTTTGACTATTAGGAGACAAAAATATATTTTGGGCTGAGGTTCAGAAGAATGATGAATGCATTGCCCTGAATTACTCATTACCTGTGCTGTACTGAAAGCCAATCTACCAGCAACCAGGTTCATAACCAGAGTGAAGACATCTTCGCCCTTACCTGTAGTAGCAATACAGTCAAATCCCACGAAAGCATAAAAACACGTGGCTGCCCCTGAGAGGACTCCTTTCCATCCATAGGGCATAAACCCTCCGACACCATGGAGCTTTTCTTCCTGTGTCTGACTAAAAGGCACGGCATTGGGTTAGAAGTCATCCTGCCTAGGTGGGAGCAACAAAACTATTCACATTATCTCGTAAAAAAAACCCAAAGCTGGAGTTTGAAGGAACATGTTCTCTCTTTCACAGGCTAGCATAAAATTACCAGGCAAAATGCTAAGCCCTACCCACTGCTGAGCTTTGTGCTGCCCTGCAACAGCCTGGGGAATGCACGGAATAAAAATGGTTCACGGTTTGTTCCCACCACCTGTTTTTGAGGGTGGATAAAAATGTCTTGGCTCAGACAGGGAGAAAATAGCATGAATATTAAAATCCCTCTCCTAATATTACCCATGTGTGTAGATACGCATATTCATTTAAACATAAGCTTTTGAAAAAGCACAGCATCTAATTATGAAAGTTGAAGACTGAGAAACATATAAAACATCCACTTACACTTTATCTGAGTCCATCTTAGGTGAAAGTGAGTAGACAATAGAGCAAAGCACGGTGCCATGACTGTCATAAATCTACCCAATCCTCCATTTTCAAAATTCCCCGTGCCAAGCTCATAACCAAACCATGCTTGGGACCCTGAGGGAGCCGAGAGCCTGCATCCCTGATGCACCAAGTGCTTTGCTGAGCCTCATCCAAAGTCAACAGACAGACACATACTGTTCCCAGTGCACTCTGGGTCAAGACCCCAGATCCACGTGCCTGTGTTTGTCATGTATAACACACTCTTCAGTTCAAGTGACAGGTCATTTTTTCAAGGAAAAGCCTTTGTAAAGATGAATTAAGGCAATTAAATTAAAATAAATCCCAAATCTGCAAGTCTTATCAGGTATAAGCATCTGAACTCTCTCATAGAAGCTCTGTTGAGACTTAAGATGAAAACCAGCCTGTTATTTGCAGAAATAGCACAACCCAAATGTAGATAACTCTGGAAATGGTGAATAAAGTGAAGTAAACCCCAGATAGATTTTACAAAAATAGTAAGTGCTACGGGTCAAAAAGCTACAGTTACACTTCGAAGCTATTGCACTAATTGCTCCTTGCATGGGCATAGCAGCAGGGAAGGAGGAGGGCACCTTTCCTATGGAAGCAATTTGCAGCAGGCTGCATTTCGCAGAGTGGGTCAATAAACAGCTTGTACACAAGCCAGATTTGACCCATGCAACATTTATGAATCTCTCCAGTTTTTGTCAAACTGTGCTTCCTTGCAAGCCAGCATAAAGAGTTTAGATAGCAAGCCAGGACCAAGTTGATGTACATGGAGATATGTAAAGGCCCCCACGACATGTTGCATAGTCTCAAGTAAAAATGAACAGCCTTGTATCACTGGCAACCCTTGTAAGCGCCTTAATTTTGATCTTGTATAGGAAGACAGGATTTTGGCCAAGTAGAAAAATGTCATTAAAAATGGATTTGTGATATGCTTGCTGCAATGCATTAAAAAAATCTGCAACTTGCCTTCATTTTACTGAGGCGTTTGGGACAAGGTCTCCAAAAGGTACAAAGGTGCCTCAAGGATATTGCCCAAGCGCCCAAAGAAACTACAGAGCTATACTTGGTCACGGCTTCATACAGGTACCAGAACCAGCCTGGTGTAGCCTTGAATAGGAGGTTGTTTTAAGGCTCTTTTCTCTCATATTTGGATGCCGTACTGGTCATGAGGCTGGAAACGGTCAGTTCTGCCGCAGGGACCATGCTCACACAGCCTATCTTCTATCAGTTTCAGCCCATCAGCATAGCCTGCTTTTAGCAAACATCCACTGAAGGCAGCTTGGCCTCCAAAAGGAGGGAGCCATCCCATGCACTTGTTTTCTACATCACAACTTCCCCTATAAATGTACCATTGAAGATGCATCAATTTCAGACACGAGAAGAAAAGATCCAACCTACTTGTCTCTGTAAATGCTGTGGCTGGTGTTGTAAACATCCTCTTCAGTCAGCTGCCAGTTTTTAACAGATCCTTTCACAAAGCCAGAGACCATGACAAAGCCGAGGACAAGGATGTTGATGCAGGTGAACACTTTGTTCACGAGGGCAGATTCCTTCACGCCAAAAATTAAAAGCCCTGGGGAACAAATGGCAGATAGGCAGTCAGGTATTTCACCACCAGCAACAAGCACTGGGGACTTGCAGAGGTAGCCCAGCTCCGTTCATGCTGTGCTCTGCCCACATCTCATCTCATCCCTCATTTCTCCACAAAGGCAAGTAGCTCAGGCAGGTCAGGACTGACTCACCCAGAAGGAAGACGAGGACTCCAGCCCAGACATTACTAGTGCAGGATGTGACACACCTTCCCACCCAGCATGCCCATTTGGCACAGGCCCCTGGTAGAGTGCTTTGCTAACACAGCTAAGCTGCTTCCAGCACTTTCAATGCCAGCTCCGATCATCTCATGGCGCTACGCCACGCCACCTAGACACAGCCTCAAACTCCACCCAGAGACTTGGAGAAAGCACCCTAAGTGCTTTTTCATGAAGGAATAGTCTTAGAGGTCTTGGCCACATGCAGAAGTTATGAACAACATCTTTCCTTAGAAGCAGGAGAAAATATGAGCAGGGACTGAATCTGGGAGGACAGCTACTTCCAGTGCTGAAAACACAGAAGAAGGTGGCATCTTGGGAACACCACTCCCATTTAAATCAGAGGGAGCTTTGTCAGCGAGTTCAGCAAGAGCAGGATTTCAGCCTGTGGTCTTAAGAGCATCTATGTGAAGAAGAGCACGTTTACAGGCTTTGGCAACCAGCATCTCACTGAGGCATAGCTCAGCTTCTCAGAACAATGAGCTCTGCTAACCTGCGTTTGCTCTTCAGGTGACTTGACTTTCAAGAACTCAAACCGTTTAACACAAACCTTTAACAGAAACCTACGGTGGCAGCTGAGGGAGGGGGCAAAAAATGGGCTTGAGGGAGAAGAGAAGCACAACAGGGTGTCCTTACTGCTATTCCAAGGCCCTTCAAGGAGAGGGGAGCATCCTGTGCACTTACCTTTCCTTCTATTAAAATAGGAAATCAGCCGAGACAGCGACATCAGGGAAGTATTTGATAAAACTGTCTCCCTGCCCAGCAAAACTTGTAAGGTACCTTGTAAAAATCCGAAGCTCAAGACAGTGCAAGCCGAAATAAACTTGTAGTGCTTATATTTGGGACTAAAGGTGCTCATTCAGCAGCTTTTGTAGAAAAGAATGGTTTGCATTTTTTATTAAAATCCAGGGAACTTGCTCAATGCAGGGGAATAAAGTCATCTGTAATCTGTATAATTTTATGCCTTGGTAGAGCTAAAGCAAGGAGTCCTAATAAATTGTATCTGAGGTGAAAGACCAGATTCTAATTTGAAATTTGAGCAATACTCATTATATACAAATAAACAAAGAGGAAAATCTCTCCTGTTTAGATGTAGTCCTGAAAAGAGAGGGCTGCTATTGACTTGAGCAGTCCTCAACACAGTCCTAGATCCAAATGCAAACCCAGATGCCAAAGCATCCCTTGCTTTTGAAGCCTGTCCTCAGGAGCACAGCTCATGCTGTGAGACTGCCATTCTGATCAGAGTGGGAAATGCCGGGATAACTCGGCTGGGGTGACGCTGCAGCTTCTGCATTATAGCAGCCACATAGAGGTCCATGAGAAGCATAATTGTTAAAATATGCCTAAATTTGGGAATGCTTTGCAAGGCCCAGTTGGAGTAGAGGTAGAAGTTCAGAAAGGTTTTAATTTTACAAATTTTCAAAACTTCTCCAAATTCCGATCAAAGCCTTTGCACATTTTTAGAAAAAAAGAGGGCCTGACTGTTGATCCCACATTTATTTCTCTGGACTCTTCCATTCACTGATGCAAACTGAAGCCCATATATATTTTTTAAAAACCCAAAACAGGAGTACATGAGGTTGTTACTGACTTCCGTGGGGTTTTTTTCTCACTTTCCTGGCTCAAGGCACCAAAATTTAGCAGATTATCAAAGGGGAAATAAGGTTGATAGAGCAACAGAATGAAATTCTTGTGTAATAGGATTTGTGGAGGGAAGGATTAAACTTTCATACCTGATTGAGGGTAAAAAGTCATCTTTTCTTTTCTTCCTTGTATAAAATTTGATTGAAGGTTTTAAAAGTGGCTCAAAAAAAAAAAAAATCAAGAACACTCCCCTCTAATTAAAAACCTTGTAAACAGGCTCTGTCCTGTGCTAACTCCACAGCAGCTATGTAGGTCAATCCAACACTTGTAGCAAAGAAAGAGTCTTTAATATGTTCTCCAAAAAACTTTGTGCCTATTCCAAAAGCAAAGAATGAAATTACAGGAGGAGGTCCAAGACTCACAAACCTCTCCAAGGTTTTACCTGTTAGGATGATGATTATCACCACTGCAAAGATGTCTGGGTATTTTGCTAGCACTCCAGGAGCATCCATCGTCATGTATTTTTTACAAAATTCTTCAATGTGCTGGCCTATGATTTCATCAAACGTCGCACTCCACGCTCTGGCCACGCTCGAAGTTCCTGCCAGAGGACAGAAAGGACACAGATCACCCTTTGTGGCTGGCACATGTTTCAAACCGGGGGCACCCTGCAAGGCTTTTCACAATGGAGGGACTCAAAGCAACCTTGTGCGCGCTTCTCAGGTGCTGGGAGTAGGCTTTCCTCTGCAGATCCAGCCTGCAGCCTGTACTCATGCCTGGTATCTACTCTGATGGTAACACGCACAGGTGGTGGGTCTCAGGCTCATGCTCAGCTGACAAGATAAAAAAAATCCTTGTAGTTCAGCTTCTTAGTAAACCTCAGCTTTGCCTTAGATACTGCTTAAACTGACCTTTTCCTTACACCCCCAGCAGCCTGAACTTCCCCCAAACCTGGTAATTTCTGCTACTAGAGAGGTCTGAGTGTTGTGCTGCAGAAGTCCCTGACAGCCCCAGCTGGGTGACTGCAGCCCAGGCAGAGGGACCTTACAGAAGCCATGTGGCGTCCAGCAGCACAACACTAGAGCACCAGAGCCTGAACCACAACACTCGCCAAGCTCTGCGCTCCAGCAGCATGCGAGTCTGCTCTGCCCTCCAGTGCTACAGCACCCAAGGCGGGTAACGACTGATGCAATTTACAGGCTATCTGACCATAAGTCAGCCTCCTGCAGGATGCTGGTGATGATCCCAACAAGTGGCACAACTCCTCCTGCCTGCAGCAAGTGCTTAGGCTTCCCCCGCTGGGGCTGCTGCGGTTCCCGAGAGCATCACACCATGCACAGCTTGCCAGGCTGAGAACTGAACCTGGAGCCTCAGGAAGGCCAAGTCCAGGACATGGTCTAGGCCAGAAGAGTAATTTCAGAGACTGAAATAGTAACAACAAAAAGCTAGCACCAGACAGTGACAGCATTGTGTAAAATAAGTAGGTTTGGGTAACAGCCAATTTCTCCCTCTCATGCATTAAAGTTATAGTTATACTCCCCGTGTCTTATACGGTATACTATATATAACCACATCTAATTGCATGCTAGAATTACTACTGTACATAATTACCTAGTTAAAGAAAGAGGTTGGTTTGGTTTCAGTTTGCAGAGCAGTTCCTCAGAGAACGCTGTCAGGAGCCTCCTTCTACCTAGGACAGTTTGTCCTGACACACTCACCTGTCAGCAGGTGTTCAGGTCCCAACTCCGGCAGCTGCAATCGTGTCTAACAGTATCTGTGCTCACCTACAGCAAATCCTCTGCAGCAGCTGTGGGCAGCACCTGCAGCAAAGCTAGGAACGCTCACTGCCCCAATCCAGCTTTGCAAAAGTATGAAAAGTAAGCTGCAGATCGGACCTGCCTGGAGACTGCCATTCACCGAGACAGCGAAGTGCACAGTGTGAACGCTTTTAAAGAGCTGGGACATCAGCGCTGTTGATTTAATCTTGAAAAGCTCCAGAAGTTATTGTATACCACATTACAATTTTTCAGCTTAACTTTGGCATGATTTGATGGAGGAGGCCATTTCTTTAGTGCTGCTTTTTTTTTTTTTCTGTCCTGGCTCTAATATTTCATGTTGTAGGACAGGAACAACCAGCTCCTGCATGTATTATATTAGATGCCAGTTGCTTGCGTGCCAGTTCTATGTAACTACCAACCATTTATCCCAAACCCTCTGTAACCAACAACCCTGAGGGAGCAGGGGGAATCTGACATTCTTCCAACATTGCAGGCACCTGGATAATACCTTAATGTTGCTAGAGAGAACAGTGCAAAGACATTTGCCTTGTACCAAGGAGGATTTACTAGTTCTGGGTCAGCATAACCTCACCAGACCAAGCTGGTTCCTGCCTGCAGCACACAGCTCCCAGGACAGCCGTGGAACTCAGGTGCAGGGCTCACTGCAGGAACAGGCACAGGCTAGGAGGTCACCGCATGCCCCAGGAAACCCCAATGGCAACTACTCACCAGGTTCCAGTTCCTGAAACGCTTCCCACAGTCTGGCACGGTTCCCCAAACCCACATCATCCCAGAAGGAAGTTCACACCAGATCCTAGTCCTGGACACCTTCCTTCTGTCTAGACCACAACTGATCAGTTGGATGCCCATTTTTACCCATCATCCACCTCCAAGACCCCACACTAGTCTTCCTCCAAGCCAAGTCACAAGTCAACAACCTGTTGGCCACCCATCCCGGGAGCCCAGGATTTCTTTTTCCACCCCCACAATACTTTCTGAACAGATGTCCGAGAACCTCAGCATAAAAACACCAAGTTAGCCAAGCCCCTTACAGATGCAAGCTCCCACCACCTAGTTTCAGGGGCACTGCTTGGCATTTTCTGCAGCACGGCCATGAAAAAAATTGGCTTTTTGCCCCCTCTCAATCCACAGCTCTGAACTGCAACATGTGCCTGCCAACTGCTGGGAGTCGTCCTTGCTCACAAGAGAGGCAATTAGTACAGGGAGAAAGGCTGGGTAAGATACAGGAAAAAAAAAAAGGAGACCTGATACAGCTCACACCCTCCCTCAGTTGTTTTTCCTGCTTAGCCATCCTTCCTCCCAAGTTATGAGGAAGGCAATTTCAAACATGCAAACACATATTTTTGTCACAAGAGTGAATTAAAAGTAACAAAGTTGTGTTTGAACACATTAATGGATAATATCCACTTATTTTTTCAGTGAATTTTCTGCCTTGTGGTAACACAGAGCAGCCCACTCCAAAATAAAAACTGAGGAAGTGCTTCACAAGCCATTATAAGAGGACAAAAAAAAAAAAAAAAAAAAATCTCAGAAATACCAGCCTCGGCCCAGATCCTGGGACTGTAACATCCAGTATGGAAATCTTTTCATCATGTATTTGCAGAATCAGGTTTTGGGACAGCATCCACAGCCTATGCCAGTCATTTTTGTGGTCCAGTATTATGGTGAGAAGGGCCACATACCTAGAGAGGTAGCATGGAGGAGATGATTTATCATTACCTTTCTGGAACAGAAGATAAATGACCAAGAAGCCTGTTCAATTTTTCTGCATGTAGCTTAAGCAGAGTCAATTTCAGAAATCTGAAGAAAATGATAAACTTAATTTTAAATAAACCCTATTTTTATCCCCTCCTTGCAGTCAACCTGATTCATAAAAGAACCACAGGACGTATATTTCCTAAGGAGATGAGTTTAATTGACTCTGGCTTTTCATCATCTCGTTTCTTATATAACAAAAAAAAAAAAAAAAAAAAGGCACAGGAAAAGGTTTCAGGTAGCAAACAAAACAGAGCCAGCATTTCAGCCAAGTAACTGCTATGTCACTGTATGGGTCTTCATATGATCTTAGCCTCCACAGCACCATGGGAGCTGATCTCCACAGTTACACATGGCATAAAATGCATTTAAAAAAAAAAACACCCTCCTTTTAATAATTTAGCATAACAATGTCTTTCATTTTAACTAGTAAGTCTTCACTCTCAACTGGCACGTTGGCTGCAGCCTTAATTACAGGCATGATGACAGTGTGCCTAAAAAGACACGAATCCTTAATTACCAAAGTGTGGCTTAGTTCTAATGCATCAGCTGAGCTGTACACTGCACGCTCTGAGCTTGATCCAAGGCCTCTCCTAGTGGGAGTCAAGGGCTTAGAAGGGATTTGGTTTAGATGTTTCAGAGACTGTGAACCTGCAGACCACCCTTAAACTTGATCCTGCAGCCATTCACAAGACAAAACTCTGATCTCGAGGCCTCAAAGGGACCATGAATTAAACCTTGACAGGCCCAGAGTACCGATACTGCTGTATGAAAGCATCCTTCCATCAGCGGCTTCTTTCCCAGCAGAGGGAACACACTTTTGTCCCCAGCAAGTGTGCAGCAGCCAGGGGACGCCAGAAGGACGGCATGGAGATTCAAAGGAAATCACAGCAGCAATCAGTCAGCTTCGGGACAAACCTTCAGCCTGCAGCACACCACCCACCTCGACTGACCAGAGCCACCAACAATACACCCCACAGGCAAGTCCTGAAATCCTCGGGGAGTGTGGGAGTGCAGCACCTATTTTCTATCAGTAACACACGTGCCCAAACCAGGCTGCCATCCTACACTAACGCTAAGGTCTTGCACTGCACCTGCCATACTTACCGATAACATAGGAGAGGATTAAATTCCACCCTGTGATGAAGGCCCACAGCTCGCCCACGGTCACGTAGCTGTAGAGATAAGCTGATCCCGTCTTAGGAACTCGAGCACCAAATTCTCCGTAGCAGAGTCCGGCCAGCACTGAAGCCAAGGCAGCAATCAAGAAGGAGATAACAATGGCAGGTCCCGCATTTTCCCGTGCCACAGCTCCAGCCAGTACATAGACACCTGCACCCAAAGTGCTGCCTACACCCAGAGCCACTAAGTCAAATGTGTTGAGGCATCGTGAAAGCCGACTGTCTTCTCGAGTGCAGTCCACATTTTTCCGGCGAAGAAGCTGGTTTCCGAAATTGATAATTTTCTGACACTCCATCTTCGTGTTTGGGCCTGCAAGAAAGATGCTGCAATCATTACCTCGACCAGGATACCCTCTGAAACAGCATCACTGCACAGGTGCACTGCTACAGCCCCGTTACATTTCAACAAACGAGCCTTCCCACCTTCCATCTTTTTACATGGCAGAATGTCTCCTTCAGCATTTTACCCAGGCTTAGCACAGGGAATTAAAAACAGACAAAACCAAAGCATTTTCTGCTTCCTGCTCCCAGTTCACGCTGCGAAGCCTGCGCGATCCCAGGAGAGATGCAGCACTACACCCCAGCTCCCACCCCACTCCACAACTACCCAGTCCACAGACAAGTGGGCAAGCCAAAAATGCAAAGCCCATCTTTAGGATTTCAGAACTGTTTTCCAGGGCTGAGAATTAATAAAAGACATACATATATATATATATAGAGAGAGAGAGATGTACTTACACGTATTTTTTATGTCTCAGAGTGCACTAAGAAATGAGCATTACATCCCAGAATAAGGCACCACACATGCTACTGTCCCTAGAGCACAACACGACTACACGCTGCAGTCAGTGACACCATTTGCAGTCAAACAGACCCGCTGGGACATTTCCCCTCTCTAAACTCCAGCCACAGGCAGTAGCACAGGCTGCTGTTGCCGACAACTGCGCAGGCTGAAACAGGCATAATTTAGGAAAAAGGACACACAGAATCAAGTTTTAACGTGGTTACGTTGAGGCAAAGGCTGGAGCTATTTTGCATTTGCAACAACTGAAGCGAGAGCACAGTGGGGCTCCCTGAACCTCCCTGCCCCACCCAGGACTGCAGGATGGGGGTGTTTGATGAAACCACGGGACAGGTTTCCAGCCATAGTCCCATTGCAGCAACGGCGCTATTCCTGTCTACGAACCTGCTGGCACAGTGGCTTCTGCGTGCAAGTAGTTCCGGGGCAGCTCCCCTGCTTGGCACTTTATGATGGGATTAGCAGCATGGTAAAGTAAACCCCTCTCTGTGGAGGAATCCCTTAGGAAATCCTTTTCCCATTAGACACACGTATCTTGTAGTGCTATCCCAGGGGAAGATTTAGCTATGCAACTCGCCAAGCCTACAAACTTCACCATCTGCATAGGTGTCCACCTAACACAGACAGTAATAGTATACAATCGGTCAAACTAGCATGGCCAGCGGTGGGGGGGTGTCAGGTCCTTGAGGACATTTGTGGAACTAATGCTGTTAGGGAGCCTGCCCATTCAAGATGTGTGTCCTTGGACACAGCCTGGGTATGGAAGTTCTGTCTTACTCTTTCTGAAAAAAATTAAGTACATTGCTTCAAAATTGTCCTTGCCTTTAGAGAACAGCCAGAGACCTCCTCTTCACAGCATCAGAAGGAATTTCTTGCTTTTTACACTGCCTAGCCCCAGCTGTCACAGGAAACCATGGCATTACATCAGGCCTTCCCTTAAAAACTTCTAGGTGCCTTACATCCACTGTTAGAAAGCTCCACCTAAACACTTTGGCCAGCAGCATTTACTCACACGCTCTTGTGCAAAGAATGGCCTTTCCCCACTTGAGTGGTTACCCCAGTGAACCTTTAGAGATCAGACATAACCTCTCAGCCTTCATTTTGCAAAGGTAAGTGATCCAAGCCCCAAAGATATGGGCAGTCCCTTGCTCTGCCTGCAACTGTCCACCTCTGAACCACCCTCTGAACAGCAGCATATCCCACTAGCACCCATCTACTTGTTGCATCAAGAGGAACCATCAGAAGCAGCAAGAGCATCCAAAGAGCAACCACTAAGAACTCCAGTGGGTATCTCCTCTACCAGTGTGTTTTCCTCTCCCAGTCCCCGACTTCTCACTAAGAAGTCCCTTTTGCACCATGCCAGTTTCCTGCTAGTCCTCATCTTCTTTAAAAAACTTCCTGTATGGCACTGCATCAAAAGCTTTATTCAAGTCAGGATAAAGGAGAGCTATCATTCTTCAATTTAACCTTAAAAGTAAAACAAACAATAGTGCCCCCCCACCTTTCCTGTGCCTCTTATCAAATAAAACCGTCAGGTGGATCTGCCAGTCTTTCACAGGTAAACTCACTTCTCTCTTCACTCTTTTCCAGCCAATAGGCACCACCTCCTGCTTTGGCAGAGGTTTCACTTTGCTGGTTCACCACCATTTTTATGCCCTGGTTCTTTCTGACTAATTGTCCCCCACCCTCCTCTTCTGAGTGTTGCTCCCACTGGCTGTAGCCATTTTCCTCAGACCACACTGTGCCTTCATCCCAGCACCATTGTCCTCATTCAGAATTTGGCAGTTGGATAATGATGCTCTCCATAGCTAGGATGTTTCCATAGGACCTGCTGGATTACTCCTAATTCATATATGCAGAAAAACACGTATTAAAATAAGGCAGTGCTGGGGGAGCCGTAACAAGGCATGTTCTTCACCTTGAATGGGCCTCCAGTGGAGGAAGTCCAACAATTGTGACAAGCACCAAGAAGCTCTGAACATCGCTAGAGCCACACTCCAACCAAAGATGACAGACAACCTAAACCAGAGTAATAGAGCTGGCACTGACCATACTTTTACAAACAGATTTGGCTCTGGGAACCAAAATCACTACTATAAGACCTGCATTCAACTATTTAATGTGCATTAGCATTTCTGTCCTGAACACGAGTACTTTAAAAGTGAATGTCCTGGTTGCCCGGTTTATCACACTTTGATTCACACTGCAGAGAGCTCATGAAGTGCACAAACCCAATACTATGGGCATGAAACTAAACCTGTGGATGCTGCAGGGGCATAGGTAATGCATCCCAACACCTGATGGGTGCTCAGCCTGCAGGAACAGCTCTAGGAGAGCCTCCCCTGTAAGATACGTTGTGCAGACATCAGATTCTCAGCAGCAACTGCTGTGCTCTGCAAATCTACAGGCTGTGTTATTTGCTCACGTGGACACAGCCTACATGGATGAATGTCATCTTCCATCTCGGACTGCATCTGTAGCTTCAAGAAGCCCAGCCGGATTCCCACACTGCAGCATCAAGCCTGGCTTTAGCACCAGGACTTTAAAATGTTTCTTCATTAATTATGGAAAATGAGAAGGTTCTTTTACTTAGCTGCAAGGCTGGACTGAGGCATTCACTTTCCAACAAATACTGCCTTGTATACCAATAATGGAACAGCAGTATACATTGCATTTAGTAGTATTTTTGCCTGCACGTTATTCTCACCATACTATTGATGTTAGTGTGCAATTTACAGTATGGTCGAGATTGGTACTTCATCAGCTCCAGCTAAAACCCAGTGTAAAAGGTGGGAAAATACACGCTAAGAAACTTAATTAACCAAGTCAGCTACTAAATTCAGTGCTTCAATTTTGTCACCGCAGCATCAACTATAAAATCGAAAAACCTCTTTGCTTTTCCAAGACACAAGTCATAAGCCCTGGCTTAAATCCCTTTCTCTTGGCCTTACACTAACACCCTACTACGAGAAAGTAATTGCAACTGCAGGAACAAGGCTGAGGATTTACAAGTCCCACCGAGTTGGGAATTGTCTCCTCTACCAACAGCTTTCAAACATGCTTCTGAGACATGGATTTAAGACTGCTGGAAAAAGGCAGGTTTCAAGCCAATCTTACAAAAACCTTGTTTCATGAGCCATGGCAATTCCCAATGCACACAGAAAGGGAAAACTATCTTCTTTTTACCTAAGTGCATGCCTATGTCCGTTCACTCACACAGTCTCCTTCCCACTTGAACCTTACCCAAATCCATGCCAGCCAGGACTGCTTTCTGCTAATTGCTTTCCCCTGCAGACCTTCCCAAAGCAGGGACAAGGCAATCCTGAACTTTGAACTGGGGTAAGGTGCCAAGAAAAGCACGGCACTAGAGCATTCCCTATGCATATCGTTGCTTTCTAGGACAACACAAGTCCTTGACTTTGCTTAATTCCCACCAGAGTGATGCAGAGATCCCACTGATGCCTGCATCCTATGAAGACCACAGCAATGGGGCTAACTCATCCACCCTGTGGTGGCTTACATTCAGTCTGGAGCTCCAGGAAACAGGGAGGATCCCAGTGCTATGCAGCAAGAAATAAGAACAACCACTACAGATGATACAAAAAAGCCCTCCAAAACAAAACAAAGAAACCCCTGCCATAAACTGTAGCCAACTATAAGCAAGATACCCACAGGAGATGTGTTAATAGATTCATTTTTCAAAGCCAGTGTGAAAGTCAAGACAAGTATGACTCTGAACCAAACTCTGGATTTCAGGACAAACACAGGTTTATTCTGCAGTACAGAAACATCAAGAACTGCCAAAGGACTGGTGAAAAGCAGTTTACTTCTTGTAAGTATTTATGGCAAGGTTTAGACATTCAATGGCCTGAACAGAGGAGTTAGAAGCAACACAGAAGAATACAGGGAAGTCCCAGCTAAGGCTATTAATAAAGACAGAAAGTGGAAAGGTGGTAGAGATGGCACAGCTCAGCAAGAAGCCAAGCGATGAGCCAGGGAGGTCCGCAGAGATGCAGTGCTGGTGGGCAGGGCTCACCTGCCCTTCGCACAGAGCCCCTGGGCAAGCCCAGATGGACTCCTGAGGTAGAGCTGGACCAACCACAGGGGACCACCACAGAAGCTTACAGGAGATCTTCCCGAGACATTTCACCCTGGCTGAGGCTACATGTCCAGGCCTCCCCAAGCCCTAGTGACTTAACACGTTATTTTGTGTTTCTCGGGGTTTGCACCTCCAAGTTAACATCAACCTTGCTGAGCATACTGGCTTTCATCCTACAAGGTACCGAGTATCTCTTACGTGGAAAATGAAGGTGAGGGAGGAGGGTGTCTTGCAGGGTTGGACCATGTAATGTGCAGAAGGAAAAGACTTGTGGTGTGAACTCACTCATCAACACAGGAGTTTCTACGATGCCCGCACAACAGGAAGGGGGCTAACCCTAAGAGCTAGATGCCACTAATGGTACGTCTGCTTGCAGTGTGTAAGTGACCTACTTCCCCCGTACACCACACAAAGCTCTAAGGAAGACATGCTCTGCAGTGAACAGAAGCAAAATGCAGAGGTCAGGCTGTGCAGCCTGACACGATCTTTGTCTAGAAAGTGCCTCCAGGTGGAGGTGGACCAAGGCTCCCCACAGATGAGAGCCACTCTCCCTCCTCCTTCCACCACCACTGATACACAAGGAGCTGCAGATGACAAGACTCTCAGGGTTTGGCTCAAGGCTTCTGCTTCAAAAAAGGTACTACATAACAGTAACGGTAGACCTTTTATTTCTGACATAGCCATTTAACTTAACTAAATCTGGTGCCTTGCAAAACGAACATGACTCAGTCTTCCCAAGCCAATGGGAGTTTTATCTCTGCATTGAAAATGAAGGTGTATCTGGTACAAAGGCATGGCAAATCACTTCTTTGGCAAGAATAGGGCTGGGGAGGGGCAACATCCCCAGCAGAGAAACAGCTCCTCCCTGCAAGGATGGAGGATCAAGCCACAAATCTGGCAAGGGTTTTTTTTTGGGGGGGGTTGTTTGGTTTTGGGTTTTTTTTTTTTTGGGGGGGGGGGGGGGGGGGGGGGGGGCATAAGATTTATTCGTTAAAAAAAAAATTAAAATCTAGTGATTTATTTCAAGCTTATGTATCACTCAAGAGTATCTCACCACAGACATATTTCAAAACGATTTCATTCTGAAGCTCCCTCAGGCATATCTAAAGGTGTTCACAGCTGTACTACAGATATCAAAAATAAAGCAGAACTGCTTTTATGGATAATTTGTTTAGAAGATGGGCTATTTAATTATGACAGACCTGAAAATTAAGGCCGACATCCTGCAGTTGGTTTAATGCCAGCAGACAGTGTTCTTCTGGCTGACCTCAAGATCAAGATATCAACTTCATCCTGCTCAAAAAGCATCAGAAAATCTGAGCGTCTCTGTTGTGAACAAAATACCTCCTACAACCCGCAGATACCTGCACTGCAGCCATGTTCTGCATCCCTCACACACAGCGCTGCCCTTCATCTCTCAGACGACTGATCACCAACCTAAGCATCTCTCACATGTTTTTGTTGCTTTTGAAACAGCAGGTACCAAATCAACCTTTCACTTTCAATTATATTCACTGTAGCTTGGCAAAGAGACCTTCAATAAAGACAAGTGGGATTTTTTTTGGGGGGGGAGAACAATCTTTTGGTTTAGCAGGATGCAGGGGGCCATTACACCTCTGCCCAAAACCTTTCCTCTGATATAATTTGTTATCTTTGCAATTGTATCAAAGGGTGATTTTGGCGGAGATTATGGTTTTTCCCTCCTTAGAAGTTGGATCCGGCTGTGATCTCGCTTTCTGAAACAGCCGTTCTTGCCTTTGAAGTGAGGAAATGTGTTCTGGGCTGGTTCCTCTCACTCCCACTCCCAACCATACTTGAAACGATGAGCTTTTTTTTGAATGTACGGTCAGTATTCCTGTGGCACAATGCAGTCCTAATCACATAAAACAATATAAATTATTCCTGAAACGTTACCAGATGGTATATAACCACCTTCAAGTTGAGGAAACTTGATCTGAACGAACACAGATCAGCTTTGTTCTGCACACACCTAGCTCTCACTCCTGCTTTAGCTCTGGTTTCTCTGTTGAGACTCAGGGAGCTGCAAGCCCCGGTCACTCAGACCCTGGGTAGGAAATAGCTTTACCCCAAGGCTCTGGGCACCTTCATGTTTCAGCAGGAGCCGAGGGCTTTGAGAGCAGCGGGAAGCAATGACGCACCTAGATAACCTAGCAGGGTGGACCTGGAGCAGGGGCCACATCCTTGGGTGAAATCCTGTCCCACTGAAGTCAATGGCAAAGCTCCCACCGACTTCAATAGGGGCCAAATTCCACCCACTGCTACTGGTCCTTGTCTTTTATTTACAGTGCATTTTGTGTTTGTTACTTTTGTTCCCCGTCCAAATTTTTGTGCCTTGACTGTATTGTATTTTCAAATAAAATAAGATATTCTTCCTCCTCTTATCTAATGGTTAACATACCTATTATATCAGGTTAATAGATTTCCTTCCCCATTAACAACATTTTAAAAAGGGACATTCTTCAAAACAATCCCATAAGAAAATAAGCAATCTTGCATCTGGTTAACAGCAAAAAGTAAACCATAACAAACATCTGTCCAGCTAAACATAAAACACCACGTGTAAAAATAAGCTGACAGGGCACCATTTTACACAAGCAGTACTATCACTTCCTAAACAATTACAATTTGTTTCAGCTTCTGAAAAAACCACTCCTTATCTATTTCAAGACTTTGCTGCTCTTGAGAATTTTCTTCTCCAATTTGCAGAAGAGCATAAAATTAAAGCCAATTATGCAGAACAAGGAGTTTTCTACTAAGGAAAGAAGAAAACCCAAGCCTAGCCCCATTGCATGTGCAACAAAGTCCCAAATCATCTCCTCAGAGGAAGCACAAACAGAAGTCCGCACTCAATGTTGTCCCACGTATGCTTATATCCGTTTTGAAACATGTGAGAACCTCCAATACCATTAGTAGCCTTCTGTCACAGCAAGGTGATGTCCTGTGGACAGTCTTATTTTCCTTAGTATCTTTTTGGTCTTCAACAAATGTATTTCCCATACCGCTGTACCATCACTGCAGAAGCAGTTAGGCCACGTTGGTATGTCTGACAAACAATGTGGAATGGGTTTGGCCCTCTATCTCTAGTTTAAACACAGGTCAGCTCCCTGAACAAGTATGTAGCGACTATGCCAACTTTTTGATCAACAAAAAGGTAACAAAACCATTTGGGAGCCCTTTCCAAAAGGCTGAGTTTGCTACTTCCATCCTCAAGGTAGTATCACTCACAGAGAAGTCCTGCACAGAAAAAGAAGAGGTGGAAACCCTCAATTCCTACTACTGACATTAGCTTTATTTGGGGTGTCAGATTTGACTGTAGCCTCCTAAATGCAAAGAGGTTATACATTGTACGGGACCAAGCCAGGACACTGAATGCTTTTTGAAGTATCATTCAGAAGTACAACGAGGAAAGTCAATAGTCACACCAAGGCACGTCAGCCCTGGTGTGATGTGTGTAACGTGATCCTTCACAGTATAAAGCAGGAATTGTGTCAGATATGTCTTTCCAAAACGTCTTGCCTTGGAAATTCTCCTATGTTTTATTATGTTACTTTGCAACAAGTGATAGAGCAGAGACAAGATGGCTACAGCAGATGTGGAACATTCCCCACAGACATTTAAACACTTATCTCAAGACTTTTTGAAACAGAAGCAAAAGACGTGGCATCAGACCCTAAGGTGCATCTGGCTGTGTCCCCAAAGCTGCTGCAAGTGTCCCCATCAGCTGTGCTGGACAATGCAGGCAGTTTAGAGACAACACACCTAGGACAAGTGCCAGGAACCGACTCAGAAGCTGTGGTCGCCATTTGCAGATGCCTGCCACAAGCAAAAAGGCTGATGAAAATAAAGGCATGACCAAACATTAGCATTACGCAAAGCTGGAAGATATCCCATGATAGCAGCAGTAATGGCAAGGAGTCCAAGCCAAAAGCCACCAAAGTAACTCTAATTCTTTGCATTGCTTTCACTGTTACGTAAAGGAATACTGACCTGGCGAAGCATTTGCATCAGACAAGGAATGTCTTGTCCATGGGCTGTTAAAAGTTTTCCCTTCTTGATTGCCATAATTGTATTTTTTATTTTTCACAAGTGTGCATATATCTCAATATACATTACAGAAATGTCAATTACATCAGTGTGTATACATATATATGTATACGAAATGACAGTTCCGTTGTTAAAAAACAAAGATCAGCCACTAGAAAGGCATTTGCTACTCAAAAGAAGGAAGCCATCCAGTTAAATATAAACTACACACTAAGCACAGATAACAGCACACACACGTGGCTGTGCAGTGTATACAAAACACAGCCTTACTCACCTGCTTGAAGACACACTGCCTATAAGAAGGGGACTATAGCACTCTCCTCTGTTGAGTGTAACTGCCTTAACAAGTACGAGGGAGGTAGTGTTGGGGGACCAGCCCGCTGTCACAGACAGCTTGGAATGGTGCAGGTTTCTGTTCCTCAAGCTCCTGAGTGTAAGGGACATTTCCAAGGCAGCATCTCCAGCACTTCTCCAGGCATCTCGCAGCCCTGGAGAATTTCTTCCATTGGAAAAGGAGCGGTGAGGTACTCTGTCTAATCTGCATGCCACCCACTTGCCAGCCATCAGTTACTAAGTGGGGAACACAAAGTCCCATTGAACATGAAGATGCTGGTGCTCCAGCACTGCCTCAGGAGAATGGCAGGGTGCTGCAGCTCATTTAACTGCTTTCCATACTGTCACAGCTGCTGGCTGTACCAACAACAGAAGTTTCTCATCCCAGGACAACTCCTGAGATGGAAAAGACTGTCTTTTTCCCCAAATCCAGACAAGAAGTCTCAACTTCCCCAAAAATTTAAAGCAGGCAAACTTAAATGTTTTGCCTCATTATCTGCAGAAAACTCTATGTGGGTTATTTGTCATGATACACGAAACCCATTTTGAAACAATTAGTGATTTTTGACCAAAATAGAGAGGTTCCTGCTCTGAAAGTCCTGAGGGGAATGCTTCAACCTCCCAGAATTCAAGCTTCAAAAAACTCCAAAATGGAAGCCCAGTGGTGCCCATTCTTCTCCACAAAGCTTCAGCTGTGATTAACACCAAGCATGGCACACACTAAGCCATACAACACGTGGAAATTTGGATAGACGTTAATTCCCCTTTTTGGCTACTGCAGAAACACACAACTTAATCGGCTTAATTTGCAGTGGGGAATTTGATAAGACAACCACTTTCCAACTGCAGGCACAATGCAAGGCTAGAACAGGATGTAAGATCAGAGTCTCCCCCACCCAAATGTTACAAGAACAAGAGAGAAAAATACCTGTTAGAACAGAGACTGGATATAACACATGCCTCAAAGCAGGGACGACTCAGGTGCAGTCAGACAGCACATTTGTTTTGGTAGGGTTAAACTATGAAATCAGATCTTCCTCTCCTCAAGCTACCTGCATTGTCCCTGTAGCTGTACCACAATAACCATCTGGGGAATCACTTTGCAAGCAGCATCACTGAAACAAACCCAGTGCTGTGCCTACAACTGACCAGATGGCAAGCCACTACAGACAGCAGCTGAGACAAGAGAGCGATGGGCCACTTTCCAGGATGGATTCCCACCTGAGAAGTACCATCCAGTGAAAGTGAGGATCCTCTGGCACCTCAAAACAGCACCCAGCTCTTTGGAGGAGGACAGTATCAAATTTGCCACCCACAGCTCCTCAGGAATCAAAAAGTTAAGGAGATGTCTTCCTGCCTAGCTGATAAAGGGCATCGCACCTCTCTCATTACATGAATCGTTGTTTTCTGATGAGAAAGGATCTAATTGTAAAGTCTCCTACCAGCTCTAGTACAGTCTCCTCAAACAGTTCCTCAGCATAGCTTCAGATCACATTTTGCAAGAAAATTACTCTATTTAACTCCCTCCATTTTTCATAAAACCTGATCAGCGGATCTCCGCTGATATTGAGATTTCCCAAATGAAAGCCTGAAACAGACTGCAAGGGATCTACTCAAAGCAACACATAGCCCATAATCTGCCAGGGACTCAGCCTTGGCATCAAGCAAAAAATAAAGTAAGTGTTCTGGTAAACATTATTTAGTAAGTGAGTTTCTGTCTTTCTAAAGCCAGATAAGGTAAAGACAAAGCTTTGCTTAGCCAAAATGCTGGGCCATGCCATTTAGCAAGCTCCAGTCATGGTCATTGGACAACAGTCCTTGGAAAAAATGTGGGAAACATCCCTTAAGTGATAAGGAAGCAAATCAGACCAAGACAGAAGTTGTTTATTATTAAAACAGTATTGGGAAAACAAACAACAAATAAGAGCCCCAACCTTCATGCAGAACAACAGCTGCCATCCTGCACAGATGTAGGATGCACCCAATGAGCCAGACAGAAGGAAGGACAAAACTCCCTGAACACCATCATTTCACCAGGAGGAAGGGCACAGCTGAGTGGGGATTTTCAGCTGTGAACAACAGGCAGATCAAAGTGCATATAAGCCAGTGGATATTGGTACAAGCCTGAGCAGCAGAGAGCAGGTGGAGGTCAGCAGGTAGCTTGTGGTGAGCAGTGGCAGCTCCAGCTGGTGGCAGGGTCACGTGGCAGCAGCAGACCCTCGTCACCCCTGCCCAGCAGCCTGGAGCATCCCCCCCAAGCAACATGCCGGACCATGGACCAGGGTTTGGCCAGCCCTGTGGACCAGCACATCTGTACATCAGTTATTTCTCCAACAGGCACAGTCCCAGCACTGGTGCATGGCTTATCACCATGCTGCTGTCCCAGTTAAAAACTTCCTCCATTACGAGAACAGGTACTGACCCGAAGCAAAGGAACCCTTTACCAGGAAAGCAGTAAGTGTTTCTGTGCAAGAGGTGGAAGTGTTTGAAGAGCGGTTGTAGAGGAAATCCTCTAACAAACTTTGGAGGAATTGCCCACACAAGGGAGAGCTCAGCCCGCACTGGACACTCACTTCTTCAGGAAGGAAGGGGAGCAGAAATTGCATGTGCCCAAGTCTCAGGGCTCCCTGTGCCTTACATCAAGATGACTATAGGCTTCTGAGAAAGGTTTTGCTATCCTTGCATAACTGCATCTGCAAATTAAGTGTTCAAGGCCAGGCTGGATAGGGTTTTGAGCAATGTCATCTAGTGAAAGATACCCCTGTCCATGGCAGGGGGGTTGGACTAGACGAGCTTTAAGGTCCCTTCTGACCCATAACATTCTAGGATTCTATGAAACAAAATATGCTGTATCACTCCTTTGGACTTACACAATCAAAATAAAGTCATTAGAAAGGAATTAGAAAAATGTTTTTATTAATCCAGGAGTTTTTCCACTGATTTGGAGGCCATTCGCAAGGGCTTGCCCCGTGCAGCCCTCTGAGTCAGACCTGACAGCCCTGCACCGATGGTTGTTGGATAGTGGCTCAACACAGAAGAAGAATTACAAAAATCTTCCCTTTTCTGAAGAAACTGAAGTTAATTTCTCATTAAGCAAGCCAGCTGCATTCAAAAATATTTTAGAACCTTCTGAGAGCACTTTCATGAGTGCAGACCTAACATTAAAGCTTTCTGCAAACATGATTTACACCATGCCAAAGAGAAGCCTAATGTGAAAGGAGCATTTTTAAAGTGTTCACTTTTAGACTCTGTATTCCCACATTCCAGCCATAATTCAAGGGCTGGGAAGGGATAAGCTACTTCCAAGCCCCACATGTTCATCATCGCAGGCAGAAACAAGCACTTCACACTCCCTTCAGCTGGTGTGTGCAGCCACACACCCTCCTGCAGCTGAGATGCTGTGTGTCTGCAGTTTCAGGGGTGGCTCTTGGCAGCTGCCTAGTGGACAAGTAATTCCCACTGGAGAGCTCTTCAGGAAGACCTTTGCCTGAGAGACAGTGCCCTGACACACACACACACTGGATTAAAAGCAGTAACCGAATGCTACCGTCTGATCAAGCCAGTACTGCCCTTTCAGCAGACTTACCCCAGGGTCATTCAGTGCCGAAGGAGCTAACAGCACGTGACTGGGAGGGTCTGCTGATGCGCTAGCTTCCTGGGAACAGCGCGAGGAGCAGAGCACAGGAGGAAGCCCTAACTGAGACTGTCTGGGCAGTGGGAGATGCTGAGCACCAACGGTGTGGCTACACTTCCAGTGTAACCAGAATATGGCAACGTCTCAACTCCCTGATGGTTAATGACACCCCCTCCACTGCCAGTCCATGACACATGCCTCACCAGGGACTGTTATTTTGGGATGGAAATTGGGCTGGGCAGGGCAGCCATGGAGCCCAGCCGCCAGGACCACAGGATATGTCCACGTCAGTGTAGTCTAGACAGACACCCACAGCAAAAGGGGAGCTGAGGATGGTGCAAAGAGGTGGAGCAGAGGAGGTAAAGCATGGCGCTGTATGAAGAAGAAAGAGAGGGGAGGTGATAAAAAGCCACCTGCCACCCCCACATTTGAGGGGGGGGTATAACCCCCGCCTCCAGCAGTGCAACCAGCATGCACAGAAGTGATGGATGTGACAACTCACCTCCTGGCCTGTGAGGAAGCACCACACCTTTGGCCATCCCTCACCATGGCAAGGCAGTGGGCACACACTTCTCACCTGAGATCAAACCAACCCAGCCACGACTGCCCACCTTGGCTCTCCCAGCCGAGCCAGCATCACTGCCCGTGCTGCCCTCAGGCTTGCAACAAGCTGCTCACATTGCATCATCTTCACACCTTCCTCCACTTCCCAGGCAGCTGCCCTCTGCAATATTCCCAACGATTGTAAGCAGAGAGGGCAGCTAAAAATGGACTAGTATTTAGGAATAGCAGCGATGCAGAGTCTGGTCTTTTTGGCAAGCACCACAAGTGGTTTCCATGGCAGCTTCACCCACACACTTGCCCGCTTGCTATTAGAACTTCACACTGCACGTCACCCACTTTCACTTCAGTTTTTGACCCAGTCCTGCCCAGCTCTGCAGTTCTTCAGTCTACACTACCAGAGCTAGTAAAAATCTCTTATTCAAAAGGACAGGAGCACTCAACTGAAAAAAAAAGTATACAAAATGGGATTACTAGTCTGACTGTTGGAAAAAAATTAAGTCTCAGAAGCGTTGTGTAAATAATCCCACAAGCTGTCACTGTAAAGACTGCAGCTCTTAAGTGTTGATGGATTTACAAAGTGCCTCTGAAAATTGCAACCATTTTAGGCATTTAAGCCTAAAATAAGTAGAGAGCATGGCAAATGATACAAGCATGATGTTTGACCAGTCTGACGTTGGGGTAACCCGCCACTCCTGTTTTCACACAGAGATATCAGAGTCCAGCTTTGATATATTCAACCCAAGTCAGTCTTATCAGAAACTAGGTACACTGATGCAGAACTACATTTCACAGCAAGGTAGGTGTGGAGTGTGTTTGCTTTGGATAAACACTCTTTTTTTAGCCACAAGCTCACCGTTCAGCTCTCCCCAGCTCCCTGAGAGGAAAGCTGTTGTCTAAGGGGAGTTTTGCTACCATCTAACCCTAACGTTCAAGGCTGCTGATGGGGAGGGGCTGGGAATAGAGAAAAAAAAAAAAAAATCATGTCCAAGCACAGCCTGCTTCATCTTTATCTCAGACCCTTTCTCAAAGTACAACCAAAAGGCTTCTCACTCCTGCCTGGGATCAAATCAAGAGTTGCTAAAGTTTGTTTGGGTCTTGTCCACCCCCCCCCACCCACTCAAAAAAAAAACCCCACCCCACAAAACAAAACAAAGATGACACCCACCAGCCAAACCAGGAGCTAGACCACAAGCTGCATCCACGTCTCAGTGCTGAGAATGCCATGCAGAGGGAACCCCCACACCCCCTCAATGTGGAGGTTCCACACCGGCCAGCCCAAAAAGGGATTTTGGCAGAAAGCTTGTAACTGTCACTAAGGGACCTGTCAGCTGGAGGAGCAGGGAGAGCAGGGACAATGCAGAGATATCAGCATTTAAGAAATGCAAAAAGTTGGCAGGTTTGGCCTCAGCCCAGCCATGAGGCCACCGCAAAATACAGCGTGGACTCAGCCCCCCTGTTTTGCACAAGGGGAGGCATTACCTTGTAGCCAGCCTTACAGTTTATTTTGCTGTCTGTGCGGCAGAAAGCCAGCCCTCGTAACCCACATCTCTCCGTGAACAGAATTTGTTCTGGCTCCCTCAGAAGCACAGGTCAACTTACACAAGAGATTAACTCCCATGAATAAAAAGTATATGGCAAATCTTTTTTTTGTTTTTGCTCAAACCCATCAGCCTAGTAGTTGTCAAATTTGTAGGCTAAAATCTTACTCTGATTTCTAATTTTATTGGAATTATCACCTGTACCTCTTTGCCCCTCATCAGAAGCCTGGTTTGCCTCAAAACCTGCACCCAGAACCCAGCAACAGAGGTCAGTGAAGGTGCCCAGCACATAGTCCCGTCAAGGGCAGTTATACTGCTATCCTTAAAAACAACTGCATCCCCATCAGCAGAAGTACAGTGTTTGGAGTAAATATGCACTTTTTATCGGGAGAAAAATGACTGGTATCACCCAGTGTACTAATACCTTTTCAAAACCTTACTATATTTTTCTACATCATTCTGGCATCAAAGGAAATCTCTCTTAACTATATTTACAGGGCTGGGAAGGTACACAGAGAGACCCAAATACAACAGTCTCCAGAGAGATGTTGCATTATACATGTCAACATACATCTCTGAGCACGTACAGTGCCATCTCTCCCCATGTCACTTATCTAGAACAAGAAACTTTGAAGTATAATAAGCTCTGCTGCTGCTAGGCTCTTTTAAGTGACAGCAGGAAGGAAACAAGCTACTGACTGTAAATACTCTGCTTAGCTCCACTGTACTGGGACTTGGAAAAAAAATTAATGGTTTTAAAGCAAAATAACCGAAACAAATGATAATTAGCATTTTCCCCCAAGGGTCTGAACAGCAGCATGAAAAGTGAAGAGCTGCCCTTGTACTTTTGATGGTGCCCTGCACCATGCTGTTCTGCTCTCCAGGTATTTCCTTCGAAGGGAAAAGCAGGTTCAAAAGTACTCTAACATCTGTGATGCTTTATCTGGAGCGGCCAAAGCACAACAGCGTGGCTTCATCACTTACACAAGTTTCCTTGGGGGACATCCTTGTATTTTTTCACATACCAAACACATCAGGAGGGGTAGGATTCATTTTGACTAGCTTTTGCCAACTCCAAAGCAGACATTTGGGCTTGGGGTATCATCTCACTCCCCTCTGTAACCAACAGGCAAAGACAGGCACCTCGAGGTATAAATTTATCCCTTTGGAGGAGATACAGGAGGAATGGCCCTCCAGAGACACCTGCCTTCCCCAGCTACTGCAGGGCTCCAGCAGACTTCTATGAAAACTCCACCAGACAGCTCAAGACAGAAAACAGACTAAACCTAGAGCCAGCAGAAGCAAAAACACCTTAATATTTTTATCTATTAACTGTTCACAGAAGACAGATCCAAGACATGCAAGTCTAGTGATATCTGGGGCTTTAGCAATTCAGAAACCCACTTGCCTCACAAGAGCAATGACTCATCCTTACTCTTGCATTCCTCAAAAATGAGACTGACTGTTTCCTGGACAAACCTTTGGATTTCAGGAGTGACCAACCATTGATCCTAGCACCTCCAGAGCAAAGCATAAAAACATTTTGCTTCTGCTCTTCTCCAGTTACTTCACTGTTATGCTTTTCACTGTACTGCTTGTGTTGGTACCTTTCCTGAACTTAAAAGATGCTAGAGGCCAAACTCCCACTCTAGTCTCACAGAAGTTCTCATTTCCAAAATCCCAACAAACACCTATTGTTTTTCTCCTCCAAGATGTGGCACCTCCACATTAATCCATCATTCAGCTGCTGACTTCTGGGTGTTACACTTCAGTCCTGCTGTGGGTGCCAGAACATTTTGCTCCTTTCTTCCAGCAGACTGCACAGGCAGAAAGGACCTGCTTAATGCATCTGTAGTCAGCATGAGCAGATATGTAACAGTACGGCACCCTTGCGCTTCAAACCTGTTATCAGGCAAATTCAGGTAGTGATTGAAAGACAGACTTTTAAATACCTGTTTTGATCACTACTTCTCTATACAGCACCCATCTGTCTTTATTCAATGGGTTGCTAAAACAGTGCTGGACAAGTTAGTCAGGTCCTCAACTACATCACATTTTTTCCTGTGGTGACAATTATATTATACATTCATCATCACTATCTTTTAGCAGCTACATGATTGATACTGCAAATAATTTGTGAAAAACCTTCTGTTTCTGCTCTAGGTAACGCGAAAAAGAGTTGATTTTGCTGTATTTTTCTTAATCGCCTGCTCCCAGCTTTCAGAAGATACAAGCACACAAACCAATCTGATGCACTGACTGTCACTGCAAAGTGAGACAAATAAAAATCTTCACAACACATGTTACAGGTCATAGTGTTTTGTGAACTTCTTGGAAGGAAAGCCCACCAACAATAGCACAGCATGCAGCATCATTCTTTGCTTGGGAATTATCTCATATGGGTCATCAAACAGCTGTCACACTGTGTGCAACACCAAGTGGAATTTAATCAGCAACCCAAGGATGAAAGACTATATTCTGCTTACCTAAGCCAACTAACCCCCTCAGGAATATTTTCTAAAGGTACATCACATTATTTACATTGCTAGCTGACACTGCTTTGCAAGAGAGTCATTTCAACAAAATAAACTAGTTCTACAAATTCAACAATGCAGTTTTCCCAACTAGCTTATTTTAAGGATCTTTTACTCAACAAAAGCAAGCTCTCCTTCAGGTTAAGGAAACAGTTCATTTGTCAAATCACAGTGATTTCTTTTACAGTGAATTTACTCCTGCCATGTACACATGTGAATAAACCTCCCATATCAGCATCCCTGAATTAAACTACTACTAGCATTACCAGTCACAGAAGGGCCTTCTGTTTGCCTGCTATACACAGAGTCACAACACCTTCCAACCTTACTGCAGAGGCAGTCTGGGAAAGGAGATCCTTGGAAGCAGCCCTGATCTCAGCAAAAATTAAAAGGTGATTTTGTAGGGTATTTCTTTTATAATGGAAAGTGGCACTTAACCATACCCCACAAATACCCCACAGTCAAAGCAAACTCACTTTTGGGTTAATCAAACCACTGAATCAACGTGGTCCACTGCAGACATACAGAGAGGCACTGTATCAGCATAGCTGCTGGTTTTCTTATGGCTCCAAGTGCACCAGCTGCTGAGGTCAATGTCCCCAGATGCTTGGTACCACCACTGCCTTCTGCCTCCCAGACATCATCATCCTCTCTGCTCCGTGCACTGAGCAATCTGTGCAGCATCCCAAATGACTCAAAACACTGCTAACTCAAGTTAAATATTTTCTAGAGACACAGCATACTATTTACTTTGCTAGATGAAACTTTAAAGACATAACTGAGCTGCTAACTTGAGTCAGCAAAAACCTACCACTGAAGCAGCCTGTCCCAGCCTCATATGGGTTGAGACAAGTCAGAGGAAAGCTCTCTCAAGACAAAGAGCTCTCATCAGCCAGAAAACTGAAGCAGCAATTACCTTTGCAACTGGGATGCCAGCAAGCAGCCACCAGCAGCAGACTTCTCAGCACGCACAACTGCAGCTGGAGATGATGTGCATCTACCCTACAACTCAGCTCTTCTCACCTTTATTAAAATACCTGGCAACATAAGACAGTCAGGCTCACACACGGCCAGGAATAATATGGGTCACAGCACACACTACTATTTGTTTTGAGAACACCCTCCCATTTAATAGAACAGGTTCCAGGAATAAATAAATGACCTGGTACGGGGGATTTTAACAGTCTGCCTAAATCAGTACCAGGGACAAACGCTAGTTAAATAAAAAGTTCATTGTTCAATTTTATATTTAACTCCAGAGTGACTCATAATAAACTTTCAGAAGTGCATGACTGTCAAATAGCCACTAACATTTGAGAAAAGCATAGCTCACTCAGTAAGTAAGGATAGTAATTAACTGCAACTCCTCAAAAACAGTATACCAAGTAAAATCTTCATTCCTGTAATTTAAAAATCAAATGAGCCAGGAAGGTCTACCAGGAAAAACAGAAAACAAGGATGTGGAAAATAATGAGGCAGAAGTGAACTGCAAAATCTGTATAGCTCAGAAAAGACAGCTGAGCTATTTCTCTGGAGGTCTGGTGAAAGGGAACCCGAGTTATTACTCATCTCAGAAAAAGGCAGGAGAAAGAGGTGTAAGAAAATATGAAGCTAAATACTACCGTTAAGTAGAGAGCAATAAAATTAGTATTTTAGTAAATACAGCAATCACGTGGATTCCTCAGAAAAGAGGTCAAGACACAGCATGGGAGGCACTAAGGAACAGGTAAGATTAACAGGAAAATGTAATGAGGGATCCTGCTCAGCAAAGAAGCTGATAGCAGGATTTTTTCCTATAGCAGTTACTGCAACTCATGAGCACATAAAAACTGCACCTCTGTGAAATAATGTTTTCTGAACTGTTTTTCACTTTGAGGGGGGGTAAGCACCCCAGAAACTAACAAATGTACCTGGAACTAAAGATTTCACAGTATTTTATTTTGGAAACTCTGAAACAAGGTACTTCTGTACCAGATACCATTCACGGGATTTATGACCCACCACCTTGGTGGTCTCCTGCAGAGTCAGGGACCCTGGCAAGGGCATTAGCTGCTGACCCACTATCAATGGAAAGCAGCTCCAGCCAGTGCTGCCAGGTCAAGTGGGGTCCCTAGGTTTCTACAAACCATAGCAGGAAAGTGGAAGCCCCAGCTCCTGATCCCCGACACCCCCAAACCACCCAGGAACCACAGGCATTCGTCACGAAAGCTGCAGCTGGTGGGCCTACCATAGGGAAGGTGATAGCCCCCTTGTTTTGTTTGACCAATAGATTCAGCTATGCCTTTTCCTCTACACCCACCCTTTTTTTTTTTTGTAGGTTTCAGTAGCCAGTGACATTGCTAAAAAGGCATTAAGGATGGAGTTCTCAAAAAACAGCAAAAAACCCACCCGTAGTGCAAATAGTCACAACTCTTCTCAAAGTCACTGTGGAATCACAGAACCTCACAAGTTCATAGAGTTAAACACTTAGACATTTATAGTGCAGACTTTTACATCTGAGCTAATCTCCCAATGCATCCTTTTATAGTCAGTGGAAAACAGCTTTCGGGTCACAACTCATCTGCTTTAGCATATTGGGTTGAGATGAATCACATCCCAGCAATGTCCAACCCTCCCCTGGCTGACTATAACAGGAGCTGGGACTGAGCCTGCATGTAGAGGACTACATTTGGCCCGATGAACGCTACCTTCAGCATGTG
This sequence comes from Falco peregrinus, assembly GCF_023634155.1. NCBI lineage: Eukaryota > Metazoa > Chordata > Aves > Falconiformes > Falconidae > Falco > Falco peregrinus. Next base: position 98,542,840 of record NC_073724.1, on the reverse strand, counting down.
ACACATTTGCAAGGATTTTGGCCCTAGGGTAACAAAGGATGAGGACCTAACAGGTAACAGAAAAAACCTAGGAGACAATCAAACACATTGACATAGACAGCAGAGAAGATCCACCCTGGGTTACTAACTCTGGGTCAGTATTGACTGGAGATGACCACAACCAACCCTGCCCAGAACCATTGAACTAGTTCTCTACACTGCCCAGCCTCCTGATTCTGCTGGTCAATGCCACTAGTTTCTCTGCATACTTGGTTAAGTCAGCAGGACTTCTTAGCTCATCCTCCAGGAGAGGCAAAGGGGCTCCGCCACATCCCCATTTCCCTTTTGGCACCGCAGGGTCTCAGTCAACAAACCTCACCGGGATCAAGCCAGCACCCACCAGGCACATCTGTAGCCAAAGATCACCCTCTGTTCATCCTGCCCTGCTCCACAATGATGCTTTTAGCATCAGATACAGGCCAAGAGAAAAGAACTGAAGTAATCACTTTGTTTTCTAGTCTCTGAAAGCCGGGCTATCACTGGAAGTGACATTCCTGAAAGGCCACTGAAGTCTCCTTAACCTGTTATGGTGGATCAGGTTGAGGAACTTGATAGATCAATGTTGAACAACAAGTAGTAGAGGCAGGAATTGCAATGAGAGCCCTGCCCTCCTTCACCTGAACCACATTTCTCAGTGTCTTCCTTCCCATCTGAGGCTAAACAACCACCACCACCACACCTTTGTGCCCTCTCTCTTCCACAGACCAGATCATCAAGTGTGCTCAACGCCAGCTAGACTGGCGCACATCAACCCTCACTTGTGCTGTCACACAACCTCAAGCAGAGACACAGACCTCAGTCACAACACCATACACTGATGAGCCCTACCTGAAACCTGCCAGTAGACTACACAGAAAAAAAGAGGGGGTGGGGGGGTGGAAAGGAAGAGAGAATTACAAAGGTTTCAACAAAAACACAAGTCTGAGCTGGTTACTCTGATAACTGGTTAGATTAAACAGAAGAGGGAACTCGTAGCTCTTTAAGCTAACGGCTCCTGTATAGCAAAACCTCTCTCTCTCTCTCCACGTGAAGTCAAGAGCATACTGTGTATTGTGCAATCACGTCTCACCCAGTCACAACTGAACTGCTTGAATTAGAAGCCTAGCTGGCCTCAGTTTCCACTACTGGCCACCCAAAACAAGGAGTGCCTTCTGAACACATCTCACTGATAAGCACAAGGCCTACAAGCAGCAAGGCTCTAAACTTTACACATCCCAGCAAACTGGCATAAATTGGGGACTAAACACCCAATAGTTCTCATGCTCAGGAAATGGGTTTATTTCAAAGCTAATCTGACTACCTAAAGCATGCACGCGGTGGAAGTCTGTCAAGGTCAAAACGCAACATACTCGAAATACCTGAAAATAACTTTTGGGAACTGTAGTAATCAATGAGCTTGCTCCTTTGTGCCAGGGCTGGCACTTGCAGCTATGCAGCTGGTGCAATTACACAGTCCCTCCCCTTAAGTTGACTTAAGTTGCTGAAGGAAATAGCAGTCTACAGAGTACCTGACCTAAGTTGATGCCTGTTCTCTCCAAGTGTTCATTGACTTTGCCTCCGATTTGGAGGCTGCAGAGCCAGCCAAGCATCACCGAGTGAGTAGCTTTAAGAGGCAGCAGAGCTGTCCCACTGCAGAGGGTCCCAGGCGATACCTATATGCATGATCACATCTTCCCCACTTGCGCCCACGGCTTAGCGCAGCCCACAGAGGTGGGCTGAGGGAGGCAGGGTGTCTGTCCACTGGTCTGCCTGATGTTGGACATCACAAGGTTGTTGCTCACATGCAAAGCTAAGGGCTGTAAATGGTCACATGTGCCACAAACAGGTGGCGAAGCCACTCAGCTGAGAGTCAGTTAATTCATAAAGCTGCAGCACCATGACCACCTCGGCCGGATCTGCAGCCTGTTAACTCTTTAGAGCTGCAACTGCCTTTTTACCCGAAGTCTGTACAGCACCTACAAAGACTACATATGCCCTGCTCCAAAACTAAGGCTTCTGGCAGCTGACAACACAACTCACCAGCATTTCTTTACACAGTCCCAGTCTTTCCGTTTGGCCTTAGCTATTTATAAAACCTCTCTTGAGGTTTTTACTGGGTGCCCCTCCCCTCCGCCCTGTCTGCCACAAACATTCGCACATACATATGCAGAAAAGAAGAAATCCATCTGTTAGTCAGGCCAGCTGCCTCCCCGATACTGACAGACAACATGGAAACAAGTCCCCGTCACAGGTTCACAACAGCAGGCACCAGCAGCTTGCTGGGTACGGGGCTCACTGAAGCGCTGAGCTATACCTGCTGTTTCAGTAAATTCTCTGCATCTTTTGCCGTTTGAAAGAGAAAGCAAAGCACAATGCAACAGCTCAGGAGCTATCTTGGACACAAAAAGACCGTCGGGGAAAAAGCCCAGCGTCTCTCCTTGACACCTGGGCCTTCACCTCCCAGCAAAGCATGCTCTCTATGGCGCCGCTCGCATTGCAAAGCAAAGATAACAGAGAGAACGGGTTAGCTAGAAACACGCATACAGTTATGAGTTTCCCAACTCCGTCCTGGCTCGCTGCTCACTCCAGAAGCGGCAGAGCGTGGCTGGCGGGGCAGTGCCCACCCCCGCCGGCGCAGGGGCACACGCTAAGGCAGCGCCCGGCCGCTCATGATGGCAGGTCCCGTACTCGCACCAAGCAAAGGCCCTTCCCGCCGGGCGGGCGGGCTGTCCCCGCGTGTCGGGGTTCCCACCCTCGGCAGGGGGGCAGGGGTACGGCCCCACCAGCACGAGGCCGGGGGAGGGGGCGGCACACGGCTCCCGCGGCGCTCAGGGAGGAACCTGCCGGGGACCGCGGCCGCGCCGCCTGCATCAGAAAAATGGAGGCGGCCGTTTTGGCGGGAGGGGAGCCCGGCCGGGCCTCCGCGCCGCCCCATGCAAATCGGGCGCCCCGCGCGGGGCGGCGGCGGCAGCAGCCACCGCCACCACCCACCCGACCCCGGCCCGCCGCCGGGCGGCCCCGCGCCCGCACTCGCCTGCGCGCACTCACCCGCGCCGCGGGGCAGCCCGGCGCCGGCGGGCTCAGGCGGGAGGGCCACGGTAGCCCCGCGCACCCGCCGCCGCTTTACACCTCCGGCGCGGGCCCCCGGCCCCGCCCCCCCGCGCCAATGAATGAAGAGCGGGGAGGCGGGCGGGGCCCCGCGCCGGCGCCCTTCCGGCCACGCGGGGCTGGGCTGGGCTGGGCTGGGCTGGGCTGGGCTGGGCTGGGCTGTGCGGGGCGGCCCGAGCGGAGGCCGGCAGCCCCGGGGGGCTAGCGCATCCGCCGCGGGGCTAGCGCATCCCCCGTAGGAGCCGGGGAGCAGAGCTCGGGAACGGCTAGCCTTAAGCACGCAACTGGAGAACCGCCCGGCTGCGCACGGCCATGAGTGGCCGGGGGTTGGGGAGGAGGTGACTTCAGCGGAGCAAGAAGAGTCTTGTCCCTCAGAGACGGGTCACGGGCAAACAGTTTGTATCAATAGTTTACCTTGGACTGAAAACCTGCCTGTGTTTTCCCCTCAGGCTGCACGGGCATGAGAGCTGAGGGGCTGGGTCGGACTGAAGTGCCCGCTTGCCGTGCTGTGACAGCTGATGAGCTTCTGCAGGACACGGCTGGCCGGGCGATGCTGGGGTGAAATGGACGCAGGGGATAAAGGTGGGCGCTGGTGGACTTGGATTGGGCTTTTGACATTGCCTCCCGTGAAGCGCCATGCCCCCGGCCGTGGAATCACGCTGCTGATGGAATTGCCACGGCAGCCTGCAAACCCCGTGGCAAACGGCTGAAAAGAGGTGCGGGTGCTGGAAGAGGAACAGCCCGGCACAGTGCCAGGCTTGGTTCATCCCATGTCCATTACCACTCATAAGGTCCGTGGTGAGACCACTGTGGCAGGAGTTTCAGGTGTGCTGGGACAGCATATGAACGTGGATGTTGAAGAAACTGTCCAAAATGAAGTGGAATTCTAGAAAGGAACAGAGAGTTCAGGAAAGAAAACCAAATAAGCAGTGGAGAGCAGCTGGTTGAGCAGCCTATTAGAAAAAGGTCTGGAGATTACAGTGGATCCCAAAAGTCACATGAGACTATATCATGGTACTAACGGTACTAATGCAAATAAAAAAACCCAACACCCAAAACCCAAAACAACTATCTTTCTTGTAGAGCATCTTAATGGAAACATATGTAGGATGTAGAAAGTAATCACAAAGTTGTAATCAATAGTGCTGAAACCTCAACTGGAGTACTGTGCTTATTTTGACATTTAACCATAAAGAAATATACCTACTTGAGGGAATCCTGAAAAAAAGGCTGGCAGGAAACACAGTCATTAATGAAAAGCTGAAGGAGTTGTTTTTGGGTTTTTTCCAGAACAAGGCAGAACAGTAGAACAGTCTTTCAGTCAATAAGCAGGCAAAGGCATAAATAATAAATAATGTCAATTACAACCACACCATGCTGATTAACAGTTACCCACCGGGAAGGCTGGAGTACATTTTGGGGTAAGCATTCACAGAAAGCCTTCAAACAATGTTTTGCTGCCATGTTTCTTCAACAGCTGTCCCACATGAGACGAACAGCTGTACCTGTTGTATTGCAGTTTGCTTCTGCCCGTCACAGCCATAGACCCTGGTTCATATCCTGTGCTTATTAACATATGTGGCTGCATAATGGCTTCTAAAATTGTCGAGGAAAAAAATCCACCTCTTTTAGGCCAAGATGAGGCACCCAAACCCACCAGGTACAAACTAACAGGCAAAAAAGCCAACCAAACAATTGTTCTGGGCTTTCTCTTCTTTTTGCTATAATCAAGAAATTCAATATTTAAAAATAATTCGTTTAATCATTTGTTGCTTTTTAATTAAGCAGCTGGTCAGCCTGTCCTAGTTCAATTTTAATCTGTGGAACCCAAGTGTGGCCTATATTCAATGTTCTCTTCTGTCCTGGACCTCATGGCTGCAAATGTTCAGCCAAAGGACAAGTTGCAGACGTGGCATGGACTGGTGGTGTCTCACAGTCAAGCTGTATGTAGGCATCGTGGCTACTTACAGAGGAAGTCCTGTCAGCTGATGGGGCTCCAAAGGTAATACCTAAACAAAACTGAGGAGGGTCTGAAGCTGTGTGCTCAGAGCTTGGTGGTGGGAGGTGCCAGGTGGCCATTTTCATGGTGTGTTTTTGGGGTTACAAGAAATCTGTGCAATATGAAAGGAATAGATGGGAAGGAAGGGAAAGATTATTCATTCTGCAGTTCAGGTTTCTTGGAGAAGATGTGGCAACATCAAGAGCTGAGCAAGTAGAATAGTCCACATCCAAGCTAGTTAACCCAAGCAGACTTTGTAGCCAATAGACAAGAAGAAGCCTAAAGCAGATCTGCTGAATATCACCCTGAGGATCCCTGGTTTACTCCCCAACTCTACAGTAAGGCTGCAGGTGAACTTGGATGCTGATACCTGTATTACAGACAGCCTCAATGAGATAAAATTAGTCCCATTCCAGAACTCCTTTCTAGAGCTCACTCCTGAAGCTCAGACTTTTTCTGGCATTAGCACTAAGGCTGAGATTTCTGACAGAAGGTCACTGTTAAATAAAACAAGCTACATGAATGAAATACCAGTACTGGTTGCTCCAATACCACCTGCTATTGTTTATTTGAGAGGTGATATTATCATTTCTTTCGGTATTTTGTTGGGGTACAGCTTGGGTTCATCCAGACAATGCTGGGGAGAATATTAAAAACCCTGAGGGACATCTGGATACAGTGGCAGTCATAGATATAAGAGCTCCATCTTCCCTAACCTTAGGCAACTATGGTACTGATATCTCCACATGAGCACATCATAATAGCTTCTCTTACAATCAATGCACAAAAGCAGGCATTTGTGGAGCAAAACTCGTAAATCTTAAGAATGGCTGCCTGGACCACACCAACAGTCCATCTAGACCAATGTGCTGTTCCTGAGAACAGTGCAAACAGATCTGAGGCAAAACTGTAACAAAGCAAACACATGGAAACACTTCTTTGAACACGCTCTTGGACTGAGACAGAACTAGTATCCTTGTATGTAGCAGCCATTATATCCTTCATTTTCCATTAAATTTTCCACATTCCCCTGACCTCATGCAAAATGTTAGCATTTATAGCCTCCCATGACATGAAATTCCACTGCTTTACTATGTGTATCTTCAAATACTACACCTTTTTGTTTCTTTTGAACCTGCTACTTGCTAGCTTTATTCTTCTTGCACTGGAGAAGACAGTGAACAATTGATCCCTGATCACAGATGACTCCATCTCTGTGTTTTGCAGGCTTTTATATGTCTTTATCAAATACATATTTAACAAGATCTTCCTTTTCAGACTGAGAAGTCTGAGACAACTTAGTCATCCTTTCCATGGAAGCCATTTCATGCTTTTAATCATCCTCAGTGCCCTCCCTGAACCTTCTCTCATGAGGAAGATGCCTTAAGTGCAACAGATGAATCATAATCTAGAAAGATCTGACCGCATTCCAGCCACCTACTGGAAATGGTCCCTGGCCCACACCATCCTCCAAACCATGCCTATATATTGTTAAAAACGGTGCTAGTTGCCCAAGGTCAAAACTGTGCCAGGGACCACACAAACAATGTGACATTGACTCTGTCTATACTTGCAAGTTAAACAAAGCTAAGGAGTATTCATGGAACTTAATCAACCTTATGCTATATTTTTTTAAAGGCCCGTGGCACAGTTTTCATCCATGCCAGCTAACAGTGTCACAAATAATCCTTAGACACAAGAGCTGTTAGCCCGAACCTGTGGCCACCAGTATGTATGAATACATACAACCACCCTATTTTGGAGGGTAAGAGGATTTAATAATGTGGACATTCACCATTCTGTTCCACAAGCATTTTCTGTTTTGGGCAGGCTTAATAGCGTAATATAAAAGCAGTCAGTACAGCTGCTCACGGAACAGTGATTAGGGACATGCCCTGGTCCTGTTTAATGGAAGAGCACAAAAGTGACGTAGATGTGTGAAATTCAGTGTAAAATGAACAGTGTCTTGTTCACCACAACAGCATGACAGAAAAGGCAATGGGATGGGCAGACCTACTGTGACTAAGCAGTTGGACATTTCCTGCAGAATTTACCTAGCCAGATGTGAAGATGTAAGAGAACGTGTGTACCAGGGACAACGGAAAGACTGCAGAGGTGGATGGGCTTTGCAAAAGCTTTGGCTTTGCAAAAGCCAGGCACCACCTCAGTCTGGGCTTTCTCAGCGTCATGGGTGGGAAACTCTCATGGCTACAGCAATGACTGAATACCTTGCCTTCCATGAGCACGCACAAACCAGCCAACTGTGTGGTGTCAGAGCAAGGAACTAGGTTCTGCTCTCCAGCAGAAAGCACCACAACCTCCAAAGTTGCGTATAGTGTGTGCCCCGGAGATGTTTTACACATCAGAGCAGGAGGGGAGGGTCTGGAAGCTGCACCCATTTCCCATGCTCAGGGGCTAAAACAGAGCTTTCCTGCTTTTCAAGAGCAGTGTGCCAGGTTGGATTTTCCTTTTCCCAAATTAGATCTAAGTGTGTCAGAAGAAAGCATTGAGCTAAATGTGTTGGAAGAAAGCATTGGAACAAAGAGGCAGTGCCTTTCAAAGAGCCAAAATGCTGGTGGTATCTTTAGTTTGGGTGAGGTCACCCCTTCCAGTTCCCACTTGAATCTTGAATCTTACTGGAAGCTGGCAGATGCTTTCTCATAAATGCCTTTCTTGATAGACTTTGGCAGCAGTCATGCTAGGTGCCGCTCAGTCGGCATGAGTATTTGCCACCTATGGCAGAAGCCTCTGTCCTGAAGGCTTCACGATGTTGGCTGCAGAGAAGTTACACTGCAGCAGAGAATCTATGGGCTGGAAGGTGGAATTGCACCCCTGGACCTCCCAGTCCCATCTGAGGACCTATGTTGTGTTTGAGAAAAGTGATGCTCCACCTAGATGTTTTAGTCACCCTTACATTTGTAATTAACAGCATGTTCACTAATGCATGTTAGTGACAAGTAAGGCAAGTCTCTAAAGCAATTTTAAAATGCACCTTATCGCAACATACAGAATAAATCAAATGAACCCTGATGATCTGTTTATCTGTCTCTTTTCCTTTGCTTGGTTGAGGGAGTGACTTTCTCCTTTCCAAGTTATTCAGCCTTGCAATAATAACTGCTGGCAAATAAAATTATTGAAGGATAATTACAAACAGGTATTTCCATTTCAGTGGGAGGATCTTCTTTCCTGCTTTGGCCAGAGTGATACTCTCATGTTTCATCCTTTCTGGTTTATTTCATTATTTTTTTTATCCTCTTGTGCATTGATGAATTCAGTACTATTTCAGGGACCCAGGAATCAAAGGAGATACATCAAACGAAACCAATGCAACAAGAGCTGGGCCAGGAGGTCACCTTTGAATCAGGTGGTGGATTTTAAAGTCTTCTTGGCCAAATCTTATTCCTGCAATGCTGAAAACAAGGAGAGAAGTGACTGCCAAGAATGGAGTGGCTCCAGATTTAGGACAGTGAAATGGCAAGGAGAAGTGTGTTCTATGTGTTTTTATAATTTTATTATAAATCGAAAGAGATGCCTTGGAATGTGCTTGGCCAAAGCTGTGGGAGGTGGTGGGGTAACACAAGGCTTTTTGTACTCATTTACAGCCAATTTTTATCTGAAGCCACCACCCTCAATCCCACCCTTTTCTGTGTAATCTCTTCTTAAAATAACCAGAGCTAACATCCTGTTGCTGTGTTGGGTTAGTCCCATTCTTAATAAAGTTGTTCTTTCACCTGCTAATATGCTTGAGCTAGTTTTCTCATTCGTCTTCTCTCTCATTATTTTCTTTTTCCCATTAGTATTTAATGGGTGTAGCGGACTTCCTTCAGAATCTTGTGTTTATTTGGGGGGAAGCAGGCCATGATTTTATTGGAAATTATTAGTATAATTCATGTGGTTTGTGCTCTCTGAAAGTGCCAAAGATGAAAAAGACTTTTGTACTTTCTGCTCTTGAAAGATCATTGTTTCTGGCAAAGTCACTTAGCATTTTCCAAGCTGTGAAATTATATCACTTACAGGCGAAGCACAGAAAAGACTACATCCAGGCATGCCAGAGGATACTGAGAAATGCTAAGACAATTTTCTAGGGAAAACCACAGTGTCTGTGACATATTTTGTCCTTTTGGCTTTTACATTTATTAAAAAGTTGAGCAATAGGCTGGATTCAAATGGACTTTCCATGTCTTGCAGAACAGGTGGTTCAGTTTTCATTTTCAGGGAATTTTGGTGGGGTTTTTAGTGAAATTTGATTTGCATATTTAAAACGGGTAAAAAGTAAATCCTCAGAAATAAAGTATTCAAGACCTACAAACCATACACCTATACAGTCATAAACCATAGCTGAGCACAGTCTTACTGTTAACATCCTATAAATCATGTTACACTTAGCAGATTCATCACATCTCATATGCACAGCACGAAACTCCAGCTGACCACCTTCTGGACCCCATTCTTCTGTAGCTGAGCCTGCACATAGCTCACTCGTTGGCAGGACAGGACCAGAGTTTTTTCCCCTGCACCGATTACAGCTGATTCCTGACAAGTCATGCTCCATGGGAGAAGGACCCTCACCCCAGAAGGACCCTCAACACAAAGTGTTGCAGGACTCACCTTGTCACACTTCTGTGTGCTGGAGACAAAGACACCTGAGAAGGGCCATGGGACATCTCCTGGGAACATGTCAGAGTCTTGATTTATGGATAAGTGGATAAAACATTCATTTTACCATCTGAAGAGACACCTCTGACTCAGCTGAACTCAATGTAAAGTACCCATTGGGTGGTTTTCAGCCTGAATTTCCAGCTCAAGGTATATACCAGGATTTGTTCATTCCACTTGGCCAGGCTTTTGTCCTGCTCCTTGTTAGTGGAAACCATCTTCCTGTAGGATTGGGGAAGAATTAAATCCTATAATAACTTTTTCTGAGCAAACAAGAGCAAATGCAATTCTCATGATTTATTTAAAGTTAGGATTCAGGGGGAACCAAAAGCTGTCAGGTTTTTTTTCCCCTTGTAAGTAATAATAGGGTCAGGCAAGTAGCCTCCCAAAGTTCAGCCTCAGAGATAAAGCATTTCTCCAGTGAGGGTAAACCCTAAGTTTCAAAATATTGGTTCAAGTCACCCTCTATCTATGGCTCTTCAGTATCTCAAAAAAACCCCTACAAACCACCAACCTAAAATCATTAATGAATTAATTACAGGTGAAAGGGAGATCGTTTTTTTTGTTTGTTTGTTTGTTTCTGTATATCTCAAGATCCAAATCAATTTCAGCCCCAAATTAATGCATAGGAAGAATGTTAAGTTGGCTAAAACTGTGGTTTAGGATGAACTAAATTGTTCAAATCAAAGAAAGTCCTTCCAGCTCCAGTTTGCCTGCTCATCTACAGTGGTACCCTGACAAATTCCAATGGAATTTGGAGAAGAAACAGTTTCATTCCCTCACTCTCAGCTCACAGGCTACATCCAAGTCCTTCTCCACAGGTAAAACTCTCAGCTGTGAAACTAGAAGCTGGGGGAAGGGGTGTTTTGTGATTTACAGTATGCACCAGTATTTACAGTGTGCATGTGTGTGTGTGTGTGTGTGTGTGTGAAGGTGGAAGGTGTTGACTGGGAGTTCTTTGCATTCCTGGACCAAGTGACGCTGGTGATTAAGGAACTTTTTTCTTGTGACTGAGAGGGACTGAAGGTGGTGACACATATGATTTCTTACACTTTTTGTTTCCTATCTTGTTCCTTGATTGTTGTAACACCTTTTTCTTGCGCCTTGACAGACTCTGGCATGCCCTGCTCATACCCAACCAAAATGCTGCAAAAATATCCCCCCCTTCCTAGCCTGGCGTATTGAACTTATGATTCTCTTCACAGCCCTTCACTAGCTCTCTTTGTAACTTGTACCAAACAGCATCTGCTGGTCTGTACTGCACAAGGCTTTGCAGGTCCTCATATCCCCTTTAGTGTTTACAGATTGATTTCCACCTCTGATCCACCACAATGCCACAGAAGTGTGGCTAAGTCTCCTGGTGCTATAGCAATAAAAATAACAAGCTCTGTTTCAGCTAGTAAACCCCTTTCGTCATAGGATGAAGTCAAATCAATAGAACTGAAGGATCCCAGTCAAATCAATAGAACTGTCATCAGAAATTGCAAGCTGTTCACTTTCTGATAGCTCCCAACTTTGATCTAAGCAAGTTTTACCATCCCAATCTGGGGTTTGGTGCTAAATCCATTTAAAAAACACCAAAATAAAACTGAGCCCAAAACGGATCCTGAAGGAACTCCATTAGTAACTTTTGTTCGTTGGTAGTCTTCTTTCAAAGTCATCTCCCTTCTCATTAGCCTTACCACCGTTCACCCTCCTTGCTACTTAATTTTATGTACTATCCTTTTCTTCAGTTCAGCCAGTTTCCAAGGTAGCACTGTATCATTTACTTTACTGCAGTCCAGCTAGATTAGATATGCTGCATTTCTCTTGTTTAGAAAATTACTTGCTTTAATCAAATAGACCAAATGGTCTGCTTTTGAGAACTTACTTGCCTTTGTGTTCCGTTTTTCATTTAAATCCATACATTTGTATAGCTTTACTTCAAAATGCATCTTAATGTCTTATGTACTACTAAAATCAGTCCCATGGCTGCTACTCATCTGGTCATGTTTAAAAAAAAAGTGGTAATAAAAATCTCTACTTCCAGATTTTCAGTTACGTGCTCACATCTGTTCACAGTTCTGGGATGGAGGTGATCTGCTTTTCAGCTAGTGCACATTAAAATCTGTCGTTTCTTTTCTAACAGTTTCATCATCAATTGTGCACATCTCTGCTTCCAACAGCAATGCTGATTTGCCCTTCTCAGTATTGTGGCTTGAAACTTTGGCCATGTAGGACAAAATCTAAAGAACTTGTCCGTGTAACATGCAACTGCAGTTGCATAAAGGCCTCTGCGCTCAGAGCAGTGGTCTTAATCCTTGTCCAGACTTAGGGAGGCTCACTAGTACAGACTCCATCTGATCAAATGACTCCTACCTTCCCATTAGTATCCAGGACCCAGTTACACCAGAGGCACTGGGAGAGCTAACACAAAGTGTGAGCGCTGAGTTCAGATGGTGCTGACAGGGCTTTTCAATGCAGCAACTCGGCCCCAAGAATCCCCCCGCCAATCTCACTGCCCTTGTCACAGAGCAAGTGCCATGTTGCCTCGCACTTGCTTTCCTTTTTCACACGTGAATCTTGCACTCCTCTAAACCTAGGGACCCTGCATAAATGAGTGGATGCAAAGTACCATGCATCCTGCTGTCTAGAGAACGCTCCCAGCAAGTCAGACAAGAGCACATTAAGTTAAGAAGGTTCCAAGATTAGGGTATATAGAAGAAACCTTGAATATACTATGCAGGAAAGCCCTGCCAATTCAAGGAGAAAACCAGTTATCTAGTCATTAATGGCCCCTGACAGTACATGACTGAGATCATCCAAGATATCTCTGTAACATCTCAGTCATTTAGATCATCCCAATCTCAGAGGCTAGATTTATGTTACTTAATAAAATGTGCTGTGTCCTGTTCCGTGTCCTTGAGGGCAAGCTGCGCTGCACAGCACAGCTTGCATTCACACAGCAAACCCCTCTTCTTCCCTAAAACAAGTCCATAGCAAGGTGGCCACCTCCCAACCGCTCCCTGGGAAGAGCAATCCCATGCTGTCCCATGAACTGTGCCCAGGCACTGTCTGGGAGAGGGCTATCCTTTACAGACCATACCTGTAGCAGAAACTATTAAACACTGCAGGCAATCATGGCCTGGTACAACATCCTGGACCCTCACCATGTTTTATTTACTAACACAGATGGAGCCAGAGAGGCTGAAGTTTTGTTACAGACCCAGAACCAGGCAAGACGCAGTTTTGGACAGGTGGGTTTGGCATTTCCTCATGAACACCTCAGACACCACACCAGTTGTGGTGGATTTTAGTCCTGGGAATGTAACTTTCTCTCATTTACTATACAAAGGAATAAGACATCTTCCTCAGCATTGTGAAATTTTGTTCCCAGAGCCAAATTAACTTCCTGGCATTACAGCCCTGCATACCCTCTTGGGTCTGGCCCTTGATCTAAGTGTGATCCAAATATTGTGTTTGATCTCAGCCTCCTACTCAGTACACAGCAGCCCTACTTCCTCCTTTTTAAATTTTGTTTCTATTTATACAGTTATCAAACCTTTCAGCATTTATCTTCACAGATCTTTGCAAGGTCTAACTCAGCTTGACTTTTGGCACTTGGTGCTGGATTCCTACATTTTCTGACCTTCAAAACATAGCTGCTTAGACTGACTGACCTCTTTATCCGTTCCCATAGACTGTTTACACCTAGCATCCTTCCTTGGGCAGTCATTCATCCAGGTAACTCTGGAGAACTTCCCCATTCAGTTTCCCCTTGTTTACCATGCAAATTCCAGAAAGATTTTCTACCTCTGATGTAAACTCTTACACTCCTTCATATGCAATCCCTGAGCTTGTCAAACTGGTTAACTCCACTCACTAGTTTTCTTAAATTTCTTGAAATTTTCCCTGCAAAACCCCAAACCTAAACCCCTAGAAAGATATTTTTTATCCTTTTCCCCATTCCATTGAAATGCTGTTAACACTCTGATACAAAATTATTTACTGTAACTAGTTCTTCTATAATATGTTCACTACCAAAACTACATCCAAAATACACCCCTTTCGCTTGTGGGGATAAACAAATGTAGTATCACATCCCTTTCTTCTTGAGTTTGCAGCTGGAACATTAAATTCTTGCACATTGACAATTCACAGTAATATTTATTCTTGATATTAAAGAGACATTAAAAATCTAGGATTTTAGAAAAGAGGCCCATAATACTGTCCTATTTTTCCCATTCACTCTTCTTTCCCAGAGGATTTTGACTCAACTCAACTCATTCTGTTTTCTTCCTGCTTTGTCTCAGTTTTCTTTATTTCTTGTCACTGTATCATCATTCAGTAATGACCAAGAAGACAAATCTAACATAAGGGATCATTAGGAGACAAAAAGAGAACAGTACAGAAAGCATCGCTATGGCTGTGGTTTGCTCACATCTTGAGAACTGTGCCCACATCTCAAAAAGAAGATACCAGAACCTGAAAGATTCAAGAGAAGAGCAGGATAAACAGTAAAGATATGGAAAGATTTACATTTAAGGAGTGGCTCAGCAGTTTTAAATTGTTCAGCTTCAGAAAGGCATGCCTGATGGAAAATATGCTAACAGAGCTGTGAAATGATGGGTGGGAAAGGTGGATCCCATGAGTCAACAAGAGAGGGTGCTCACTTCTCTTCCAGGACAAGAACCAGGAATTGTCAAATGCACATGGTGCTTGAGATGCAAAATGTGTGCAGGTGCACTGGAAAAATGCTTGGCAGAGGAACCCATCAGAGTTACAGATAAACTACACCAAGCTCAGGAAATACCCTGAGCTGAAAAGAGATGGAGATTGGGAGAGTACTCCCAGGGGAGTACAGCGAATGTTTATATATGTGTACTTGCACTGCTCTTACTTTTCACTATGCATCTTCTCATAGCCACTGCTATGAGGGTAGTACCCTCAGCAGGGTACTTTGGAAGGCAAATCCTCAGTTTGTGCCAGCACAGATGAATAGAATAGAATAGAATAGAATAGAATAGAATAGAATAGAATAGAATAGAATAGAATAGAATAGAACACAACACAACACAATACATTACAATACAATACAATATTTTCAGTTGGAAGGGACCTACAATGATCATCTAGTATAACTGCTTGACCAAAAGTTAAAGCATGTTATTAAGGGCATTGTCCAAATGCCTCTTAAACACTGACAGCCTTGGGGCATCAACCACCTCTCTATGAAGCCTGTTGCAGTGTTTGACCACCTAATGGACCTCCCTAATGTCCACTCTTCTAAACCTTCCTAGGAGGAAGCTGATGTGGGAATAAATTTCTGCCCATTAGTAAAGCAGGGCTAGGGCTGTCTTGGGGTGCCTCACTGAAGAACTGCAGGTGGAAAGTCATCCTGAAGAGCAGAGGGGCAGCTGTTTCTGGCTGGTTTGCGTGAAAAGGATACCAGGGAGAAGAGCTCAGCACCTCCCTCTCCACTTCCCCTCCTCAGGGAGCTGTAGAGAGTAAAGAGGCTGCCCCTCAGCCTCCTTTTTTCCAAACCTGACAAACCCAGAGTCCTTAGCCGTTCCCCACAGGACGTTCCTTCCAGCCCTTTCACCAGCTTTGTTGCCCTTCTCTGAATGCATTTGAGTACCTTCACATCCTTCTTAAATTGTGGAGCCCAGAACTACACACAGTATTCAAACTGAGGTGCACCAATGCTGAATCCAGCGGGATAATCACCTCTTTTGACCAGGCTGGTCATACTGTGTTTGATGCACCGCAGGGTGCAGTTTGCCCTCCTAGCTGCCAGAGCACACTGCTGACTTACATTGAGCCTGCTGTCAACCAGCACCCCCAGATCCCTTTCCGCAGGGCTGCTCTCCAGCACCCACCTCCCAGTTTGTACCTGTGCCTGGTGTTCCTTCGTCCTAGGTGCTGAATTGGGCATTTAAACTTGTTAAATTTCATCCTATTAATCATTGCCCAGTGCTCCAATCTCTCTAGATCCCTCTGCAAGGCCTCTTACCCCTCAAAAGAGTCAACAGCACCTCCGAGTTTGGTATCATCAGAGAATCATATAATCATTTGGGTTGGAAAAGACCTTTAGGATCATGAAGTCCAACCATTAGCCAAGGACTGCCAAGTCCACCACTAAACCATGTCCCTAGGCAGCGTATCTACACATTTTTTAAACACTTCCAGGATTGCGATTCCACCATCTCCCTTGGCAGCCTGTTCCAATGCTTGACAACCCTTTCAGTGAAGACATTTTTCCTAATATCCAACCTAAACCTCCCCTGGTGCAACTTGAGGCCGTTTCCTCTCATCCTGTCGCTTCTTATCTGGGAGAAGAGACCGACCCCACCTGCCTACCCCCTCCCTTCAGGCAGCTGCAGAGAGCGATAAGGTCTCCCCTCAGCCTCCTTTTCTCCAGACTAAACAACCCAAGGTCCCTCAGCTGCTCCTCATCAGACTTGTGCTCCAGACCCTTCACCAGCTTTGCTGCCCTTCTCTGGACACGCTCCAGCACCTCAATATCTTTCATCAGCAAACTTGCTAAGGATGCATTCAACTCCTGTGCCCAGACTGTTGATACGTATACTGAACAGGTCTGTCCCTAGAACTGAGCCCTGAGGAACACCACTGGTGCCGGGTCACCAGCCAGGTGCAGCCCCATTCACTACAACCCCGAGAGCTCTGCCTGCCAGCTCTTCATCCAGCGCACCACGATGTTTTCACGTGGTATGTTCTTCCACACTCAGATCTTGTTTCTATGGGCCTGTTACCTTGCTCATATATGTCCCTGCATCCTCTTCTGCCTCATTTCTTTTTTCCCAGCTCAATCCTGGCAGTAATACAGGGGGGCTGTTATTTCTGTCTTCCTACCTGAATCAGACAGTCTCTTCTTCCACAGCAGCACACTCGGATGGAAGGGCTGCCCATGCGTCCTCCGTACGGAAGGAGTTAGTGGCCTGTCTTAATTTCCACATCCCTCCTGATGACCCAGGCAGCCCGTGACAAGCCAGATTCGGCCTGTCCCTCTGAGGCTGGTTTAGATGATGGTTTCTGGATATGTGTCCGAGGACCGAGAATAAAAACTCAGGCAGGCCACAGTGCCAGTGAGGTAGCCGTGCTGTGACCACCATTGCTGTGCTAAGTACAGGTATTACAAACCCCTGAGCCGTGATCGAGGGCGCGTTTCCCCCCTGAGGCCGCAGGAACCCCTGAGGCAGCAGCCGCTCCCGCGGGCCCGGCCCGGCCGCAGCCCCCCGGCCCAGGCGCGGCCCCAGCCCGCGGCCGCTGCCGGCCACAGGCGCCGTCCTGCGGCGCCCCCGTGCGGCCCGCCGGGGCCTTGCTCCCTGCGTCCGCGGCGCGGCCTTGGCTGCGCGCCGCCTGCGGGCGGGGTCCGGGCGGCCGTGCGGCCCGCGGAGCGCCCACCCTGCGGCCGGGCGGAGCGGCTGCCCCGCAGGCTCAGGCCTGGCCCAGCGCTGGGTGTTGCTCGGGCTTCACCGTGTCCTCAGACAGGCTCCTGGGGCGCACCCCAGGTGCCGGCTCTCCTGAGGTCCCCGGGTCTGGGGTTACCGGGGCTCCTGTAGCAGGGGGCACTGCTGTCTGTGAGGAGGACAGCCCCCTGCTTCTGTGCCTTGACCTTCCACCCCCTAATCTTCCTCTCCCCAAGGAGAAACCAACCCACAAAGACATTTGGGGACCTAAATCCCATTATTTCAGTGGGATGTTGGTACCAAAGTATCTCTGTAGGTCTGAATTTCTTCCCACATTCCCCAGCCAAGGTGGAATTTCCCATTGGGCTGATGGAGAAACTCTTCAACAAAATCCCTACAAACTCCCTTTTATTGACATGAAAATAAAGCAAAGAGCAAACCCCAAGCCCTGTAGCTGTTGAGCACTTGCATTCTTTGGAGGTTGTACTGCTCAACCAGAAATAATGTCAAACCCATGATGCAATGCAGTAAACACGTGAGGGGAAAACCATTCCTACCCAAAGGCTGTGCTCTGGTGAGACTGGGTGTTTTGGTCGGCTGAAACAAGATGCAAACCCTTTGGAAGGTGCTGGTGGGGCTAATGCCGTCTTCCAAGTCTTGGCCAGGTCAGACGCTGAGCAGGGACACTGCTGAGCCCTCCTAACACCTCCAGCACGGAGAGCACAGTGGGCACCTGCTGAAACCAAAGTATCCCAAGGCTGGCTCCTGGTGTCATGGGAGCATCCTCCCTGCATGTGGCCTTGAAGAATGCTCCGGAGAGAAGAGCGTCCTTTGTATTCAAAGGTTCCCAAACATGGCATATTGCCCCCCCCAAAAAAGCCATTACTGCAGCTTTTACTTGAAGTTGCTTAATTATACCAGAAGACACATGGGAATTTGACATATATCCATCCTCTCCCCCACAAAAATTATACACCATCTAGAAATATCTTTTTGCTCTTCCCATTTCTCCATAAGGAGTGGGGTCAGTGCCCTCCAGATTCTTGCTACTTGCAGCTGGACCTCACACACGTAAGCCGTATATTACTCGGGCTTGCTGATTTGCAGTCAGTTCTCGGTTCCCAAATCTTGGTTCCTTTGGGCTAACTGCTCTTTCTTTGCCTGCATTCCCTTACCTAGACCCTGCTGTCCTTCAGAAAACTGTTTCAGTTTCCTGAAAAAGCAGATCCTTCCGGGTCCATGGTCTGGCCTAGCTCTTGCAAAAGGCTTGTGCTACCTCCCCTACCCAAAGAAGTGTCAGATTATCTCCACTGACACCTCCAGCAAACCTTCCATCTGTGGTCTCAGATCTCATTGCTTTCTTCCTTGCTTCATCCTTCCTTCTAGTGCCACCTTTAGCACACTAAGGCATTCCCATGATTACAATCCCTCCCTCAAAGAGCCTTATGAGGCCAGTAGCTTTACCTTGTGTCTACAGATCTGCCATGCCTTAAGCCAGGCACCTTCTGTTCTTGGTCAAAAACGGGTCAGCTCAGGTTACCAGCTCACAACCTTCAGCAGTCTGGACCCTCCTGGTCTTCCTGGTTTTCTTAGTCCATATGTGGACAAAGCCACCTTGTGTGTGTGATTGCAGTCCCCATCACTGAAGGAGCATCACCCCTCCTTCTTCTTTAGGGTCTGCAGTGGTCTGTGCTCCCTGACCCTCTACATCCCTTTCTACTTCTGCAGCTACACCACAGGCTGCATATTGGGAGTCATTCAGTTTTGGTTGACTGCCCACACATCTTCCAAGGGTCAAGAAGTGGGGATCATTGCTGCTATCTGTTGCACAAGGTTCCACATTTGCCTGGGTACAACCACCAGCAGTGAGTAGGAGTGCCCTCAACGTTGCTGGAGGTGGCCCAGCAAGGACCCTGCTCTAGTTCCTTCTTGAGTCTTTAAAGATAAGCTCTAAAGCTTCAGATCAGAACCTCTCCTTCAGGTGGCTCGTTTAGCTTTTTCCAGCCCTTCAGACCCAATGTTTCTTCTGTTTTCAATAACCCTGCCATGATGAGGCAGTTCAAGCTTGTATCTTCTCCTCTGCTTTAGTCTCAGAGCCCTCCTGGTGCAGGGTAAACTGGCACAGACTGGGTGAGGCCTGAAAACAGTCTCTCCCAAGCTCGCATCTTCCTTCTGTTCCCTCCTTCCCTCAAGCTGCACAATACCAAGTGAGAAGCAGATATGGAGAAAAAAAGAAGTGAGAGGCATACACCGACATCTTTCCAGACATGAACAGGTTTCCAATATCGCTGCTCACTGCCCTTCCTGTGAAATCTGTCTGTGCCTTCTGCTTGCTCATGGGTTTCCCCCACCCCCTCTCCTCTGTCTCTCTGTGCTGCTCTGAGGTGGTTACGTCCAGCCAGGACATCAAGAAGGAACAACTTATGCAGTCTTCAGGGAGAAAGTGCTACCCTTGCAGGAAACTTGAGTATGACAATGAAAATGCAGCATGGCATTATGTGCACATGGGTGATTACTCTTTATGCTCTCCTAACGTGACTGATTCCTCTGCAGTATCAGGAGACCTTGGACATTCTTAGTCATTTACTAAGAATTTACGTTTACAAGCATTCTAGGTTTGTAATACAGCTTTATTTTAATGCACAGATCTTGTATGCAGTCCCCTGAGATGTTACGGTGCTTGGCTGTTTATGTTTTTTTCCAGAGGAGTTAATACGTCCCATTCCATTTGTGGTGCCATCTAGAAATCCCCCAGCCTTCCCCTCCCATTGATACTGTTTAGTACTTTTCTCCAGAGCACAATATCATCCTCCAGTCTCTCAATATACAACATTTGTCTTTCTGGCAGCAGAGGCTGCTCTGATCATTGCCCTGTCCTCTCAGACCCTCACTGTCTCCGTAATGTAGCAGCTTGTCTCCAGCTTCTGCCACTGCATTTCCTTTCTCGGGTTCTGGCAAAGTTAAATTCAGTCAGAAAACACCTAATTACCTTAGGCAATGTTTTCACCCCAAACAAGTCTGGTTCTCCTGCTCTTGGGAAGCCAAAGAGAAGTTATGTGAAAACATGTCTTCGTCACTGGGAAAGCCCATGCCCTGTGGGGACCCACCATCTGGCCCATGGCTTTGACCTTGAGCAGGGTTCACTGAGCCTGACAAGTCCATTGCTGTCCCTCAGCAAGCGCTGGCCCTGTAACACTCACTCACCGTGGAGCTACCACATTCCCACCCAATGACACAGTGATTGTGGATATCCTGGGAGTGCAGGAGCTTGTGGCAGAGTTTGGAGCAGTGGCACGTTGGTGACCATGCATGGCATGGACAGGAGGAGCACCGGGCTGCAATGCTTCCCTGCAGTCACTCAGTGTGGGGTGGCAGAGAATTGCTTGCAGAAGTCAAAAGTGGGTCTCACAGCCTGGAGAGGAGATGGGTGCCCACTGTGACGTACTTTTCTCAGAGGTAATGAATTGATTCCTAGTAAGTTCAGTTTTATCAGAAATGGTAGCAATTTTCCTCCAAAATGAAGAGTTTGGCTCTTTGTGTGTCCCCGAGGAAGGGAATGTATGATGTGCTGCCCTGGCAGAGGGAGCATGGTGATAGGCAGGTCCAGGAGAGCCAGCTGGGAGGCGAGCATCAGCTTTGGGTCTGGTGTGCCACATCACGAAAACCAGAACAAGTCTGCAGTGTTACCGAGAGCATTAATAGTCACAGAATGCTGCCTTTTGCCCTTCAAGGGAGAGAGCCTGGCCAGGGGCACTGGAGCTATTAATTGAGTCACAGAGCAGTCATTTGTACATTTAAATGGTGGAAAGCTAAACATGTTCTGCAATCAGTCCTAGCAAAGGACACTGACGGGGACACGCTCCTTTCAAAGTCTGGGCTGCCTGACACATCTCTGCAAGCACAGCTCTTTCTGCCTGGCTCTTGCCAGGCTCCCTTAAAGAGACAGCTCCCCACACCTTTCTTTTCTCCAAGCCAAACGTAATAGCAAGTAACAATCGAGATGATCATAGCACATAGCTTCCAGCATAAATATACAACCTCACTGTTTAAAAATGTCCTATTAATTTCTGAGGTGTATGCGTTGGCACTTGTGCTGAAATATTTGCACCCTGGACAAACCTATCCTCTGGCTCTGCCCACAGCTACCTCAGCCAACCTGCCCTTGCCCTTACAGCAGGACTTCAAGAGATTCCTTCAGTGTCTCCACCTGAATAAGATTTGTATCCCATTTTTTCAGTCTCTGCGTTATGAAGCTTCCAGGTGTTGCTTGAGGAAGATGAGACATTTTTCCGTAAATCTTTCTATCTGGTAGGACAAGCATATTGCAGCTGTCTTCCATTACCGTCACCTTGCTTTAGCCTAAGTGCTCCAGCTGGTGTCAGAGCAGCTTGGTGTGCTGGCACAATCTCCTGTGTTTTCCTAGGCCTTAGTATAGGAAAAAATGCAGAATGAAGGAGCCTTGTGTCAAGATATTAGCCCAAATACAACACCAGCTTTATCAGTACTGCGCTGGGTAGCTGTTTGCTTGAGGTGCTCTCTAAAAGGTCTGGGAGGACAGTTTCCATGTCCCCCAGCGGTATGAGAAAAAAAAGGTGGTTGCCTGGCCTGATAAAGCATCTGGGCTGCTGAATGCAAATTCAGCAGTGATTGGAGAAAATAATATCTCCCAAACAGAGTGCTGAATGTGAACAAACATGTGCTGGGTTTTTGTGACCTTGCCAGAGACCTGCTGATGCTGGAGTGTCAAATGTAGAAAAATATCTGGCATCAAGTATACGCTTAAGAAAACGTTCCCTTTGCATGCAATGAAGTCACTCCCTTCCAACACGTTTACAGGAATCCTTTGAAATCTCTCCACCAGCACAGGTTTTTGTACATTCCCCACTTCTGGTCTCTTACTTCTTTCAGTCTCCTCTTTGTTTGGTGCCCATCCTTTCTGTTGAAATCCAGCATGTCAGATTTCCTGAATAACGAAGAGATTCGGTTTCCTGCATATACACATTCCTGAATGTAACAAATTTACATTGACTTTGGTGCTTATCTGAGCTTACATTTCACACCCTTCCTTGATAAAGATTAGTTCATGTGTAAACACTAGTTTACTCCATGTCTTGTGTTATCTATGGTGTCTCTTCCAGTGTTACAAAACTGTTTCTGCCACCATGCTGGTTCAGGCATCTGTATCCAATTTAAAACAAATAAATAGCCAGTCTGGTTTGGGGCTGATTACCCGTGTGGGCTCATCACCCTTGGGGGCTCTGGAGCTGTTGGCAACCTTTGTCACTGCTGCAACATGATGGAGCTGCTGCAGGTTTTGCATCCCCTTCCAAACGACAAGCGTTGTCTCTGCTTGTGGTGTCTGCCACAGAGCCTGCAGCTCCTCGTGCTGTGTCATTTCCTTGAATGGCTTCCCTTTTTCACTGTGGGTATTTTCCATTTTATTTTACATGTGGTACCACATGGTGTTTGGTAACCGTGCAGAGCTAAGACAGCTGACGGAGGCTGCTCCCTTCAGCTTTTTAGCACTGTGTAGCAGGAGCCTCTGCACAGCGCCACAGCACACCTTAAGTAGCTCTGGCAAGAGCCTGTAACACACTGTTATTGCTGAGGAATGCCTAATCACAAGTCTCTTCTTATCATTACTCTCTGTCTGTTCCTGGGATTCCTTCCCCCTTCACAATAATGCCATTTTTGCACTCTTTTGCCAGAGGGTGCTGGAGTGTGAGCTTTGATTTATTAGCTAGTGGAGAGAAGGGTTTGCTGGGATTTTTCCCAGAAAGTGCTGCAGTTCCTCAGGCTGGTTTGCTAAAAGCTGACTAGAAACACACTGCAGAGACCAGACCAGATGGGCAGCTTGTATTTAAATGAGAAAATGCTATATGGTGACAGTGGGGAAACAAACTTGGGAAGAGAATGAGAGAGTTCTCCGAACAGTCCCTGCAGGAACCCAGCTCTAACAATGGCTTCAAGGTCTGGGTGCTCCCACTGCCAGATACTGGCTCCAGAACAATTCATTTCAAGGCTGGGGATTATTAGACGAAGTGAAAAATAAGATTCAAGCAGTTTATGCAAGGATCAGGCTGACAAACAACTCGCAGAACAACTCTGTTCTTTATTTGGTAGGCCAAGGGCCGAAAATACATTTTCCTTCAACCTGATGACTTTCAAGGAGCAAAATCCTAGAATGCTGATGCTGGCAACTTGAATTAATATTTCATGAGAGACACGTTTTTGTTTTTTTTTTTCTCTTGGTGCAAGGGTGATTCTATTGAAGAAATTTTTACAGCCCTGCGCACCCCAGCACGGTGCAGAGAATTCAGCAGCAGCTTTCATAATTAAATGTTACAGGAATAATTTTTATTTTTTGCTGTGAGAGAGATCATTGGGTGTCATAGAAGCTGTAGCTTGACATTGATTTGATGCCAGGGAAAGCAATTACAGCACATACACAAGCCAAGAGCACCAAGAAGCAGCAGGAGACGTTGCAGGGGACAGCTAATCCCCTAGGCAACATCAACCATGTTATTACTTGACGCCAGCGGTTAAAGAAATGTCAGCATTAACCTGCATCTGCAGCAGCTTTTCCAAACAAGCTAAAAGCAGCCTGCACTGATGGTAAAGCAAAACCAAACAAACTTTGTATGCATCTGGTGCAGCAGTTGCTGCCTTATTCCAGTGCCTCAGGTGAAAAAGGACACAAGGGTTCTTAGACACACATCTGCCTCTTGGGAGAAGAGGGAATAAATCACTGGAATAGAGAAATTTCATACTGAGACAGGACAGTCTGTTCCAAGACTGTGATAGGGATGGAAACTCCTGAGAAGATGTACAAATCTCTTCTGGCTTCGTACAAGCCCTGCCCTGTTGGCAGACAGTTATATGTACCAAAGAGGTCCTTGCAGTCAGGATCAGTACCCAGGGCACCAACATGGTTTGAGATGGTGTCCACATGGGAAGAGTTAAAACCTTTTAAATACCACTGCTGAGCTGTAATTTAAGTGAAGAACTAGGCATGACAGAAGCTTAATGAGAATCCCAGCTCAAGCTGTGAAGCTAAAGGCAAGCCGTGGCTGGCCAACAGACCCCACACAGCTTCAGTTCCTGCAGAAGAGCTGCCTTATATCACACAGCCCTATTCAGAGCTGTAATGTGAATTTTTGTTGTCACAAGACTTAAAACAGCGATACCAATGCAAACAGCCATGCCTGGCAGGCTCAGTGACACCCAGATTCTCCTCTCTGCTCCTTCCCCCACTTCCCACCCAGGATATTTGGTAACAATTAGGAAAATTATCCTGTTTCTTAGTAGGCTATTTACTACGGAAGCCTGTCTGATATTCCTCAAAATGAACCCTGCCCAATAAAGCTCAGAAAAGGAGATGGGTCCATGGCACAGTCCCAGCTGGTGAATTGGTTGTGTGCCTCCTGGCTGGCATGTGCTCTCATCCTGGTGGCAGAGTCCTCTGGGTATTCCTGACAACTTAGAGATCAGGAAAAGCTGGAACACAACCTCTAGCCCAGGCTAGCATCCAGGCATGCACTTGGCCTGGTAAACTCAGTGCCAACAAGATGCTAAACTCAATGGCATTTTGTGATTGTCACTCTCTCGTGTCTGTCTAGTTCTCTTAATAGCTGCATTCAAAGGTGCAGACTCATATTTATTCTTTGAAATTTCTTTTGAATCCAAGACTTTTGGAAAGACAATTAGCCACCCACTGTAATCTTCATCAAGTGTGGCCTTCACCGCATCCTAGTCCAAAGCTTTGTTGTCTAGATTCCTCATGGTCATCTGAGCAAAATGCCTTGATTGTTTCAAGAAGCCGTACTCTCCCAGACATGAGCAGATTTAGATTCACAAGTGAAAGCACTCGCTTCCATGTCCCGTCCTCCCCTGGCAAGAGCCGGCTGAGGCCACCTGCAGAGCAGATGGATCTGTCAGCACCATGGAGCTGAACTCTTATCTGGGAGTGACCAGCATTGGAAAAAAAAAGGTATACCAAAATGGTTGACACCTTGCAATCTTTGAATTGCTGTGCTTTAACTGAAATGCAGAAATGGAAAGGAGGGTGAGCATAGGAGGAATTATGTTACAAAATAACCATTAGCTTAGAGCTCACCTGTTTTCTGCCAGCAGATGTGCTGTTGTCGTGACATGGAAGAGGAGATCTTCTACTGAGAAAGAAGGACATGGTGAGACTGGGCTGATGGCATAAACCTCAGGAACGCTCTCTCACAGAGAGAAAATACATTTGCGGATAAGAAAAGCAATTCTGGCATTTGACTGTGTCTTTTAACTGCTTTTGAGATTTCACCACAGGCTTCTGTGTAGCTCTCACAGCTGACCACAAGCAGTCCTTCCTGTCAGGTTGTCCCAACTTGCTTGCACTGGGAGTGCAGTGAATCCAGATGTGTATGACGAGGCAGTAGCTTGTGGTCCTGGCAGCCCAGGGTAAGACTCTTGCCACAGCAGGTGCCTGCTTAAGAAGCCCATTGCCTGAAGCCAGAGGCTGACATCTGATTGCAGAATTGGCTGCTGGCTAATTAGGACTGCATTACCAGCCACAGAACAAAAGTAGGTTGAAACCTGCTCAGCAAAGCAAGCTGATGAAACATGATCAAAGGAGCTCTGCCCTTCAGGACACGGAATGACTCTTAGCTAGGAACGCAGACAAAAGATCACCCATCCTCCTGGAGAGCTGACAAAGATGTACTTTTTGCTCATCCAAGCACCATGCAGGCTGAAACATTCCCAGGGCTGCATTCGAGGCACTGCAGAGTGCTTGGTCTGTAACCATGCACTGCGTTAGGGCCAGACCTCTTCTCTGAGCTGTATCCAGTTGCATGTCAGGTGTCTGGGAACAAGAGAGGACCCCAAACCTCCCGGGCAATCAGCCCTCTCCAAATGTCTTTGTCAATGAAGAGCAGCTGACCTGTTTCACCCGACCAGTCAGTGATGTCATTTCATGTCTGACTGGTATCACGCTGTTCTAAGCCAGCCACACTTGGTGGGGTTTTTTCCCAATACTGGTTTTAGTCACTTAAAGTCCATCTTTGCAAGACACAGCATGCCAGAGGACAGCTGAGTTCACAAAGTCTGCAGCTTTAGTCACATCACTTCAAGACCTCCCTTTTCACAGAGCACCTTAGGACAGTAATGAATACTATGAGGGTCTGTCTAGCGGGAGCTGATAACACATACAAGGTATTATTGACTTACTGTGTCCTACTGTGACAGGGAAGGCTGTCCTTTCTTACCCATACATTTATTCCAGTTTATCACAGATTTGTTATATATATATATATATTCATCAGGAATAAGAAAGCAACCAGAATAGAAAAAATCTGATGGATATTTTGGACACCGCAGGTCTTCTGAATACCAAATGGGCCAATTCAGTCTTTGCTGCTGATATATACATTCAGGGAAAAGTAAAAGAAAATGTCGAGATTCCATATGTCTTATTATCTACCTGAAAACCATATACTCCTCTCCTCACTACACCTTGCCTTGCCTTGCCTCCTCCTGGCCACCCACTCTGGGTCATAAGAAACAGGACAAGACCAGATCCTGACCCATCTGTCCTCCTCCCCCATGACCATAAGGAGGGAACACAATGGTTTGTAACAGCTTTCCTTTCCCAACGTGTTCCTCACAGACTTGCACACCTGCCTTCATGACCGTTCAGAATAGGGAAAATCCTTGGGTAATCCCCTACCTCATAATGGCAGTAAGTGGGAAAACGTCCAACACAGATATATCCACCCCCGCACCAGTCTTCATGAGAAGCAGAGGCAGTAGCCTCAGAGCCTTCCCATACAATGGTGCTTCTTGAAAAGCAGATGTTCTCCTTCCTTGGGTATCCACTTGCTGCAGTTTGCTTGGCAGGGCATTTGCCCTGAGGGAGGTCTCTCTCCTAACAGACATAGTGTGAACAGCTTTCATGGTTACACCTTTCTTTCTTATCCAATGACCACCAAAATACAAGCTCCTGTGCCCATGCAGTTGCTTACTGTGGTTCCCTGCAGAATGGAGGAGGTTTATACAAGCATCTCTCTGTCCCGTGTGCAAAACAGGGCCAGGGCAAGAAAAGAAAATTGGAGTCTGTTGTATTTCTTCATCTGGCCAGTGACTCATTTGGCACTGGTGTCTCAGAGCTTGAAATTAAAACGTAGATACGATCCAATTTGCAACCCATAGAAGGAGGCATTTTCCTCTCTCTGTTCCAGGACTCTCCCAGTAGACCACAAAAGGTTCAGCAAATAGGATAATATCTTTTCTGTGCTATGTATAATGAAATTATGTTCACCACAATTCCTACTGGGAGTTTTTGAACTCCAAGTTTATTTCTTAAACAGCCACCAAAGTTTTTATTGCCAGGACAAATAATTAGAGAGAATGGAGAACCTTGTCTAATGGATCTAAGTATCTCAAAGGAGATAAAATTACAGGTTTTACTCAGATCATTTTCTAGAGGTTGTATCACAGAGACTTATATGATCAATTATAGGGCAAATTTATATGAAGCAAAGGTTTTTAAAAGTTACACCTGCTTACCCATATCAGAAATTCCTTGAACTTCTCAAAACTAGAATAATCACCCATTAAAATAATTATCACTTAGAAATGCAGCATTACAGAAAGGTAATAAAATGTGAGCTGTCAGCCTGTGTGATCTATGTGTGCTCGAGCTCCGTAGATGGATCCATTTTCCAGTTACAATGAAGCCTGTGCTAGAAGCTACCGTTCTTAGACAGCCACTGATTTTAAAAGAACATCCAAAAATAGCTCTATTATTCATTACCTTTTTCTAAAATATTCTCACTGGTAATTCACTAGTCTCCAGGGTGGTGATTCTGCACAGGCTTCAGACTACCTGTACTTTGGAGAATCTTGCTTGATATTTTTGGTATATCAAAACTTGGATTCTAATTTTGAGAGCAACTTGACGATATTAGGAAAGTAAATTAAGCACAACAAGAAAGGGCATGGTTCTGCAATAAGAACAAACAAAACTGCAGTCAGGAAATCTTTCCCCGTAAGAAATTGCATTCATAACAAGGACACAAAATAAATCAGCTCATTCCCCAGCATACAGATAAATCCAGTCCCATGAACTATAGCTGTGTCCCCCAGCTACATTCTCCCTGTTATAAGCACCTCTGCACAAGGAAGGGCTACTGCTCACAAGAGCCCAGTACTGGGCTGGACCTCTCACAAGGGATGATTGATTTCAGTAGGGAGTTAACTCTGGATTGTGCTAATCCCACTGATAAAGCAATTACTTTCAGGGAATGTTTTTCCATAGTAAAAAGCCCAGGGTCCCGTTCCAGGAATTGATACATTAAATAAGTTTCACATCTTCACTTTGTCAACGATTCATGTAAGCTGGCTTTTCAGAGCTCAGAACCAATTGTTTAGCCTCTTGTTTACTATTTTAAACCCAGAGAAGAGCCATTTTTCTTTTCTAATTTTTTTCTTCTTAACGCTTGGGTAAACATGATACTTAGCAATATTCACGTACCAAATACAGCTTGGCCTATCTGCTCTCCTTGCATCAAAGCATGTGTCTGTTAGTGACTTCAACACAGGAGTCCATGTTCAAATACAGCTTCTATTTTTCAATTGTGTTAATCAAGACATGACAGAGATAAGTGGCTCGATGCATCTCCCTGTCGTTCACTTTCTTTCTTGTCAGCCACTGTCACCACAGAAATAGCTGCAAAATTGGTCAGAGTTGTCCAGGGAACTTGGAAACTCTCCTCCCTTTAAGTTTACTGGAAAATATTTGTCCAGTCAGGCCATTTCACATAGATCATTTCATGCGTTTCATCTGCAGCAGCGCCAAGGTCTGTTCGGACAAAGCCTTTTGTGTGCAAAGCTGCCCTTGAAACTAGTCAGCTGCAGAAGATTTTAAGACCAGGCACTTCATGAACTCTATACAGAAATAGAAGTGAATCTCCAAGAAAAGAAGAAAAAGCTCATTTTGGACAATTCCAAAAGAAACATTCCAGTATTCCAGTATCTTGACTCAGTTGGAAAGTAATTAAGATAATCTGGAAATCAAATTCAAAGTTTAGAAGGAAAGAAAGGCACCCACTGCTAAGAGAAACAGCCTTGCAGGGGACACTGAGGCATAGCACATATTCTAGTGTAACAGTGAACAACTGGATTGTTACTGGGATGCTAAATTCTGTGTTAATAAATAAACCCTATATTTTCACTCATTTATGGCTCTGCCTGCTTTCTTTTCTTCTTTCCTTGCTTGTCGTTGTCGCCTCATACACATTCCAGGCAGCTCTACCCTAAATCCTTTTCATCACACTGTCACACTTACCGACATTTCAAGGACATTTCATTTGAAATGTTAAGAAAAACCACTCTTCACAGCCTTCTGGGAAGAAGCATTGATGACTGCCAGACTTTGGACTCAAGTTGTTCCATCTCCAGCTGGACCCAAACCCTGAGAAGCAATATCTGGGAACAGGACCCCAGGAAAAATTCTACAGGTCTCCACATTTTGGGCTCTCCTGTGAGTCTGACAGCACTCTATGGCAACAATTCACCCATGGCTGGGTGCTATAATTTAGCACAAGGGACACCATCATTTATTGCCTGGTCCCTCCTCAGTTTTATCCTTCCACACTCATTCATCCTTGGTGTCCCTTGTTGCTTCCTCAGCATGCAGTTTTTCCCAGTTCCTCCTCTTCCGTTGTTGCTCACATCACAAACTCACTTAGGAGATTACATTTAAAAAATCTTGCTTCTGTAAATTATCAGTATTGGAACTTCACCTGGTGTCATTCATAGCAGTCCTAGGAAATTAACAGCTCAAGTCCATTTAAGGCACTGGAGCCTATGGATCTCCGTTCTCAAGCTCATAGTGTAAGTTCTTTGAGATAGGGACTACAGTAGCAATAGGTAAAGATAGATATAAGTAGATTAAAATATGTTGATAGAGTCTCTATGGAGTCCAAACAGGAGGGAAAATACCACAACAACTTCTGGCCCTTGAATTATGAGGCATGTGGCCAAGAGAATAATCAAAGGTGATCCCTGGTAATGGAGTTGTGACTTGGGACTTCAAAAGGTTTGGAGAGGATGGCAGAAACACGATGGTAGAGCAGACCTTAGGTCTTCATTGTCTGACAGACAGAGAAAGCCGGTGCAGCATGAGTGGAGGCCCGTGAAGGACAGCTGTGCTGCTGTGCCCTGACTCATCGCTGGGACTTGTACTGCCAACTTCAGCTGTGACAGTGGGTGGTCCTTTGTGATTAATAGGTTTATCACACACTGTTTTTTCTATTCAAGACATACCGCTTGCAAAACAGAAACATGATATGGCACAGAGTAAAAGCTTTTATTCAGTTTTGATCTAGTGGAACAAGGAAGAGCAGTATTTGGCAACTGCAAAGGAGAAAAGATCAAGAAAAATATACTGTCGACTAAATAGATACCTGTGCCACTACTTATTATTTCTCTGCTTAAAAACACCCCAAACAACCCAACTATGGGATCTAGATTTTCTTGATCTGCTCAGAAGTCATTTCCCGGATGATGAATTTTGCTTTCCCATCTTTTTCCTCTTCTGTGTGAATCCTGTCCCTGTGACAGACCAGCACCAGCTGTCATTGGTATCAGAAGGGACCGAATCAAGGGCTCTCATTGTTTCCTTGCTCTCAATCGCTGTTTCTTCTCTTGCTTTGTTTCTTTTTTTTGTTCAAAAAAGAAAAATCACACAATCAATGATATGCCAACATGAGATCCACTTTACTCCCCACCCTCTGGAATCACAATGAACTTGTGAAATTGCAGTCTTCAACAATATTTGATTGATGGCCTTTGAAGGTGGACAAAAAAGTCAATATATAGTCTCATTTCTTCAGAATGTCTTCTCTGCTGCTTTTTCATATTTGCCCTGTGGGATATTTGGCCATTTTTCACACAAAGCACATAACTAAGTTGACTTATCATACATAGTTCTTTAAAACAACACTGGAGGAATTCAAGGACTTAACACAATATTGTGAAGAAATACATCAGAGTTCTGTTTGCATTAGCTATAATTCCCTAACATCCCAATAGATATGTTCAGCCAGAGCTGGCAATTAAGCTAGAGTTGTTCAGGCAATAATTAAGGTTTTAATTGTGGAATTTTATTTGGAGTTCTGTTTGGGGAAAATCAACATTTAAGAACCTCTGTCCAGATCAATGATGTCTTGAGTTAGAAAATGTCTCAAAAAGAGACTAAGACAATATGCAGGGGCATTTTCTATGACACTGATAATTGGCACTGATGCCTCCTGTGGAGTCTATGTTTGAGAGAGAAGTGAACAATTCAGACTGCAATTATCCATCATTCCCAGACCTGCCTGCTTATGTAGTCAGTAAAGGGAAGCCATCAGAACACCCTAGGGAGGTACCTGTAGATTATGATTTGAATATAGGCTCTCCTCCTCAGCCAGGCTATGTGGAGACAATGCTGGGGAATCAGAGGTCAAAACCGCTCTCAGATATCAATGTCATAGGAGGCATTTGAGCAGGACACTTAAGGGCTCAATCAGCTGTTAGGTTAAGGCTTAGCTCTTAATACCACTGTTGATGGGGCAAGTTTTTTCATAAATACCACGTCAGGTTGCTTTTACTGCAGTTTGTTTCATTTTTACTGCAGTTTGTTTCATTTTTACTGCCTATGTAGAGCAGGAGTCCAGTGCCACAGCCCTCTCGGCTGAGGAAAACCCAATCCTGTTGGCAACCAAAGCAGATCTGCATGGACCAAGGTTCCAAGCCCTCAGTACCCTGCTTCTGGCACAGCTCAGTCCACATGAATTGTGCTTCCCACTATGGTGGTGCCGGATGCAACATTTCCACAGCCAACAAAACAGCATTTCATGCACCCCAGCAATCTGAGGTATGCTGCAATGCTCATCAGCTCTCCCCAGGCTTTTCATCCAGAAGGAAGCTGCGTTCTTGGGGACAACTCTCCATGACTCTGACTGTGCAGCAACATCAGTGGGCCAAATCCTTACCTCTTTCTCAGTCACTGTTCTGACCTTATTTGAGAGATTGACTGCTGTTTGCTTTAATAAATAACATGAGCAGAAACAGTCTCTGCCCTACCTTTGAACAACACATGAAGTCACAGTGTTCTCACCTTCAGTGAGGGCTTTTTGGTGTTATCTTAATAAAAATAATTATCCTAATTGCTCACTTTAAGTATTCCAGGTGCTGACAATAGTTGTGCCTTGTAAATGGAAACATAAAATGAAAAAATAGATGAAGCAACTACTCTTATAAAGAAAAACTTTATCTAAACATTAAATCCCCATCACAGCAGGAAGCCACATGAGGAGTGTGGCTGTAGCATCAGACACTATGAGTTAGATGTATTTGTCTAAATACACTAAAAATTTCATCAGTCCACAAGCCTTTTGGTCCTGCTCGTGCCCTGAGCTCCCCTGAGAAAGCCCATGTTTCAAGATGAGGGCTTTCAGGATCCTTGTGCCTCCAAGCTTCATAGCACCTAGAGCTGCTGGGTCTAATGCGAGGGGCTATCCACATCCATTGGAGAATATCCATTCCTGTTGGTGAGACGCTAACAACTTGCAAAGTTTGGTGATACAGCTCTTTCAAATGGTTGTCTTTTGCAAAATTTCCTGATCATTTCACCTTCAGGACCACAGAAGAAGAAACAGAATGCACTGCAACATCGCAGTGTGCAAAGGCTGGGAGGGTAGTAGTGATGTCTGCGGTAACCTGGGGGGATAGGTGGGAAAACTGGTGGAGCAAAAAAATCCGTGTGTCTCTGCTGTGGTGCTAGGTCTGCATGCCCCACGTTTGACATGGCGAGTGAAAAGCCTCATCGGAAGCCCTGGTAAACCCTTTGCCTCCTCTGCTCAGCCCTGCCCAAGGCAAACAAAAGGTCTTGGATTCAGCAGAGATGGCTGCCAGCTGTCGGGGGAGGGGGGGGGGGGGGAGTGACTCTTCCCCATCTGGAGAGGATGCTATTGGAATGGGCATTTCAAGCCTGATGAGAGGGCTGAGAGAGGCTGTGAGCACCCTCCTCATACCTCAAGGACAGACATGGGAAGGCTGAAGAAGCCTTCTGAACTGCAAACTGGCACTGTCACAAGAGCAAACTGATAGCAGCTTGCCACGTGTGCTCTTCAGCTGGACATTCACCAAGGGTCCCAGCAGGCTCAGAGCAGCCTCTGACCCACCATATGGGGCCCCACAGTCACCTGGGTCTAAAGTGCAGTAATTTTATAAGCAGCACTAGGTGATGAGACACTGGTGGCAAAAGGAGGTTCCATTTGGTGAGTCCTACAGCCCTCAATCTCCCTGAGCATTTCCATTAGGAAGCAGAAATAGGGCTTGTTAGCCCCAGTCTCATTTATACCCATGCATTGTTGCCAGCGACCAAGTACTTTGAGGTATCTTGCAGGGTAGCCCCTATCTGGGACAAACTTTATGCGTTCCTAATTTTAAAGTACAGGTCTGTATGACTTCAGCCTGTTCTTGCTTCTTTCCATAGTATGTCACAGCCAGGATGATCCAGGAGTGTAACAGCAGAGGCCCCAATCTGAATTTTATTCATTATGAAAATTTCAGGCCATCACATATCTTTAAGAATGTATCTCTTTATATACCTGTAATGCTTTCATATGAGTCAGTCTGTGAATCACAGGAGATACAACTAGAAACCAAACTAGACCACGCTCTGTTCTTTAACAATAAAGAACTCTTTTTCTGTCATATCAAATGAATTTATTCTTTCACTTCACTGCTTTTCCCCTTCCTTCTCCTAATCCTCTTCTTTTTTTTTCTTTATAACAGTTACTTATTTGTCCCTGATGCCCTGCCCTGGGTCTGCATGCTGGTGCATTCCCCTTGTCACTGGGTGGTGGAACTCTGTGGTACGACCTGCATGTGGAAGTGTGGGGATGCTCCCAAAGGCTCTAATACTCTTTGCTCTTGCGCATGCTGCAGCAGTGCCCACAAATGTTTGCCAGGACTATGCAAAAATTATGTACAGCATGTTTTGGATAAGTGCAATGTAGAACCCCAGCTGGGGCACTTGTGCAACCTCTTTCTCATGCTAAAGGGAAGATTCATGCTGGAATATTTTGCTGCAATGGGCCCAAAACATGCCAAGGAATAAAGTATGAACGTATGGGCAAACTGAGGTGCACACGGGACCTGTTTGTGCTGGGAATCTCTGGGCCATGAAGGACATGTCTCCCTGTGGCTGCATGCCCATGTCCAGCCAGGGTGAGCCCACACAAGTGAATGTCTGGGACAGCAACCTCCTGGCCTGGGCAAGCAGCTTTGTTGCTTGTAGGAGCAGAAAGCTGATTTTCCTGCTAGTGAGTATGGTTTTTCCACGGAAAGCAATTCTCTGTGTGATGCTGAAGTGTGGAAACCAGATAGAGAAAAAAACCAATAGGGACTGGAAAAAATTTCCCATGAATTTTTTACCCAGTGCTAAATCATTTTACATTCAACCCACTTCTGGCCAAGTTTCCAAGTGGATGACCTGGCACAGTCACGCTGGGGAGGGAGAAAAGCAGTTTTCCCACAAGTGCTTCAATATAGAATCATAGAATAATTTAGGTTGGAAAAGACCTTTAAGATCATTGAGTCCAACCATTAACCCAGCACTGCCAAGTCCACCACCGAACCATGTCCCTAGGCACCACATCCGCACGTCTTTTAAATACCTCCAGAGATGGTGACTCAACCACCTCCCTGGGCAGCCTGTTCCAATGCTTGACCACCCTTTCCACTGAGATATTTTTCCTGATATCCAATCTAAACCTCCCCTGGTGCAACTCGAGGCCGTTTCCTCTTGCCCTGTCACTTGGCACTTGGGAGAAGAGACCGAGCCCACCTGCCTACCCCCTCCCTTCAGGCAGCTGCAGAGAGCGATAAGGTCTCCCCTCAGCCTCCTCCTCTCCAGGCTGAACACCCCCAGCTCCCTCAGCTGCTCCTCACAGGACTTGTGCCCCAGCCCCTTCCCCAGCCCCGCTGCCCTTCCCTGGACACGCTCCAGCCCCTCGACGTCCCTCCTGCAGCGAGGGGCCCGACACTGAACCCAGGGTTCGAGGTGCGGCCTCACCAGTGCCCAGTCCAGGGGGCGGTCACTGCCCTGGCCCTGCTGGCCACACTGTTTCTGACACCAGCCAGGACGCTGCTGGCCCCTTGGCCACCTGGGCACACTGGGGGCTCATGCCCAGCCGGCTGTCAGCCAGCACCCCCAGGCCCTTTCCCACCGGGCAGTTCCCAGCCCCCTGCCCCAGCCTGTAGCGCTGCCTGGGGCTGGTGTGACCCACGGGCAGGGCCCGGCACTGAGCCTGGTTGAACCTCACACCACTGGCCTCGGCCCATCGGCCCAGCCTGCCCAGACCCCTCTGCAGAGCCTCCTGCCCTCCCGCAGATCCTGTCCCCCAACTTGGTGTCGTCTGCCAGCTTTCTGAGGGCGCACTCGATCCTCTCATCTAGATCATTGATAAAGAGATTGAATGGAACTGGCCCCAGCACTGAGCCCTGGGGAGCACCACTTGTGACTGGCCACCAGCTGGATGTTAACTCCATTCACCACCACTCTTTGGGCTCGGCCAGCCAGCCAGCTTCTAACCCAGCACAGAGAACACACATGCAAGGTATGCACAGCCCACCTCTCCAGGAGAATGCTGTGGGAGACGATGTCAAAGGCTTTACTAAGGTCCAGGTAGACAACATCCACAGCCTTTCCCCCGTCCACTAGGTACGTCATCTTGTTGTAGAAGGAGACCAGGTTCATCAAGCAAGGACCTGCCTTTTATAACCCCATGGCTGGCTGGGCCTGATCACCTGGTTGTCCTGTACATGCATGTGATGGTGCTCAAGATGACCTGCTCCACAACCTTTACCAGCACTGAGGTCAGGCTGACAGGCCTGTAGCTCCCCAGATCTTCCTCCTGTCCTTCTTGTAGGTGGACATCACATTTGCAAGCCTCTAGTCTACTGGGACCTCCCCAGTTAGCCAGGACTGCTGATCAATGATTGAAAATGGCTTGGTGAGCCCTTCCATCAGCTCCCTCAGTACCCTCGGGTGGGTCCCATCCAACCCCATGGACTTCTGTATTTCTAAGTGGTGCAGCAGGTCACTGACCATTTCCCCTTGGATTATGGGGGCTTCACTCTGCTCCCTGTCCCTGTCTTCCAGCTCAGGGTTGCTGAGTACCCGGAGAACAACTGGTCTTACTGTGGAAGACTGAGGCAAAGATGGCATTAAGTACCTCAGCCTTTTCCTCATCCTTTGTCACTATGCTTCCCCCTGCATCCAATATAGGATGGAGATCCTCCTTAGCCCTCCCATTGCTAATGTATTTAGAGAAACATATTTTTTTTTTTTTACTTTTATGGCAGTAGCCAGATTAAGTTCTAGCTGGGCTTTGGCCCTTCTAGTTTTCTCCCTGCATAAACTCATGACATCCTTGTAGTCCTCCCAAGTTGCCTGCCCCTTCTTCCAAAGGTCATAAACTCTTTTTTTATTTCCTGAGTTCCAGCCAAAGCTCTGTTCAGCCAGGCACACAAGGACAGCCTGCTCCTACACCTTTAATATTTTCTTCTGTCCACCCCTCAACAAGTAATCTAACTACAGAGTGGAAGTAAGTTGCAATAGGAGTAATCCTATTCATTTGGTAGCTATAGATGTCCAGGCAGAGAATCCACTCCTGCCTAGGCAGGGGATCCATGTTGGCACACTCCTGCCAGAGACAAGTCCAGGAGGAACCAGGCTTGGTTCATGCTGCAGGTCTGGCAGGGCTTTGATTTTCCTCTTTTGTGGACAATTTGCCCACATGTTAGTTCTGTTTCCCTGCAAGTTTGGAGAAGAGCTTTTCCCTCCTCAGCAAGGTGTTCCCTCCTGGTGGTACAAGCACACTCCCAGCCCTCACAACCACGTTCGGCCAGAATCCCAGCCCCATTCTGCTTTCTTCCTGGACTGATTTTGGTGGCAAAACTCAAAGAAACGTGGGCACCTTCTGCCATGCTGGGCAAGCTTCCAGTCCTTCCTCGCTCTTCGGGGCTGGTGCTTTTCCCGGGAGGCTGTCCCTGCAGCAGGGCAGGGGAGGGGGCCGCCGCGGCTGGGCAGCGCTGTGCTGCCTTCATGCATTTACATCAGGGTGTCCCGGGAAGCAGAGGGAAACCAAGGAGAGTGCAAGCAAGAAACAAAAGCTAATGAGAGTAACTAGCACTGTGTGGGAGCTGGAATTTCCATTTTTGCTGGGAATTCCCCGTTTTTGCAATGGGCTTTTATTATCTGCTGGATCAAAACCAACAAGTTTTGGAATTTCCTATGAAACTAAACTTGAGAAAGACAAGCAGATCCTTTGATGCCTGTCAAAGCATTTGTTGTCATTTCAACAACTGACGGGGCTGGGTTTTTTTACATGAAATTGATTTCAGAGCGACATGTTGCCTCACAAAAGAGTAAGCCAAATATTTCACCATGGAAGGGTTGAAGCAATGTCATTTTACTACTTTAGTGCAATGCTTCCTTCCTTGCTTCCAGGATTTTTTTCTAGATGTTCCTTTAAAAAGATACTTTCTCCTGGGGGAAAAAAAAAAAGAAAGATACTTTCTCCTGTATTACTACTGCTAACAAAGTTAAGCAATTTTATTGCTTCTGCAGTCACAAGTCCACCTCCAGCACTTCCTGAATGCTTGAAAAACAGCTCTATGGAAATAAAAGACACATTTTCCTTTCTGCCAGGTTTTCTTGAGTACTACCCATCCCTGGAGGTGGTGGATGTGCCAAGACTGGCACCTGCCCGAGCTCCCCTCCCATTTGAGGGCCCCCACCAGGGGGAAAGAGGGTGGCACAGCTAATGTGATGAAGGATTACAGCAGACATCCAGGCTGGGATTGACTGAAAATTTGATGACTGCAGGAGCAGAAACAGAATTCAGCCTCTGATGGGCTGACAACTAAATCCTGGAGAACAAGCCCTGATGGGTTTATCAGTCCTGCCAGCTCTGAATATTTATTTATGGCTACAGGTTTTCATCAGTGAGAAAAAAATACAAACACTTTATCCATGTCCTCAGTTTTCCATAAATCACGATCCTCCTGCGGCGAGGAGGTCCTGCAAACCCAGGTGCTCATGCCACAGAGTGCACCTCACTAGTAGCAGGAAAGGAGGAGGTTCATGGCTTTGGGGCAATGGGTAGTGTGAGATGCACAGCCTGCACCGCTGCTTGCAAAGCGGTGCTTTTGTTTAACGATTTTTAAGCAACCACATTCTCACTCGATGCACTGATTCCTGCCCTGGTTTTCCCTGGTAGTTGTGCCCAGAGGCATCGTCCCCCTGCAGTTTTGGCAGGCACGAGAGCCACTGCAGTGCAAGCCATCCTGCCAGAGGAAGAGTGCTCCTTCAACAATGTAAATCAAAGCTCTTGCTTTCTTTCCAGGCCATATTTGTTATTTCAACTAAGTCAATCTCATCTGAATTGCCAAATATCCTGATCTGCATAAGGAACGTGTTTTATCTTTATGAGAAAAGTGATGGGATCATTTCTTTGTATAGTTTTCTGGTTTGTGTCTATACTAAGTGCTTCTCTTCATTTAATTATTCATCTAATATCTGCCACCTCTTTGCTGCTACCTGAAGTACACTTCAAAGCCCCAAAACATGAGCTAGGTGCACATTAAATTCAATGTAAATCAAAGCAAAGAGGAATTTCAGAAAGCTATCAAAACGCTGCATGGAAAATGTTCCTGAACCATCCCTGCTCCCAGCAGGCAGCCAAGATGCCCTGTGGTTCCTCCTTGGTAGAAAAAAACTAAGGAAAGATGGTGCTCTTCCAATGCCAACCCCTGCTCCAGGGATTACTGTGGGATGTAAGTGCCTAGACAGTCTGAAGACTTATTTCACAGGTTTCAATGATATATTCAGGCCTGTCCGTGAATCACATCCCCCAAACTCAGAGGGGACCATGAGTGTGTGCTGGTGGCTTAGCTGTGAGCAGAAGCTGGAGGAGAGCGCTAGATCCTAACCCTGTCCCCAGGGTGGGATGGCTCCTTCCAGCTCCCTCCCAGCCCTCCCAGGGGCACTACCTGACCTCCAGCAGCTCTGAAGCCTGAGCAAGAGCTGCTCTTTGGATGAATCAAGTCAAGGTTTAAACCCTTCTATTAACTGAATTAATTGAACTAAGAAAATTACAATGGATTTCTATTTTTTTTCCTAGTCCATCAGCTCAGCAGAGAAGATTCTACCCTGTTGGTCTTGGAGTAGCTTCCCTTGTCTTCAAACCATTTAGCTCAGGTTTGTTCTTCACTTTGCTTGCCCTGTGCTCACTATTCTTCTATTTCTAGTGCCTCACACTCCCATGTGTGTTGCCATGTAGGGTATCTTTTAGGGGCCATTCCTGACATGCATCCAAGTCATCACAGCTGTCTTTTTTGACTTTTCAGTAGCAGAGCAGTTTCTTGTGTTAGCTGTTTCCCTCATCACATCATCTTTTATTTTCTGCAGCTCCAGCCCTGGCAGCCTTCTTTCCAGCTGGCTCATTTCCACAGTCCCCATCCCTGGGTTGCTGCCGTTTCTCATGCTCCAGCACCCTGACCCATTCAGCAGAGCTGTCTTAGACGTGCGCATTCCTGGCTTTGGCAAAATGTTGGGAGCACAATCCAGTCATTGCAATTTCTAGCCTTGTGCCTTTCCTGCTGGCAGTTTCACAGCCCTTATCACTGCCATTAGTTCTCCAGCAGTTTTTTTCATCTTGTCCTCATTTTTCACCTCCCAATTCAATCTTTGCTTCTTCTCATTGTTTTCCATTTGACACGATGTCTACCTGCACACTGAGCCTTCGTCCAAACTTTCTGCTCTTTGGGTCCCACCTTATCAGTTACTCTCTGCAGACCTTTCTTCATCAGTGGTATCAGGTCAACAAGAGAGCTGAGCTGGGAAAATGGCAATGAATAATTTATCTGACGAGCATAGCTCCTTTGTGTGTCATGGCATAGCCATGAACAGCTTGTGTTTCCCTGGATTGCCTCCAAGTCCTAGCCCCATTTAAAAAGTCTATTAATCACCAATGGTTTCATTATTCTCTTACAGGCTCATCAGCTCAGGGAAGCCAAACTATGTGGATGTCCAGCCTGGGTCTCACCAAGGCCTGGCCTCACCAACACCTGCGACTTGCACCCGGATCTGGCACTGGCAAGACAAGTAATTCTCCCCGTGTCGGTGCCTGACTGCTGATACTCTCCACTGGAAGGAGCAGGCAAGAGATTGCCCTGGGGTCTGAAAATCTGGTTCCCACACACTTGTGGAGGCTGCTTGGCCGTTCCCCATCACTGAGCACAAACACCAGTGAGGCTGGGCTGGGTGAGCATGCATGGTGGCCAGCTCCCAGGGGGATTTCGAGGGGAACAGGGGGCGAAGGGCTGTTCGTAGCACACGGCTGGGAGCCTTCACTCAGCTCCCATCATGGGGTGAACTCCTGATACAGACTTCTCCATAAGGAGTCACAT
Source organism: Falco peregrinus (assembly GCF_023634155.1). NCBI lineage: Eukaryota > Metazoa > Chordata > Aves > Falconiformes > Falconidae > Falco > Falco peregrinus. The sequence goes on along the minus strand of NC_073724.1, from coordinate 98,502,133 downwards.
GGACTAGCAGGTAATTTTAAAATCTAATTTTAGTACCAGTTAAGCCAGAAGAAAAGGTTGTCAGGAAGCTGAATAGCATGGGGAGACCTCTGACTCTCAGAAATGTCAAGGATTAATCAAGGAAACCTGTGCACAGGACACCTCTTTCCGAGTAATCCTTTTAATGAAAAATGGATAAATAAACTGAGCCCAGCCCTTTCTCCACTTGTAACCGCAGTCACAATTAAGAAACAGAGCAAATGCAAGCGGGAGAGCACCGTATGCATTACTAATGGGTTGTCTTCATTCTCTGCAGGGACAGGATTATTTCCCTTTTAGCTTCCAGCACTGCCTTTGCACAGTGGACTGCAAGTATGATTAATAGGAGGAAGAAACCCATTAAGCCAAACCAAAGCCCATTACAGTAAATGGACGCTGCCTGTTGATACTGCTGCGTCCTTCCTCCCACAGCCTGGTGAGATCTGACACCCCTACAGCTGGCCTGCAGTGCTGCTGCCACTTGGAAACTACTTGCATTAAGAAGGTGGGAAGAAGAAGGTGTCCTCCTCCTGCAAGACCATGGCAGTGCCAGATCGTCCCCCCTCTGCGCCCCCCTCTCCCCGTGCTTTGGCTCCAGCATATCGTGACATTACTTCCTGTGAAGCGACGGGTATACACAGCTACTCCAAATTACCTTCAAAAATCATCATAGCGATGAACATCAGTGTAAGAGGCCATGCAGGCCTTGGGCGGGGGGGGGGGGGGCAGCTGGGTACATAAACCCCCTGGATGTGGTAGTGTTCACCCCAGGGGTCTGCTTCACAGCTCACTGAATTGGAAAGGTTTAGGAAAGGAAAAAGGCTCCTGGAAGAGCAAGAACTGGCAAAGGAAGGCTGCTCCTCTGAGGAGTCTGAAAGGCCCAATGCCCTGTCACATCGTGCAACCAGATGCTTGCACAGGTGACCCCATCTGTTAAAAGTTTTTTCAGAGTTGCAAATCTGCATTTTTTTGGCATTTCCTCATCTGGTTCATAGGAGGTGACCAACGTAGAAACTGGTCATCTTTTTGCCCTAGAAAAGCTTCCCCTTTATATTGTCACATGGGAGCCTGGAGGTCCCCTTGGTGTCAACTGGCCAGTAAGCCACCACTACAGACAAATGTAAGATATATGTAGCTCCTTTCTTGCAATATCATTGCAAGGCCCAGGCAGACAACAAATCACAGGAGTGTGTTTGCTGGATATTCACAAGTGGGAACAGGCATGACTCTAAAAATGGAAGTAAAAAGACCAATGGGCAACAGACACAAATGCTAAGCAACAGCAGAATAAACCCTTGAAATACACTGAATCCTGGGGCTGTTTTCTCTGCAGGTGAAAACAGATTGCAAGACTCTAAATATTGGCTAGATGTTTGGATAAAACAAGATGGCATCTATAAGTCAGAGGTTACTTTTCACCTGGGATCGGTTAAAAATGTTATTATAACAGTTTAGAGAAAGTTAGGGTTATTACACTGCGGACTCTTGGAGCACAGTCTGCAGCACAGTTTTATTCCCTTAAAACCAGTGTTGTGGCAAAGCAGAGCCTGGTAATACCTAAATGCAATTCCCCTGAAGCCTCACCATGGGGTTTATGATGCTTGGAAACAGAATACATAGTGTGTTTGAATTTATGAGATTTACAATGATTTGGGGCTAAAATCTCATTAAGACTTTTAACAACAAGCCTACATGTTTAAAGGACCAGAAAGACAGATAAGAGGATAAATGAGGCAGGAGTTATTATTAGTTTTTGAAAATATTACTTTCAAAATGGGAAAACCCTTCTTCACCGCACTCCACCATCCTCCTACCATGTGGAGCCCATGCACCCCAGGGTGTCCCGAGTTCAGAGAGTGTATCCATGGGGGGGAAAAGGACCATTTGCTTCCCTGTTCTGTGCCAGGCAGTGCCCTGGCCTCTATCTGCTGTGCCTGTCACTCACTGGCAATATAAATCAGGGTTTCCCATACTGCGGTTGTAGCCTGCACAATAGGAGTTAAATTAATGAGCATGTGGCCTCCTAAAGGCAGGCGGATCCCGAGGCAGGGGCAGGCAGGCTGGGAGATGAAGAGCCTGGTCCCTCGGACCTCACACAAAATGCAAATGCATTGTCCTGATTTCACCATGAGCAAATAACGATGCTCTCCGGGCCAGCCCCAGGCAGCTTCTCCCCCACCTCTGCCTTCCCCAGCTGCCCAGCCTGTGCTGTTTTGCAGTAGCTGGTTTTCTTGGGGATGGCAGAGGGAGCAAAACCTGATTTCCTACCGAGCTGGGTTTAAAATTTTCACCCCTCAGTTGCTCATCTCCTTAACATGTCATAACTCCTGTCCTGTTTCCCACCACTACACCCAGCTGGCATTCATCTACCCAGTAACTCCAGTGCAAGAAAGGCCATCTCCATGCACTGGTGTCGTGCCTCCCAGCTCCCTGTGTTGGCCGTCAGTGGATCAAACCAGTAGTGAATAACCCAGCTCACACTCCTGCCTTCCCACTCACATCCCTCTCACCCACGTGGCCACCACTCCTTGCATCACCTGTAGAATCTTTTCATGCTGGGACCATCACCTGCCTGCCAGAAGAGGTGATCAATGGCATCAGAAGCCGCTGAGAGCAGGCAGACCCAGCAGGCAGGGCAGCCTGGCTGGTGAGACAGATGAACAGACAGCTAGCGTGAGTTTATGTGCCTTGTTTTCTCAGAAATCTAGGCTAAAATTAAATTTCCATGTTATGACAACAGTGGTTTGTGAAAAGGTTGCTCTGGGCTGACTGCACATCTTGGACAACTGAGAGAAAAAAGGTCAAATGATACAGATATCCGGCAGTAAAAATCTCCCAATAACACAGACTTTCTTATTTCTGTGGCTGACAAAGAAATCCATTCCCAGAGCAGAGAAACAGAGTCACAGAAAATAAGGCTGGAAAAGCCTTTAAATACGAATCTGGCCTTGTGCTCCTCAGCTGGCACCCCCTGCCCCATGCCCCCACCCAGCCCTGGGGTGGGGGGGGTTCTGTCTGCCACCCACTGGCTACGCATCTGCCCAGCCTCCACACTTCTGGTGTTTTGGGGAGCCTCCCAGAGACATCCTCATGGCCAGCAGGACCTTTACTCATGCAGCGCTGGGTCTCAGCCCACCTACTGCCCACGCTTGCTCAGCTTCCTCAGAAAAACAGTCGGTTAAGGTTTATTTAGCTCATCCTCCCTTGCAGAAAAAGCTGTGCACCAGGCTAACCCAGGGCAAAGCCTGTTCTGCCCTTTTTATCCATCCTATGAGGAGGGGAGGGGGCAAGCATCCTGGAGCAGTACGGATGGGGTGCAGGACTTGCCCTCGCTGCCCAACCGCATCCCTTTCAAAGGGCCGGCACCACTGCCTGCAGGTTTGTGCCAGCCCATAGTGTATCGGTGGGATGTTTCTGACTTCAGTGGAAGGGCAGAGCGATCATTCTCTTGCTGTGTTCATTGCTTCTCCGTCTGGCAGCAGTCACAGCAAAATGACACTTAAAAACATGCAGGTGGTCCCCAGCCCAGAGTCCTCAGGAGCTGTCTGCAGCTGTAGCTTTCTGCTTTCTTCCTTCCCACCCTCCTGCCAGAGCAGAGGGGACACCCAAGGGTGCTTCCCAAACAGCACGCCTACCTCACAGCACAGCAAATATGAGTGGGGGTCAGGGCAGAGCAGCCCATCCCCTCTACCCTGGGAATAGCTCATCCCAACCCAACCCTCCCAGTTCTCCTTGGAGGAAGGCACAGGAGGCTTTGCCTGGGTGATGACAGCCTTTTAGATCTATGGCACTAAAAGAGATCGAAAAGCAAATTAAAAAATACCATTAAGAGACATGAGCTGAGACCAGCATCTCCTGTGTCCAGCCACAGGGTCAATAGGCCAGCGCGGGCAGAGGGATGCTGGGGGCCCTGCCAGCAGCAGCAGGGAGGGATGGGGCCAGAAATGCCTCTGAACCTCGCTTTGGGCAACTTATCTTCAGTGAAGCCTGTCCAGGAGCCTGAATGCTTTCTTCTCTTCAGAGCTCAGCTGTGGCTCCGCATCGCTGCACACATATAAGTCTCAATAAAATGTACTTTAAAAATAGATGAGCAAAACCCAGGGGCCGCTCCTCAGGCAGGGAAGTGGCCACTGTTCAGCTCTTCTCTGCTTTGCTGTGGCTGACACACTCAGTGCTGCCAGCGGTGTTTGCAGCTAACCCATTTTTGTTATCACAGTTTGCTGGTACCGGGGACATGCCAACTTTTTGTGCTGAGAAGCAGAGAAGGATTACCTGCAGTCATCACATCCAGCCGTGTCCATCTCTGCAGGCAGAGCATAAATATCCAAGATGCCCTTCAATTTGGAACCATCTCTGCCAGCATTAAATAGCCAATAAAAGAAAATTTTGCGTGTAAGTAAGATACACCACTGGGATGGATTTCCCCTCATCTTTTCCCTCTTCTTCATGGTTTGTAGGAGATGAAGCACATGCTGCACCCCAACACCCATGTGCTGACTTTGGGATGCTCTCTATAGCAGCAACGTGCCCAGCTCCCAGGGCACACTAACGGGCTTTCTGTGCTTCTGAAATCACAACATAACACATGGCCTCTGCCAGGACCCTCAGTCAGTTCCTGGTGAAAACCAGGGACACCAGAAAATGGAAGCAGCTCAGACAAATGGCAGGCACAGGGAGAAATTTCCTGGTGTTCAAGCAGAAGCCTCAGCTGAGGGATTTTTCTTTTCAGCCAGAATTTCACCTGGCTGCAGCCATCCTCCTGGCTCCCCCTTTGACATGAATCTCGGTCAACATCTCACTCCTTTAATTGGATAATTATGTCGATTATGAGGGTGAGGGAAAATTTGCAAGCTTGTAGGTGCCAGCACAGCCTCCTGGAGCCAACCTCTCACCGCAGAGCCAATGCCTATGGCTCAGGAAGCCGTCTGCGTCAAGGATGAAATTCACCCCTAGGAGAGATGTGTCAGAGCAAACCTACGTGTGCATGTGTGGTCCGTGGTTGGGGAAGGGCCAGGGCCGAGCTACAGCCCACTCACCCCCTGCTCCCTGATTTGGAGGTGCCTCTAGGTCTGCCCATGCCCACCAGTGCTCAGGGCTGCGGTGGTGGGAAGCTGCTGCCTCCACCCCTGGAACACCAAGACACCTGGCTCTGCTGCATCAACTGCTGTGAAACTGATGGGTTTCTTTTTCTCCCTCTCCTTACAAGCAGGCAGGCAAACCATTGGACCCTGGGAAAGCGGTGGTGTGTGGTGTGTGCCACGTGCCTCTGAGCGATCTGGGCCCCACTCCATGTCCCTTCTGCAGAGCCTGGGAGCCACCATGCAGCGAGCGCAGCCCTGCAAGGGAGAGAGCAGAGGGGCCAGCAGCATCCCCTGGCACGGCACACACCCAGAGGGAAATGCATGGAGCTTAGGAGGGATTTCCCCAGGGGCTTCATGAACGTTATATCAAGGTATAACCTAAAGTAATCTGACAGCTCAAAACCCAGCTAAGTAGTAGCCCAAACTCGCTGGAGGGACTAAAAATGTCTTCAGTTACCCCTGCTTCCCGCTGCAGGATGGTGTAGCACAAGGTGGGGGTGCAGTTACCTGACTGTGGGTAGAGCCAGGGGCACCCTGCCCCAGAGCAAGGGATCCAGCACTGCCCCTGCCTGAATCCTCCAAAATAAACACTGGATTTCCACTGCACAGGCTTGTAGTGAAGCCTGACAGCACTTCGGGTCATTTTTAGAGAAGGTCTTACTTACTCATCAGGAATCGCCTTCTTGATATGACACCGATTGCAAATGGCCTTGCAGGAGATGGAGCGGCAGAATGAATTGCAGCTTCCAGGGATGGAGCTTTGCTGTGACAGAGGAGGGAAACACCTTCAAACCAGCAAACTGAGCTGGGGCATGGGAATTTGGAGCTTTCTTGCAATGCGCCCAGCTCAGTAGGCAAACCAATGAGCTCAGCAGTCTGGAGGAAGAGTGGCAAAGTAACTGCAGATAAGTGATCTCCGAGGGACAGGAAAGAATATATTGATTTAGGGGCTCAGAGACCACTTTCATGCAGAGGATGCACAGGAAAGCCAGGGCTGTTTAGCTGAAGCCGTGCAATTATTTTGAAGCTGTGAGATATCTGCCAGAGGAAAAAAAGGGTCCGGATAGGAAACAAACTGCCTCATACTTTTGTCTCATTACCCACCTAATATTTTGGCAGAATCATCTGAACTGCAGACACTGCTAAGTGCAACGGAAAAAATAAATTATCCTTTTCAGACTGGCCTTTCTTAGATTTATCTCAATATGGATTGCCTGCCTCACTCCAAACTAGAAAGTGAAAGCTTTTTACCACCTGCCATGCAAAGCCACCATCATTCACGGCTGATCTGGAGAGGGGCTTTCTCCTCCTCTTCCCCAGTGCACACACATCACAGTTTTCCTCCTCTGTCCCAGCAGAGCCCCATCAGATGATGCTGCAGCCATTTCTGCTCCACCCGTCCTCCCCAGGGCCACTTTAAAGAGTAGAACTGGCTTTTTCCTAGAGCTGTGCCATTTTTTTATATTCCTGTGCTTTTTTTATATTCCACCTGGTTTTCACTAAGAAGGTTTCTGGCAGAATTAGGAGTAAGTAGCTTTGGATCTAGCAATCAGCATCATCATTTGATATCACTGCTCACAGCGGGGCAATTTTTAATGGAAATATCTCTGGGTTTTTGCCATTCTTGAGAAACCATTTGGAAATAGAGACATACCAAGTGAGGCTGGGGCTGCTGCACGCATGAGAAGGTAAGTAATACACCAAGCTACAGTTTATAGCTCTGACAGTGTTTCAGCATTTCATTGATCTTAAGACACTTCAGGCTGGGGGTCTCTAGTCCACCCTGCTGCTCGGAGCAAGATCAGCTGTGGGATCTGGTCAGATTACTCAGGGTCTAGATGGGTCCTGAAAATTTCTGAGGACAAAGAAACAGGACGCTCTCCCTAGACAACCCACTCCAAGGCCTGGCCACCCTCATGGTGGATGTTTGGTTAGGTGGCAAAAGGGCATTTTCAGCCTGGCTGCTCCCAGCCAGGCAGTCCCCTGGTGTGCATCACTGCAGAGGGACAGGGATTTTGCATTTTTCCCTATTTAATTTCCTGCTGAGGTTCCAGCTGAGCCATTCCTCCAGGCTGCCTAGATCTCTCTGAATGGCAACATCTTGACTGGTCACCTCAGTTTGGTGTCACCTGCAGACTTGACAGGTGCATTCTGTTGCCTCCTCCAGGCCATTGATAAAGATGTTGGACAGGATAGGTCCCACAATTAGACTTGTGGTACCCCAGTTGTTACTGGGCTCTGGGTAGAGCACAACCCATTAACCTCTGCCTCGTGAGCCTGATCATCCAACCAGGATTTTACTTTTACCCATCGGGTTGCCCACCCATCCAGACCATAACATCCTAACATGAATACAAGAATATGTAGTAGGTCACTCCATGATTTTTCCGGGGACCAAAGAAAGAGGTAACCAGCCTATAGTTTCCAGATCATACTTTTGGCTGGTTGGTTGGGGTTTTTTTCCCCACCAAGATGGATGCAACATATGCTTTTCTCCCAGTGTTAGGAACCTCACACAACCTTCATGACCTTTCAAAGATCAGCACAGTTGTCATCTGCAAACTGTAGTTATGGACTCATGATGTTATACTCAGGTGAGCATGGTGGCAAATCTTCCAAACCTCTTAGCTTGTGCTTTTCAATCCTAACAGCATCAGAAACTAAGAAGATGATTGTATATTTGCAAAGCTGCTGTCTTCTGAAGACAATATGTTTCAAAGCAAATATTAATGAACTTTCCAAGAAGGAGGACCATCTGCATGACTTTTCATCTCTTGAAGGAAATTAGGGTGTAGATTCAAATGGCGAGCACTACTAACTCCTCCCTTCCTCATCACAGATTTTTTTTCTCTTCAATAACTACTTAGAAGTGTGCTAACAACAGTCTTCCTGAGATCAGTAGCTTGCTTTTGAAGACGGTAGACACGACAAAGCTTTAGGAGGAATAAAACATAACACCACCACCAGTGAGGTGGTACCACAATCACCTAGACAGAGAAGGGTGTCCTCAGATTCCTCTGTGGCTGCATTTGCACCACGGGCAGAGCAAAAGAACAAGCCACCAAGAGAAAGACCACTCTCCTCTTCTAGCCCTTTGCAGGAGGTCCTCAAAGGAAAACTATGGGAAGGAAAGACAGACGCAGCCTGGATGCTGACTCACTCAGACATCCAGAAGGATCCCCATCCCAGAGGGACCTGACTGGTCTCAAAAAGGACTGAGAGCTCCTGAATTCAGAAGAGGGACAAAGTCTTTTAGTGGGAAACTTCCATCCACAGCTCTCACCATGTTCGGTATGGGCCAAATGCAAAAAAATGACTGGAGTCAACAAAAAACTCCATGAGCTACTGTGGGAATCAGATGGAGCCACAATTCTCAGTACCTTTTTCTTTTTGCTACTCCTGTCTATTGGCAATGCTTGGAGACCAGCCAAGTCTTCCTCCTGTGCTCCTCATTTATCAGTAAACACCTAAAAATCAATAGCCTTGTGCTGACTACTTCTGTTAGTGCATTATCATTTCCTGCAACAAGGATAGCTTGACAAAATGAAGTTTCAGCTAATCAAAGTTTGTAAAACAGTTGCATTGACACTAGGTCTCCAGCACTCTATAGGCCATTTCATACAATTTCTTCTGGAAGAGACTCCAAAAGGTCTTGGATCCTTGGTCAGTCCTTTTGCAGTTGCTACCCTTGTGTGGTGCTGAGTCAGGACACTCCATCCCCCATCCATTAATAGGAAACACTTTGATTTGAGTGACTTGAGTGTCATCTAGATTCAGTGGACTGGGATCCCTTTGCATCACTGTCAACACAAAGGTACTGGAAGGCTCCATCCACATGCAAATTTCACATCTGCTAACTCTGAAACCTCCCTCGTGGCGCATGTGGTCCTTCACATAAATGAGAATCAGCCTTTCGGATTTCCAAAATACCTGCAGCAGAGCACATGTCTGCTCAGAGACAACACGCGGTTGCCAAATGGTTCCTAACAGCTGACTAAGGCAGTCCACTCTCAGCCTGTAGCCTCTGAAAGGAAAGGAAGGAAACTGTACTGCAATTTCCAGATGGCTGATAAATCCCAGGCTAGTGTGGGCTGAGGAAGACTGAGCAAAATCTGTCAGGCAGCCGTAGCTCTCAACTACATTTGTTCATCAGGCCAGTTAGGTTTGATAGATTTAACAGACCCATTTGCAGCATCATGTAAGACATGAGTTTCACGTATTTTTATAAGGTGGATCCTCAGCTTTTAAGACAAAAGTGCAAAAAAAGTACTGAGGGACCAATGTCGGAATGAAGGCAAAATCAGCGCAACCTCCTTTCCCATCTGCCCTTTTCCAAACAGGGATGTTATATCAGCTTAGGCTTTATTCACATGCTGGTAGGAAAATCTCTCTTCCCCCCTTCTCATCACATGTGAATACGGTCCTGCAGCTTGGCATAACCCAAATGCAAAAGGCCCAAAAGAGATGATGCGCTGGAAGAGGAAACTAAGAGCAATGCTGTGAGGTGGCTGCTTGCGACAGCAGACAACAGGCCTCCAGTTTGGTCCCCAGCATTCCAAGGTGTTAATTCACATCAGCCCAAACTCAGTCATCATGCGACGTACCTGCACATCAGCCCACCTTCCCCCCACCTATAATACAAAGTATTTTATATATCGGCTTGGAGTACAGCAGTTTCATTTCCTCCTTCCCCGTGTGACTTGCTGGATGTGGTTCTCAGCTATTTTCTCTGAACCTCTCTTATGACTGCTAAGTAATGACTGCATTAGATCTAGCAGCTATTACTCTGCACAGAACTGCACCTTAAAAGATGTGTACCTCATATAAGGAAGGGAGATTGATTCCTGCTGCTGCTGCAGCCTGGCTAACCAAATTCAGCATTTCCTACATTAAAAAAAAAAGAAGTATATAAATACACAGACCTCTGGTACAGGATCCATGCAGACATACAAAATGGGGAAATTATTGTAGGGTCTTCCCAAAGAAGTTCAGAGACATGCCCATTCATAGTTTCCTGATAGCAACTGAAAACCTGGCAGCCTCATCCAGGGCCTAATCCAGATCCAGAGGAGTAGGCAGAGGTCACCACCCCTGCCTCTGTCCATGTTTGGGCCAGCAGTCCCAAAAGGGAGCAGTGATGGAGTAGCCATAGAGGAGACAGATCTCCTCCTACAGGCATGGCAGGATTGATGGTGCAGCATTGCCAAGAGTTTATGCTACACAGAAAGGTGTTTTTTCATGTTGATGAAGTAAATTCAGTCCTCAAAAGGTGTAAAGAAGGGACATCACATGGGAAAAAGCAAATTTTTGTTGAATCAGGTTCAAACATTGTGGCTGGATTTTCAGTCCAGAAATGAATAATAGCGTCTATTACATGCTTCTACATTTGTAGTTTATCATACAGATTTTTTTTTCTTGTTTTCAGTAGAAAAATACTGTTTTCATGACAAAATTGGGACAAAAAGTCAAGCTGCTTTTACAATACTGTAAAGTTAACTAAAAGTGCCTGCTTTGGTATTTATCATTTGGTAAGACCTTATTTTCACATTTAAGAAAGCGTGACAAGGAAGCGCAAATATCCTGACGCAGGAATGGCAGCAGGTACAGGAGGGAAAGCCCTGAGCTGCAGGTGCTGCGAGTACCTTGTCAGGACCTGGGAAGAATGTCAGATGAAAAGCCACAGCCTTTTCTCCCCATGCCAGTCAGTTCTGCATTTCCTAAAAAACCCATCTTTTCTCCCTTGGAGCATTTCTTAACACAAAGCTCTTTTCACCAAAGGAAATTGTACTTCTATAAAGAAAGAAGCTCAAGAACTGCAGTTGTAAAGGACCATCCGATGTCAAAATTCAGCACCTGTACCCAGGAATCAATACAGCCTCAATATGACAGTCTGCAAAATCCCGAAGTGCTGGGAGTGGTGTTATTTACAACCAGCCTTTCGCTGCTGATGCTGATGGCCAGACACTGCAGTACCCTGCTTTCTTCCCCAGCCAAATTGCACTCAGCCTGTTTTCCTCCTCCTCCATTAACCGTGCTACCTTTTGCCTTGGAGACCAGCATCACTGACTGCAGTTCTGCTTCAGGGGAGTTTGAACGTATGATCTTCTTATTGTTCCACAAATACTTTTGTTTTAGTTTTGGCTGAAAACCCGTTCAACGTATTTGGACCAACAGTACGATTAGGGATCCATATATGTCTAATTTAAGCCTCCACCCGCGGGCGAGCGCGGCCACAGCCAGCTCCGCTGTGCAGCTGCCAAGCCCCTGCTCCCTGCAGCCCCCACTGGTGCCAGCATGGCTGGGGCTGCCCAAGGCTCGCTGCCCAGTGCTGCCCGACACCTGGCCAGGGGTGCTGGGGGACTATCAAGTTTTGTTGTCTTCTCGCTCAACATTAATAAGCTTCAGTCCAAGATTTTGCAAACTCCACTGGCTTTCCTCAAGGAAAGGTCTGGCAAGTCAGGGAACATTCATCCCAGAGGTGTAGGGACTGGACCGCTCACACACACATTTAAATACCTTTCAGCAGCTAAAAAGGTGAGTTCTGCATTGGATGCCAATTATATCATGTTCTTGGAAGCTTCCTTATCTCCAGGCTCTTCTGTTTGCTCTGACCCACCAATGTGGAAAGGACTTTTGTCTCCATTTTTCCTTTTTCCATGCAAGGAGAGAGAGGTGTCTCTCCAGGTTTTGAAATCAGCAAGAATCAGAGGAATCCTTCAGGTTTTCCCTTGCAGTAGCTACATTTCACCTAAGGAGGATGCAAGGAAGTTCCATGTTGGCTATCTGTTGGCCAGCTCTTCTCTCTTGGAGCACAAGGGAATACCTACACCTACCATCCAGGCAACTCTTTTCAGCAGAACTGTTATCTGAAAAAAATGGAGCTGAATAAATTCTGCACACTGGTTCCCTTTTCCAGGAAACAGGAGGAAAGTTCTTTGCTAAAGCAAAAGGGGAGTTAAAGATTTAGATACCACTACACCAACCTAACGTCTTTAAGACCACATTTCCTTAAGCAGTCCATGAACTTGTGCATGCAAGCCTTGCCACAGCCGGATCCTCCCGTACACGCAGGGAGCACAACTGTGAGACAGCCCTCCTCAAAGGCAGGGTGGGCGTTTGGCACGTAACACGGGCAACAAGTCACTGCACCTCCCAGCTGACTTAATTTCCAGAGGTAACAAGAGGCTTCTCAGTGCCTGGCCACAGTCTCTGGGGCTTAACCATTAATTTTCAGCTGATTAAAACAGCCAGGCACAGAAGTGCACACACAATATTTAACATGAACAAAGGTCTCCTCATAGCTTCCAACCACCAGGCAAAAGAAACTACGTCTTTGAAGAGTGAAACAACCCATGTCACCCCCACCATCCCCCCAGTCTCTACCCAGACAAAGCCCAGGGGTAGGACGATGCCTTCGCTGTCTGGCAGTAGCTGCCAGGTCAACAAGGCAAATGAAAGCCGTGGGCTCAGACCTGCTCCCCCACAAGACCTTCTGGAAACTCATGTCCCCCCATCCCGCTGGTGGCAACACACCACCAAGTTTCTTACAGGAGCATTTTGTCCTGGAGGAGCTGCCAGCTCAGACATGAGTATTGGCCTTGGGGATAAGGGGAGGGCAGTGAGGCTGCCTCTTGGTAGCCAAGCTGAGCCGTGCAGCACCACAGTGATCCAGGTCAGCTTCTGCAAACAGGGGCTGGAAGCAGAGACGAGCAGTTGTGCAGCCACAGGAAGCTGGCAGAAGTGATCTGCAATGACTGCACTTCCCCAACAGCTCTCCAAAGACAGGGCTGCCTCAGGGCATCCCCTGCAGTTACAACCCAGCTTCCCAACAGCAAGCTGAACGTTATTCCCATCATCGCAGTCCTCAAAATGGTAAAACTGCATTGGCAGCTGAGCAGCCCCCAGGCAAGTCCCTCCCAGGGCAGCTCAGGCTGCTGGAGCCAGGGCCAGTGGTCCCAGCCCTGGCCCGCTGTGACAAGGAGCTCCAGCAGCCAAGAGGAGGAGTGTGGCCAGGTCTCAAACCATGTCCCCAAGCTCCTTTCCCTTGCCTGTTCCCCATGCTCTCAGGGGCACTGCTGTGCTAGTGCAGCACTCGCCTCTGCAGCAGGGGCAGAGCTAAGGGTGCTCCTGACCTGTGTCTGCTCTCACAATTAGATCTGGAAAAGCATCCCAGGCATTACAGCCTCTCTGCTGCGGCAAGGGCAGTAGCTCTTACCAGTTTGACCACTGGTTCTGTTCTTAGCTGCAACACTCAGTCTTACCCAATTTGAAAGAAGCAGATGCAGCTGGAGCTGGGGCCTGGTCACAGTGTCATGAACGGTGGTCTGCCCTTTGCTTGGAAGCTCCAAGTGCGTTCCTCTTCTCTAGGCAGTTCAGGCTACCTGCCCACAGCCAGAGCCATGGAGCAGTCCTGTTCACAGCTCAGCCGAGGTGGCTGCAGGGGCACACTGCACCCGCACTGATGGAGTCTTTTTCCAGCCCTGCCCGTGGACTCAGCTCAGTAGAGCAGGTGTCCGGCGGTGATCACCACTGTCTGCCGCCAGAAGCACCAGGCTGGGAGAAAATCAGAATGATGGGATCCTCAAAGACTTTGGTGATGAAGCCAGAGATGGTCATTGCTCAGAGAACAAGGAAAATAGAGTCGGAGGCGGCATTAATATCTGTTCATTGAGAGAAGATCTTGCTGGCAGTCAGGGTGACCAGGAACCAGAAGATCTGGCTGACATCACTAGTTAACAAGCGTAAGTGGTTTTCAGAAGAACACCCACTGAATTTACTTCACTGAAAGACAGAAATCCACAGTTGTGTGGATTTGGTAAAGTTCCCTTGGCTAGACACTTGCTAACTTGCCATGCTGACTTTCCATCCCACTTAAGAGCTACGAGCTTTTCATCTCACACCAGCATGCACAGCTGTAGCACTGTTTGCGCTCGGCGAGGCTGTGGGGTGCGAGCTCCCTGCCAGCTCTGCTGCCTGCTATGGCAGAGCCGTAACCTTGGCAGCACCAGGGGTTAATGATCCTTATTTAGGGACACATGCAAGTTGCAGAAATTAAAGAGCTGTAACCAAATCTTTAATTTTGGCAGCACCAGGGGTTAATGATCCTTATTTAGGGACACATGCAAGTTGCAGAAATTAAAGAACTGTAACCAAATCTTTAATTTTGCCAGCACAGGTAACAGACAGATGCAGGTATGTGGTGGGTTGACCCTGGCCAGACACCAGGCGCCCACCACAGCCGCTCTGCCACCCCCCCTCCTCAGCCGGGCAGGGGAGGGAAAATACAGCAAAAGGCTCCTGGGCTGAGATGGGGGCAGGGAGATGGCTCAGCAGGTGCCGTCATGGGCAGAACAGGCACAACCTGGGGAAAATTAGTTTAATTTTTTACCATTCAAATCAGAACACCTTCTCCCCAGCCCCTCCCTTCTTTCTGGGCTTAACTTAATTCCCCATTTCTCTACCTCCTCTCCCCGAGCAGTGCAGGGAAACAGGGAATGGGGGTTACGGTCAGTTCATCACACACTGTCTCTGCTGCTCCTTCCTCCTCACACTCCTGCCCTGCTCCAGCATGAGGTCCTTCCCATGGGAGACACTTCTCCACGAACTTCTCCAGTGTGGGTCTTTCCCATGGGCTGCAGTTCTTCAGACACAGGCTGCTCCAGCGTGGGTTCCCCATCGGGCCACCAGTCCTGCCAGCAAACTTGCTTCAGTGTGGGCTTCCCATGGGTCCCGGCCCCCTGCGGGCACCCCCTGCCCGGGCTGCGGGGGGGAGCTGCTCCCCCGCGGGCTCCGTGGGCTGGGGGCACAGCCTGCCCCGCCGGGGGCTGCCCCGCGGGCTGGGGGAGCCGCTGCTGCGGCGCCCGGAGCCCCCCGGCCCCTCCGCACCGCCCGGGGCTGCGGGGCTGCTGCGCTCGCTCTCTCGCTGCCGCAGGGGGGTTTTACCCCCTGCTCAATCCGCAGCCCCTGAGGCGCTGCCGCTGTCGCTGGTGGGCTCGGCCTTGGCCAGCGGCGGGTCCCTCTGGGAGCCGGCTGGCACTGGCCCGCGGGCCGTGGGGGAAGCTTCTGGCAGCGACTCGCTGAAGCCGCCCCTGTGCCCCCCCCTACCAAAACCTGCCATGCAGACCCAGTACAAGGTAACACAGACACCAGCATGCATTTCCCTGTCTCAGTCTGCAAGTCCAGTTATCATCCATCCGGCACAGAGCTGACTTTCAGCATCACGGATTTTTTTAAAATACTCTTTTTCAAATCTAACCTCTATAGGCAGTTCCACTCGGCTGCTCTGCCCCCACAACGACTGGTGCAAGATCCCAATCCCATTTTTTTGCCAGGTAACAACTGAAAGCCTCATGAAGTGACCAAATACCATCCATCCCCTTCATGCCCCTCATTCACAGTCTGAGCTACTTCACCCTGGTAATTCGGAGCTGGAACATTTTCTGGTAGAAGAGTCACAACATTTACAACCTACAAATCCAGTGTCCTCTGAACAGGTGAAAAGCAGGGTGCTTTCCTCTGGTATCGCTCAAGAGGCGTTAACCTCTGCCCTTAGGACTGCAGTTCACATTCTCTGCCAGCTAAAACACAATAGCTTATTCCCTCAAACCTGCTCCAGAAAGCACAAACATCACCTTGACTCTGACCAAAAGTTCTTCTCAGGAAGCAGCAGGTTTGTAGAGATAAAAGTCTTACCAGGGTACACAATACACTTGTCCCGCACAGGCTGGGGCTTATGTGATGCAGCTGCTCATACGTAACGGAGATGGTAATGCGCCAGAAGCATTTTTCCCCCTAAGAGTCGGGCTCTTCATGGAAAGTTAATGTTTGAAGGACAAAAATTACTACTTTGTTGAGAAGAAGTTTGGCATCTTTATGATAATTCTGGAAATTCTATCCATTTTCATCAATACAGTGATCCATTTTCCATTTAGATCTTGCTCAGCTTTTCTCCTCGTATTTCTTCTGGTGGAAGTGCGTGCCATTGATTTCATGAAAAATCTTTCTACCGGATTTGAATTTGTCACCTCTGCTTTAAAGACAAATGTAAAAACTGGACCAATAAAGCGACAAGACAAAAACAGAAGTTCTCCATGCATTTTCTCTGTGTTAGTTATATCTGCAGCTATTTTAACCTTTCATTCCCTTCAAGCTCTACATTTCAGCTGTCTCATTTTTGTTACCATTTTCAAAACCCTAAGGAATTTGCAATGCAAAGTGTTTGCCCATGATGTCCAGAACTTGGTCCTGGACTGATCCAGGTAATTTTAAACCTCGAGAGTTGTGCGAGTATACTCTGCTTTAACTATGCTGTCCTTTACATTCAAAGCTGAACTTCATTTGTCACTGTGATCCATTCCATGAGCTTGATAAGGTGCCATTAAATTTTCCTTAATTTTTGTGAGCTCAACTTTAATAATCTTCACCACTTTCTAATCTGGAAAAGGAATGACCAGTGAAATAATTAAAAAAACCCAAAAAACTTAGCAATTTAAAATCCAAACAAAACAGAAGTTAATCTTATATTATTGGAAATGCTGGAAATACCCAGAGCATAAAGAGGGGTTTTGTAATTTTCCAGTCTAGTATAATAAATTGGTAAGCTTGTAAACCTCTTCACAGGCACGTACATGTGGCACAGAAGGACAGGTATGCCACTACCTTACGAGGACTGCCCACAACCTATCATAAACTATGTATTACTGTCAGCCCCTGAAAAAAAAAAAGCTTTATGCTGACAAGTTATGGCCAAGACAGAGTATCTAGGAAGAATCTAAATACTTCAGAAGAAATACAGGGGGTAGGAACTCTCCTTTAAGAATCTTAGCAGATCTTGGCAGTTCCTCTGATTTAAGCACAGAATTCCCATCAGTTTCAATGGTGCAACTGCTGCTAATGGTCTAAACACCGCTTCACATGGGATGTATAGAACAAGATCTGCTTAAGCTTACCCATTTCATTAGCATAAAGTTAGCGGGAGTGTTTTAGACTGAGAAGTATATCCATCTTCCTATTTGCTTCTTGAAGTCAGATTGGTATAAATCTTAGCAGAGCGCACACAGAACCACAAAATACACAATCTTTACTTCCCCAAAAAGCCCCAGCAGAAACTCTCAACTTTGGGCCGGCCCAGAAATAGTTGCCTTCCTTCTTACCTATAAGAGACAAAGGAAGCTTTTTCAGAGTGCCATATATTTATCTTCTAGATTAAATCACTGTTCCTCCTGGTGTAAATGCAGTGTACGAAGGAAAGGTAATTCAGAGACTGCGCAGGTCAGCACTGGATTAATATCAATGTAGCACCTTAGCAAAGCCTTTAGCATTACAGTGGCCCGTACTTTCTTCCTCCAGCAGCCGAGCTTATCCCTAAGACTGTTTCAACGGTCAGATTTTTGCTACCATTTGAAAAACAGAAGTTACAGAGTACTTTCATTGCTACCAGATATTCCTCACATCTGTGAGTATTAATTTATGACTGATAACCACACAATGGTATGGGAGACAGATGTCGTCCCTTTATGACATTTTAGAATATGAAAGGTTTCAATTCATCCCCTCCTTCCTTCATGACATCTATTAACTTATCCATAGGGAAAAATATAATTTCTGTCTAACAGTGAAAATCAAATGTCAAACTCTTCAACATATTGACAGCCTGACCCTGCAAAGACTTAGCTTTAATCTTTTGGGGCTGCGAGTATCCTCTTGACTCAAATCAACACAGAAGAGAAGCGTATGCCTGAACTTTAGCAAGGCTGAGGAATCTGGGATTAAGAGCTACTGCTTTTGTTTTGGCAAATCCACAATCCACAATACAATGCATCCAAGGAAAAAAGCACAAATCTTTTAGCAACTCTCCCCCTCCCAGTTTTCCACTTGCCTCACGCTGCAACAGAAATGCTCTGCAATGGGCAAAGCTCTGACAATTTGCCCGAAAATTAAAGCGATGGTTCTACCCGCTTACTGCGGGAGTTATTTTGGCAAGCTGACACTACAAATGCCAAGCAGCATTGAAGGATTTGCTTGAACATGTGCATATATACATCTTATTCATTTCAACAAAAGGGAACTCCACATACTTTGCTATTCAAGCTTGCCAAATATTTTAACCAGAAGCTACTGGATTTCCATGCACTTATACTGCATTAAGTACCTAGCTACTTTTTCAAACCAAGATTACACTTCAAAAAAATTACATTTTTCAAAAATCAATGCATCCAAAACACTTAACTAAGAAAACATGTCCTGCCTCAGCCTGTTTCTTTTTCATGTATTATCATAGCCATTTCCTATCTGAGCCCGTGTTACTTAGGTGGTCAGCATTTTGGGAGAGGGAAGTTTCACTTTAAAGATGGTAACATGCTCCTAGTAGCTTTCTCAAGCCAATGTTTATCAAGTTGGGGTTTTTTTGTTGGGTTGTTTGTTTTTTTTCTTGAATAAGGTTTCTGTACCTACGGTTACTTATTTGGCAACTACATAGCAGAGTACAAGGAAATCTTCCCTCCCAAGATTCATTCAGGCAGCCAGCACATAATGCTGTCATCGCAGTTCCCAGCACCCTGAGGTATTTGTATGCTCCTGACTGTAAATACATAAGACTACAAACTTATGTTTGTACAAATACAAAGTTATGAGCACGTAACTTCTGCGAGGTATGCCAGGTGTGACATGGCTGTATGTTTGCAACTGTGCATACTCGTGCTCTCCAGAAAAAAAAACCCACCTCTGGGCCACTTCTTTTGACATGAAAGGAAAACAAAACTGAAGCGATAAATCCCATTAGCAGTTTTCAGCAGGTTTTGCTCCCCCCCCCCTTTTTTTTTTTGATAAATAAAATGGAGTCTGTCCTTAGCTTCCAGATCAAGAAGTATTAGTAAGAGTAGTTACAGACCCAATAACAACCCTTAAAACACCACCAAAATGCACTACGTTATTCTTTTATTTAGTTTACAGAAGAGTCTATCAGTACAGGTTGCAGAAAGAAAATGTTTAGTGCTATTTACAATTTGTTTTAAAACTCTGCTCTATACAAATTTAATTCTGATCAGTATGAACAATATTTTTTTAAATCTACTGCATATAAAGCATTTCATCAAAGCAGTAACAATGAATAAAATAACATTTGATTACATTTGAATGATGCCAATCATTCGAAAAAACAATTACACGGAACATCTGTAAGAGTTGTGGACACTTAAGTACAGAACACAATGTCAACCTGTGACTCATTTTTTTTAAAGGCTAAAGCTATTTATATGGAATATTTGTCTATTATACTACACGCCAATCTATATTTAACTTCTATAGTTATGTATTTTATAAGATTTTTATTAAATATATTCTACACATTTGTAGTTTCACCCAGGAAGAATTCCTCCCCAGTGAAAAAATATAAAATCTTTTATATTTTTTAATTTTTATTTATTTTTATTTTTTTACAGGTTTAGATGAAACTAGCTCATGCTTTAGTGCTGTGCAAATTTCTTTAGCATATCAACATTTAAATTATTGATATGAAATAAAAGAATGGCATCCTTTTTAATTATGTATGCCTTCAAAAATCAGCTTCTGATTTTAATACAATTGCAAGCACTAACACCAAATGCAGAATATGTAAAGAAACAAAACTAATACTATGGCAGAAGTTTTTCTTTTTGCTTTTTAAACTTTAATAATTCTTCTGAAGTCTCTAATGAGTAAGCATGACACTGGACACTAAGGTACAGATGAGAAAATGACTGAAAAACACCAATTGCCAATATTCAAATACATAAAATTGATTAGTAAATGATGTTTTCTAACATTTATGCACAATAATAAAAGCCTATGAACTACAGGAAATTACCCCTCCCATATTAAGGCTAGGAAATGCACTCTCTGCACTTGTTTGTGCTGTCTGAATAAGCACTCAACTAACGTACGAGATCAGAGTGCATGCAGTAATGAAAAAAAATCAGTTTCAGCAGCCCTCTACAGAGTGCTTTTAAATTACAGGCACATAGTTTTTTTTGTTTGTTGCAGTGAAAATATATATAGTTAGACTTGGTTTAGTTAGTATTCTGTGCCAGTTCGGCCACCAAGGTTGACTTAGTTATAACTGACTTAACAGTTTTTCCTTTGATTTGGCCATAAGTGAGATTTGTTTTAATTATAGATAAACCATTTTCCAGTGTTGCATTATACATTGAAGGTTATTACTAGGTGTCTAAAATATTGTTAGAGATTGTTGATGAGAAATATACTGTCAACCGTATTTAGTGCAAATTGCATCTAGAAAGCTTGACTGGTTAGATCGGTTAATGGAGATTTTTGTGGTAGCAAAATGATTCCCGCTATGGAAAACAACACATTAACTTTTCTGGAGATTGAATTCTTTCAAGAATTGATGTACTGTAAAATTATTCAACATACAGAAAGCAGGAATTAAAAAAAACCAACAAAACAAAAACAAACAATGAAAGTGTTCATATCGATCTTTTTTTTTTTTAAAAAAAAAAAAAAAGACTAATGAGACAGTGTTCGTGTAATATTTCAGTTCCATGGATTTACAGACAGGCTCTTCCTACAGGTGTTTGAAGCAAGGTAGGGCCTCTTCTATCCCAGCAGCATGAAAGACAAAGACTATATTACATCACACTTAGCAGGTAAAGCTAACAGGGTTTACAGGATTACACAGCAATTGCTTTCTCCAGTTTTTTCACGGTTCCTTTGACCTGTGGAGCAAAAAAAGTTTGCTTCAGAAATGACATGTGAACAAATTACGTTGGTTTTTGTGCAAGTATGCTTGATACGAGTATGGGTTTTTTTACTATTTTAAGTAAAAAAAATATTATTACACACATGCATACATAACTGAACCATAACTCAGGAGTAGTTTTTAAACAATAAAAATGAAAGCTTTTAAAGGTTTGAGTAAATTTCTGCATTCTACAAAAAAGATAAACCAGCAAGCTAATTTCTTGGTTTTCTATAAACAACAGGTACAAAAGCATTCCATTACTTGCTTCATGGAAGACCAAAAGGACTTGACTCTTCTCTACTATGAAATACTCAAAAAGCCTGTAAGAGATCTGACTGCTTTGCCAGGTACTTGAGTAAGAAATATCTCTAGTGCACAGCATACCTTGAGAGTTTGGTTCTGGCAATGTCTCTCTAGCCACCAAATGCATCACTGTTGTTTTGCCAAAAGGAAGTTTTAATGCTGCAAAAGAAGAAAGGGAGATTTATTAATAACTACAGCAGTCTTCATTCTTCAAAACACCCAGTTGAAACTACCTGTAATTGGATTAGCATCTGTTCAAAAAGTTCACACTGTTAGGTTTGAACTGCTTACTAGGTGGATTTAAAGGCATTCCTGGCTAAAGCTTTGTAGATTAGGGTCTTGGGATCACTTAAATAATCAGTTAAATAACTTAATAATCACTTAAAGCATTGTGCTTTTAGTGACACAATACTCCTGTTAGGAAACCTAGCCTTACACTTTTGAGTAAAAGTAGAAGTTGGCACTCATGCCAACAGAGGTGCTAAGAACTCTTTATTGATAAGGGTGCAAAATAGTGGCTAATTCAGCCACTAAATTGTTACTCCCAAGACATCACAACGCTGAGCCACTACTGCAAAACAGATTTTCCTAAAACATACCTTGATCCACGATACAGATTTTCCAAAATACAAAATGTCTGTATCTTTCCTTTTAAAATTAATCTGTAACATCAGCTGCATGTGAAAATATCAGACTTAATACATTTTAAATCAGATAAGGTAGCTGTTACAAAGCTGCTTTTGTGAACTTTAGTAACACAAAATAACAAATCTGGAGCTTTCCACAATTTGTTCTGCTCGTTTCTAAAACTAAAATGATAATTTTCACATTCTGATTTAAGCACACCAACAAGTGCTATATTTATAGTTTTAGCACTGTAGTATAATATTTATATTATAGTATAATATAAATTATTATTAACTTATAGTCTCCTTGAAATGAAAGGATTCTCTGTTGCTCACTGTATTCAGCAGATTCTCACTGCCAGATCCAATATTCTGAACTTTGACATCTTCCAGTGTGTGTGTGTGTGCGCGCGTGTGCGTGGAGAGTTAATTTGTACAATTCTTTACATTTTGTGTCCTCTCTCCAGCTCCTAAGACTAAGCATCTTCCTTGATTATTTTGCTGAGAAATATAAGGTAAAGTTGCTCTAAATTTTTTCCTCCCCACATTACAAAGGGAAAAAAGGTAGCGCTAAATGTAACAAGAACTTAGCCCTAAACACAAAATTCATTCTGACCTAAGTAGAACCTGTCCTCTCAAATTCCATTTACCTCTTCTATTTTCACAAACAGTGCACCAAGGCATTTTTAAGTGAATAAATTCATAATGAATGTCCAATAAACCTGAAGGTAACTGAAGAGAAAAATGCCTATTTCAATCACTACAGCACAGGTTCAAAATTCAGTTATAAAAAAATATAAACCTAGTGTTCAGTTACCACATATATTCAACACAAGCCTAGCTAAAACACTGCTACTAAACCATGTTAATTGCTTACATATTTGTTTGAAAAATGTGGGTTCTGATTAAAACACAGGTTAAGCATATGGAAGGATACACAGCTCCACAAGCTTCTTTGAGGTAGCTGTACCTTGGGAAAAGCCATCTCCTCTATAGAAAGTCAGACCTGAAAGTTGCTTATTTTACTTGAAGTGCTGTCTGTGCCTGCACCTAGAAGCCAATGACAGCTCGAAGTTTGACAGGGATGAAGTATTTTGGGTACTTGATTCTGTGATACAACTGAAAACTCTGAAAAGAGCTTATTAACAGTCTGCTAAAACTCAATGGAAAAGGACTGTCTTCATGACATAAACTCTTTTAAGAAGCCATTACAGAAAGAGCAAAATAGTACAAACTAATCACATTAGGGACATCTTTCGTAACATCAAGACACTTGGAGACTTGACTAGTGAGCTGTGGAGATTAATTATTTACAGTAATCAAGTAGAAGTACGCTAATAGTTCAATTAACTAATTTCAGCTAGTTGTTTGCATAGCTCACACAAGTTTTTATTAGCATTTTCTAGCTTCTTACTTGGAGCACCTGACAGAGTCTGAGCACCCCAGCCTATCCTCAGTAATCCTTTCTGGCTCTTGTCTTCATTCTCTCACTCCTTTCTCTCACTTAAACCAAACTTTTATTTAATACCTTTCCTATCTGTTTAATTCCACTCCTATTCCAAATTTTCTATTGTCATAATTCATTTTTCACTCCCTCTTTCGGTATGTGTATGACACAAGGTGGGTTGGCTTCCCTTCCTCCCTCCCCACTAAATAAGGAAGTAAAATGTTGCCGATTACTATTATCTAACAAGAAATGGAGAACTGTCAATTATGTATTACCTCCCTAATTAAAGTTCTCTCAAGTGCAAACTGCAGATCAAATATTTAGCTAAAGGATGAAATTTCCTGTTGGAAGGTGAACAACTGATTCTGCCTTGCTAGCTAATTCCCCAACCCTTTACACAGTCAGGACACAACAGAACAGTGTGGCTCAAGCACCGCAGGCAACAGCAGCACAGCAAGCTTTACAGAGGCGTCTATTTTTCTTTACCACTTCCAATGCCGCTAGTTCTACTGGTTTTGTAGTGATGGTCCATTCAGAGAAGCTGGCTAAAAAGAAGGTTCCTTTAAAATATTTTTTTTCACTCAAAAGCCAGTTTTTCCTAAAAATCTGTTATTTTTTGAGGCTTCTTAGTTTATAGGAGTCTCAAATTCATAAGATACTATGTAGATATGTGAGTTTACAACTAGAGCATTACAATGTCATTTTAAAATGTGAACAAAAATGAACTCCTGTTAAAAAGGAAAACACCTCCTTGGAAACTTTCATTTCACTAAGTGATAAAGTGACTTTCAGTACACAGGAGGTCCAAATTCCACTCAATATTTCCTAATCACCTAAAGCAAATAAAACAACTCAGTTATAGAAAGCTGCAGATAGAAAAATTTCATGGAACTGTATTCCAACAGCATAAGAACCTCAATTATTGTGTTTAGCAAGAACTTCCCTCCCCCCTCCCTCCTCCTTTTAACAATAACCAGGTTCCCTTAGGGTTACATCTAATGAACACTGCAAACTGAAGTAACAGTCTCTTTGAGCTACTTCATGAATTGCTGCTCCCCTCTCAGCTGTATAATCTTACTCCAGATAACTTCATTAGTACTGAAGTAAGCCAATGTTTTGGGGATTCTTTTTCTTAAAACAATATAGCAACAGAAAGATCTCTGAAAACCACTAGTACACATTTAAGATCCTTAGGGTCAAATCATGATGATTAAATTGCAACGCATGAATGATTAAGAATGAACAAAAATGCCCTGAACCCAAGTGTTCAAAATCCTGAGTTAATGGAAGAGTCAACAGCATGCAGCTATTATTTTTCAGCTTAACCCATTAAATAATATATTAAGTATATTAAACAAATGTTCAAAGTTGTTTCAGACTTAGACAAATGTCACTAAAGGGAAGTAGCACTGGTGGTCAAGAGCAACACCTAGAGATGAATAACAAAGAAAAATCCCATTTAGCTATCCTTGCCCGGAAAACGTAGGATAAGACTAGTATCTCAAATTGCAGAGACGATCCAAGACTTAACATTTGTCTTTCAGCCCTGCTCCAACTGCTACTACCTGCACTCATTGGCACTTGATAAATATACAAATTAAAGGAGTGAATAAAAATTTCCAACTTCTCCCAGCTGAATTGACAATGATCTTGTTTGTATATATAGCAGCATTAAAAATTGATTTATAGAGAGTGTAAATCTAGTCTAAAAGTACATCACTAGCCAACATCGGTAATGTAAAAAGCAAATCAATGGCTCTATCATCCCAGCCACTTCTTCACGGAAAGATCATCATAAGCAATCCAAAAATACTCTTTTCAGGTTCATCTTAAGTTCAAAAACATTTCATTGGTGATTTTGTATTATATTCTCCTCTCTGTATTGCACTCAAGCACCAAATGCATGAGCAATCTGAACATACACAGAAAGCAGAAGTACTAATGTATTTTTAAAGTGGCCCAGAGAAGAAAGTCTCGTTTAATTTAGTCACTGATATAGCTAGTATTCACAGTGGCAATTTTTACCTACAAAAGAAAAGATTATTATTATACATTGTGTCATATGTCTACCAAAGATACCTATCAAAATATGTAATTGCGGTAGAACACTTGCCACAAGGGGGCATAATTGAATTGTATTTCTGTAGCATATGAAGTGAAGCCATTTACTTTTGTTTTCCCATAACTATGCAATTGTATCCCTGGGAGAGCACTGGACAGCAAGAACGCTTAACCTCATTCTCATTCATGTGGTGTCTTCCTTCATTGCACTAAGATTGAAAGTATTGTTTAACCAATCATCATAAAGTTTATCTAACATTTTAAAATACTTCAGACATTTATGAAGTAGCCTGCCCTGCAAGTGCACTGTAACAGAGAGGGAACAAAATTTTCCATTGAGAGACAACAAATAAAAGCAGCGTTACTGTTTCTTTCTGCAAGAGGAGACCTGACTTAGCAGGCAGTATGTCCGGAAGTTTAACAACTAGTGGTAACAAGATTGAAAAATACAATGTTGTTCTATGCAGAGCAAAAATAGCATATAGCAAGCCATACTGTGATCTTGAACAGTAAAGTAGTATTTACTGCACCGTAAATAAATAGACCCTATGCCTGGCTGTAACATGCATAATGAAAATTATTTTCATACCTCCTAATGTCACATTGCCATGAAGAAACCTCCCTTGATAAATAAGCCGCAAGATATTTGGACTGCTGACTTGTTCTTCTTCCCAATCTGAAAAGGAGACAATTTTCAGTTACATTGTAATAAAAACATCTTTTGTTATTTCTCTCACCTTCACCCAGGAAGAAAACTAAGAGCAGGACTATCTTGCATGAAACACTGAAGAGAAAGCATTGGCTGAAGATACAGAAAGATAATTAAAGGTTACCACTCCTGAAAACTATTCTTAAACTTACTGTTTGACATTGGTCATTGAAAGACATAATTTTATGCCTGCAAGTATAAATATTACTAACTTACTTCACAGATTGCATGAGATATTTCGTACATATACAAGTCCTACACAAAATATTTCATGATTGCAAGTTGCTTCCTGAGGCTTAATATCTACTTTGCTAAAACAGCCTTAATTTCTTCCCACTCAGGAGACTCTCAAGCCATCCTCCTCCTCCTCACCAGCTAACTGTCTAACTGGAGCCGTTCTCCAGCAATGGGAAACAGCACAGCAAAAGCACATGCGATGGGTCATTGGAAATGGGATTCTCAGTTCACAGCACCGGGCAGGCCACTCAGGCGGTGTTCCATGACGGCCAGCTCCAACCAGTTACATGTCCAGAAGGGGCAGTGACCTGAGCGGCCAGGAACAGTCACTGTGGAGAGCCTGAACAGAGGGCTCTCACAGAGCAGACAGTGACAGATCCATTTTAAGGAACTTCTCAAAGGACAACCTGTGGATGTTTTTATGTGGCAAAGAGCGATTCGGGAAAAGCAAGCATGCATTTTCCTATAATGGTTAAGCTGTCATAAATAATTTATAAGCTTAAATTATGTTTTCCCACTCTCTCACTGTTCCCTGTCACGATGTGAACAACAAATAAATACATACTTTGCTTTCAGAACAAATACTGTAAAACCTTGAAATGCTGAATTTGAATGGGCTCTCTGGGAATACAGTGTCTTCTGTTTCTTAGCTGACCAGATATCTGGCACAGCTGCTCACAAATGTTCTCTCTTTCTGCTTTTGTAGTGTTTATATAGCAAGATGAATATTCAGCAAGGGATCAGGACAAGCAACAGAAACCAACCTGTTCACTGGAAATATACAATTAACATACAGGCAGTAGCAACTGGCAACACAAAAGAAGAACTGAAAGGGGAAGAAGGGGAAGCTTTTAAAACAATAGCCACGGCTGCAGAGTGCAGGAGAGGCGTATGGTGTGAAAGAGCAAGCAGGCAGAGACGTGGGCAGCAGGAGCCATCGCAGCCCCAGGACACAGCAGAGGCACGGCTGGTATCAACAGCAGAGGCTGCAGTGTCCCCGGGTGCTGCCATGTGCCTAGTTTGTAAGATTCGATCAAATTAGACAACCAAGCTATTTGAATTTCAAGTTTTTCCACACTCAGGGTCCAATTCAATTTTTGCAAATCAAGCCCATACCCTTTTTGCTATGGTCGGGTAATTTTGTTTTACACCGCACAGTCTGAACTCTACTATATTATGGTTGTAAAGAGGAGAAGTTCAGCCAGTTTACAATGCCATAATGACGTAAAACAGCAATCAAAAGAAGACAGACTATATTTTTGCACAGGTATTTTACTTGTCATTAAGCTGCCAATTTATCCATCCTTTTAATTTTTTGCTTCTTGTTTGGCAGCATGAAACATTTCTTTCCGACATGCTTTCAATTTTTAATTTCCACCAATGATTAAATGAGCCAAGGAGAAAAAATATTTATCAAACTAACGTTTGTTTTTTTTTTTTTAGTTCAGCAGATAATTGCTGTACAAGAGAAAAGTTAATATTGCTTAGAAGAAAATGGGGGGGGGGGGCGGAGAAGAGAACAGATAACCTAGCTAGATGATATATATATTAATATAAATCTGGCATTTACCACTACAAGAGATCCTTAATCAACAACTATATTGCCAAAAAAGGGAAGGAGTGATTTGCCTTAATCCTGCAATCAGGTGACAGAGGATATTTCATCACTTTTCTCCCATAAGATCAAGACAAGTCAAAATGATGGTAAAAACAATCATTTCCTATCATGTCTACTTCAAGGAAACTTTAGTCCTCATCAAGATTTCACAGTCCTGTGGCAAAAAGCAGCGCTTTCAGTCTGAGAACAGCTAGCGAGCTAATGTTTGTGAAAACCTATACACTATTATTCTGAAGTAGATTTTTCCTCAGTCTTCTAAACTGACACTATTCTTCTTTGCACAGGCAATTAAATATTCATCAAGACTTAGAGCACTCCCTCAGGACAGCAGGTATTTGAATTAAAAGCTCCCATGTCTGGTTCTACTTTTCTTTTTCTTTTTAAAAAAAAGGAGACTTTAAAGTCTGGGTGCCTTCCCAACTATGAGCTCAGTATTTGCAGCCTTCAAGCTCTTTACAAGACTGGAAACACAAGACCACATGGTTCATAAGTACAAGTTCATAAACTTGTACTGCCTTTACTAATTCAAATAAAAGTACACAAAGAACATTTGGTCATGACAACTACGTTGTAGGCACACAATAAATATGTACATTAAAGTATGTAGCTGTATATTGCTACATCAACCAGATTTCTTAGTGTAAAAGTGGTTTACATCTATATCTAATACTTCAGACGACTAAAAACCTCCTCCATTATATGTTTCACTAAATACATAGTGCCGTATCCCCACAAAACAAACTGTAAGTCCCCTGAAGGCCTGTTCTTCCTGTCCTCAAAGACCAATTTAAGGCCTAAAATATGAATTATCAACACTAACTTTTTGGCATGAATTATCATCATCCACCACACCTCTCTGACAAAAGCAGCACTGAAACCGATACTGCAATTTTTTAGTGAGAATAGTAGTCTTTTTAACATCAAAACAGTAACCCAAATGAAGTCCTGTACCAAAAGAAGCGTATTTTTTTTCACCATATGTAATGCTATGTCTGTGTTTTGGCTATTTTCCCACAAAATCATAGCTGGGGAGAAGAGAAGCACCTTCTTTTTGTGGAATTGTTCACATATGTAAATACACATCATAAGCTTTCAATTCCATTTTCTGAAGCTAGTATTCCTGCATAACACCAAATATATTCATACAAACAATCCCAGTTTCCCTCAGTCTTTTAATGTCTCTTAAAATGTTCTTTTATATTTGATTTCTTCCTGGATAAATATCATTATTACAGATCCATCCCAAGATAAGGCAGTAAGGAAGAAGTACTTCAGACTCAATTTCACTAATGCATTCCTATGACATGCCATGTTTTACATTAGCTGTTCGCACCTAAAAGGCTTTATATCTCCAACATTTCCTCACACTTACTAGATCCTCTAACAATATTGATCAAGAAAAGTATCTAAAGATAGGGGGAAAGAAGTACTTCACTTTGGGGAAGCAAATTTTAGAAATAAAGTGGGAAACAGTCCAGACATCTAAAACTCTGCCCAACCGAAGAAACAGGGAAAAAGAATGCAAGTTGACAATTGTATTTCTGTATTAATCTATGCCCAGATACACAATAAACATACTTAATTTGAACACTGAGGACAGAGTTTGGTTTATTGACCCTTTAGTCTGAAAATACACAGGAGCTTCTAGCTTGCCAGTTAAAATGCCAAAGCCACACAGCTACTCACCCATCGGCCAGTTGTCATACACATGTTTTGCGATATCTGCAGCGGAGTCATTTGGTGAAAATAGGAACTCTTTCGTTTTCCCACTTACCAAGATGAGACGCAAATTTATCTGTTAAAAAAAAAAGCAGTATTAGGAAAATATCCAGAAAAGACAAATTATTATTATTGCTATTACTTTTTTTAAATTTACTAAAAGGGTGCCATTGGGTTTAGAAGAAGATTGATCCAAAGTGATTTGAGAAAACAGTTTAAGATGGCGGTCAAACAGATCAATAATTTCTTTGTTTACACATAATTTAGGAAAATTAAATTCTAACAGCTGGCATTTTTTATAAATACTGGAAGATTCTGATCAGTAGTGACTGAATCAATCAACTGTGCCATTACAAAAAGCTTTCAGCAGATAAAAAAAATAAAATTCCAGCCAAAACACACTGGCAACCTATCTTCTTGAAGGAAGAGGAAAAATGCAAATCTGAAAAATTGACCTGAGGAGAGAGCACTAAAAATATTAAAACATGCACCTGAATAGACTGTAAGCCTCAGCAAAAGCCCTAGCAGCTCACTCTCGCCAGCATGTTACTTGTCCACCCTCATCTCACCCACTGCAGCTCCTGCAAAACACCAGGGAGTCAGACAGCATCCCTCCTCAGTCCCTGCTGCCATAGAACCTGAATCCCTCTGCCAGTCTTCTGAACGCAAAACTCTCTTCTACCCTGTCTTTCACTACAAGCAAAGTGGTGATCATGCAATACAATTATAACACCACATCATGGTTTTTCTATCATCTATTTCCTGTATCTAACCATCAGCATCTTCAGCTACAATTTTCCTCTCTTCTAATTGCAAGTTACTGATTATAATTCCTTTTCCATAACCTGTATAAAGAGCTCACTATGACATTACTTAGAATGCAAACGAGATTAAATTTTGGCTCCTCAAGCAACTAAGCATGGCCACAAAATGTGTTTGAGTAGCTAGCACTTACCAATGCCCATGGCAAGTAGGAGTCTAGCTGCTCTTATGTTTTGGCCTACAAGTCTAAACTGCATCAACTTTTAGCAAGACTTCAGTATACTAACTGCTCGGATACTTTTTTCCAAATCACACTTTCAAACTGGCTCCCATTTTAAGTTGCAACAAAGCTTTTCCTGTCAGAATTTAGGAAACTGTTTTCTAGATCAGATACAAAAGGAAAAATTTACAGCAATGCCCAAGTTTACAACTTCTTCAGGGTCAAACATCTCAGCACATCATATTCACTGAACATGACAGCCTTGTCTCACCACTTATTTCAGCAGCTCTCCAGACAGATTGTCTATTGTCTCTTGAATGCTTTGGCCTGGATTCATCTTACCTATCTTCAAGAACCTAATGCAGGCATCCAAATTACAATGTCTATCATCCCACAGGCTTCAAGGTCAACAAAGAGAATGACCCCTCCAAAAAGCAATTCAGTCTCTGTCTCAGAGTGTGGCCTGGATAAAAAGAGTTAGCATAAAAGGGCTAGGTTCCCCTCCCTGACCCTGTGCTAATGCCCTTCAAAAAATAAGAGTTCTGTCATTAGCTCAGGAAAGAAGCTAAGTGGTAGCTGTCCCTCAGAAAGCACCACAGCCACTGTAAGAGTATTGCTGCATACCAGGAAAGGAGCGAAGCTGCAGTAATGCTGTTTAGTCAAAGACAATTATTCATAAAATTCAGAACATGTCTGGCTATAAACATTAAAGTTCTGTTTTCATTGGTATTTCCACAATAATTAAGGAGTTATTTTCAAATCTCACCAAGATTTAGCAGAAAAAGCGGACCAAGTTCCATTATTCCTGCTTACTCCCAAACTGTAATGAATTACAACTTCAAACCATTATGCTTAAATTTAGCAATGGCCAGACTACGTCCGCTTGCTTTGCTTATATTGTATTTCAGTTTAAGCAGTTTTTCCCCTCTTAGCTGTCTCCACCTGCGTATGGACAGACAACACTTACATATACGGTTTCTTTAGCTGGACTACCCAAGACAAGCTCTTCAAGTTTTCTCTAGTGAGATATCCGTTTCCCCATTCATCCTAGGAGCTTGTCTCTGCACATTTCAATGTCTTCGCTTTTCTCCTCAAGACAGATTACTATTTCTGAAGTATAGTAAATGATGCTCCACCAGATGCTTGTGTAACACCACCAGTAATCTCCTCTGTCTACTGAAACCATCCGTGACTGTGTCCCGAGAGCACATCCAGCTTCCTCACAACTGCACCACACCGTTTGCTCAGTTACTTTGTACCCTTCTCTACTTTGATCCTGTCAGTTTTTCAGCCTCCAAGCTTATAACTGACATTTTGGCTGTAACACCCTAAAGCACAAGGCTCCAAATTTCATCCAACTCCTAATTACTTCATCCCTCCCAGGGAAAGGAGGCTAGGTGGAAAGACGCATTCTGCACCACAAAAATGTTTCAGATCTCCCCTGTGCCTGGGCCCATGGCCTATGAAATCCTCCTAAAATCTCTGTGTAACAAGTCTTTCTATGTTAAGAGCATTTTAACATGATCACTCCATGTCATCGACAAATTTTAGCAGCAAGATCACTTTACATGTACCTTTGTCATTAATGAATCACGAAACATAACAGTGATCTGAAACTGATCCATAGATTCCAGTAACAAGCTCTCTCTCTCAGCTGGTTTTCCCTTCCTCTCAGCAAGGTCCTTTATGTTAGGCCCTTTTACACACAATTTCTCTTTTAAATCCTAATTTCTCCTATTTAACCAACAGTTTGCAATACAGCACCACATCAGTTACTACGTACGCATTCAGATGAAACTATACAATTGTCTATGTAGTAAGTAAGTTCCTTTCATCAAAAGTCAGCTTGCCATGCTCCAGTTTTCAGAGGCATGGCATACTGCACTCCATTCCACTTTCTCTATACCTCATTATCTTTAATTAGCCTTTAAGCATTAATGCATCTCATTACAACACCAACATACTGCCAAAAATTTAGGCGGTTTGGACTGCGTCACAAACCATTATTGTGCTTGGGAATGGGCTGCCTGTTTAAAAAACAAAGCAACCAACCTCAAACACTGGGCAGCAGTGCCTGGTGTAGGTACTAGTGGCCAGGAGCAACTTCACCACCAGCCCTCCTGCCTCTCACTCCGATCTCCCTGCATCCATTTCCTCTACTTTAACTGGCTCCTGAGACATCACTCCTCCCTTAGCTTGGTCCCTCTGGCCAAGCAGCCCCTCAACTCTGATTTCATGCAGGTTATCTAAGGATTTCTTTTCCTTCATTTGTGTGTAGTTTATCTGTGGTGGGGATTACCTGTTTTGAAGATCATAACACTTTCCTAGGCAGTAGATATAACACCAAACCATCAGCTCCCTAGAACTGTCTGATTTGGATCCTACAAGGAGATAATTAAAAAAACCCCAGAAGATTAGTCTTGCTCAGCACTTAAAACACGATTAGGGCACAGCATTAATACAGAACTAAAGTTATTCTTCAGCTAGCATAACATCAAGGAGACACATTTATTTTTATTCTCACTACCGAGTTTTGAATTACCAGGCACACTGAAGTGAATACAGAAAAAAGAATATCACAGAGAAATAACCAAACCTAACTTGGCTTCCTGGAAAATTTGATTAAGTCATACTTCTGCAGTTAATATGGAACATAAAAATCAATATAAGCAATGTGGGGGGTGGGGGGAAGTGAAAAATGTTAGATCCTTCTTTCCACCCCAACTCCCCAAGGTTGATAATTTCATAGTGCTAAGTTTTTTGTTGCTGAAGAGCACTTCTTTTAGTCTTAGTATGAAATAGAAAAGGTACATCAAGATAAAGTAGTAATTTTACAGGATATACTAGAAAGCGCGTGTAAAATGCAGGAGGAATATTTTCATTAAAAAAAAAAAAAAAAGAGTATCACCAAATATCAGCAGAAGCCCAAAATAAATCCTTAAATCAGTCAAGCAGATGTTGCATCAAGTGCAAGGAAACAGCTGCTCTAATGAAAGGTTAAAGTATTTTCTTATTTATAGATCAGCACGCTACTGACACATTTAGTTTGCATGTTTATATATATACACACATATGCGCATATATAAAAGATGTATCTATCTAATTTACCTTTAGAGTTTAATCTCATCCCCCTCGAGCATTGGGGAATTTAATGGCTTGCAACTGCTACTAATTCAGCAAGCCTGAGAACCCCACTTCAAACAAACTATAGGGGATCTGAAACAAACCTTTCTGGCAAAATGCCACTACTGAAAGTTCATATCTAAAGGAAAAAAAAAAAAGGGAAAAGAAAAAGAGTATATGTATATACACATTTACTCAAAGGAAAGTGTAGGGAAGAACACCTAGGTGAAGTAGAGAAGTTGACATAAAAGCAGCAAATCTTCGTTTTTCAAGTTATGAAAGGATTCTTAGTGGTCATAGCTACCTTGTATCCTATCCTATTTCCTAAGTTAAAAGTTAGCAAGGAAGTTGTATAAGTATCCCTTGTATGCTTAAAGCCCCTCCACCTACTGTTATCAAAAGTCTTGATCCCGAGACACTTCTGTGATTCTTATGGCCCTGACAAGTCTGTTATATCCCCTGTGGAAAAGAAATGATGGCCCTATTTTATTTTTTTTTCAGGCTACCAAGGGGAATTCCAGCTTTTTGCTACAGCAAACTGTTAAGGATCATATCCTCACACTTCCACATTATAGCACCAACTGCAGCATTACTGATGAAAGCAGTTAAGAAGAGCCACAGTATCAGAAGTAGGATTAAATACAATTTGTGGACTACATCCCCTCTGCACAGTTATATAATAGCCCATTCTGTTTGTGATCTCAAGCATGCAAACCTCGCCCCTTCCCCCCCAGCCAACACCAGTCTCATAATTACAGTTCCAGTAACTACCCATCAGTTGCATCACATACACAATAAAGAATTTCAATGTAGAGTATTTACTGTAAACCAAAAAAAACCCCCATAAATTAAATATATTTATTTATTTTTATATGTATTTATATATATGCACACACTGTAGTAACAACTGTGATCACAACTTTCGGAACAAAAATTTGAGTCACGTATATGCAGATGTAGAATAAGTTGTGTTTTGTTTGTTATAGGTATCTGCAACAGTTTGTTCATTCTTTAAGGCATTGACTACAAAATGTCTCAGTGCCACAGTGCTTCTAATATCACAGCTAAAGTGAAATAAATGGCAAGTCACTCAAACATCAAGAAATTAAAAATTTATAATCTACACTATGTGTCTTGATGTTTAAGTGAGTTCCCACCTATTCAGTTAAATTATTTTGTTATCAATGTTATGCTCCAGTAGCAGCTTAGGATTCCTCCCATCTTACAATTAAAATGCAGAGGAGGAAAAGTGTCATATCACCACATGCTATACAACCCTAAGTTTAAACTAACTGCTTTTCTTCAGCTGTTTATGATAAAAATACATGTACGAGACTATTTTTCCCCCCTTTTCTTAACAGATGTGAAATTGAATTAAAAACTAACAATGGACCAGAAGGGAAAGTGATGAGGTAAGAGCATCCAGAAATACAGACTGAAATATTCTCAAAAACTTGCTAGTTCAAGTTCATAATTGTAAGATTTAAGTTTGTTCTCCAAAGATACACCAAAGTTTCCTAATGACTGTAGGCCAAAAAGAAACCTCACAGCACCATACAGTACATTTTACTGTCCGAATTCCACTAAATTCACTTAAGAGGGTGAACCAAGCCTGAGTAACAGTTTAAGTGAAACAGTAGCATTAGACAAGCCAAGTCAGCAGGGACCTGCTGGTTCTAGACTCCAGTTCACTCCTGAGGTGGACACATCATCTCATGGTATCCCTTCTGGAAAAGTATTAACCTGAATATAATGAAGAACCTCAGTTTTTACGCTCCCTGGAAGGCTGCTCTATAACCTGTCTGTCCCATTGAGGGTTTTTTTTAATTCCCAGCATAAATTTATTCTTGGACAGGTTACATTCACAGATGCCAGACCTCCTTTGTGCTTTAATTACAATAGGCTTTTCCCTGCATTGGGGTTTTGAT
The DNA here is from genome assembly GCF_023634155.1 of Falco peregrinus. Taxonomy (NCBI): domain Eukaryota; kingdom Metazoa; phylum Chordata; class Aves; order Falconiformes; family Falconidae; genus Falco; species Falco peregrinus. The sequence continues at coordinate 98,466,545 of NC_073724.1, read as the reverse complement.
GGCTTTCTACTACATCTGCAGACAAAGACAAACTTTGCTAAAATAAACAAGCAAATGTTTTCCTCATTAATAGGCTGGCCCTTGAAGTGATCACTGTCTTCAAAGCTCTGAAGCACATCAACAGAGGTTGAGGAAACTGGGCTAGGTTAGCCTGGAGGCCTGGTGGGCACCTATTAGCAGCCTTCCTATGCCTAAATTACCAAGACAAGGACCTCTTCACTGAGGTCCAAGACAGAAGAACAAGAAACAATAGCCATAAACGGAAACAAGAGGCTTTGAACTGTGATAAGAAAAAAAGCTTTTGCCCTGAGGACATCAAAGCAGTGAAAGAGGTCACCCACAGATGCTTTGGAAGCTCTGTCCTTGGGGGTTTTCAAGACCCAGCCAACAAACCCCAGAGCAAACTGGTCTGAATTCAGTGGTGACCCTGCTTCCAGTAGAAGGCTGGGCTAGAAAGTTTCTTAGTCCTTTCCAAAGTGAATGATTCTACAATTCACTTTGATCTGCATCTGCTTTAGCTTTGATTCATTTTTCTTAAGTATGCATGATTAGAATTACACATAATATTTCAGGAATTTAGAAAATTATACTAGAACACCCTTAAATCGACTGCGAACATCTCTCCATTTTCCCATATAAAATCACAACTGTCTCACCTTTGCAATGCAGTTATCTTGCAATGCTGTTCTCTAGTCCAGTCATTTCCATGACATAAGCCTTCAAGCTTGCATTACAAAATATTGCTTTTAACCACCCATGATGTACAGGATACTTTTATATTAATGCAATTAATTTTGTACCTATTAATTAAGTCTTTGAGATAATCCAATATTTTTGATACAACACCATGATCATCTTCCATACTACTACCGCCTCCAAATTTTCATCATCAACAAATTTCATCAGCATACTGATTTTCCTTGTGTCAGTGGCATAAATGAAAACATCAAAAAGATAGCTGGTCCCAAAATCAATCTTTAAAAAATTCCACTAAGCATAACTGCCAGCCTGCTGCTTCTACACTGATCGCTGTATCTTACCACCTTCTCCACTCAAGTCTCACACTCTGTCAAACCCTGCCTTTCCAATCCTTTCCTAGGCAACATCAGCTACTCACTGAAGTCCAGATATATTATGCCTCTTCTCCATTTCCCTCATCTGAAAAAACTCTCTCCTTCTGAAGAAAATTGTTTAATGAATCTGTCACAATCCAACCTAGGTAAATATATATTGTGAATTTTATTCCATTATTTATTCTCTTCTACTTCTCAATATTCTTCTTGAGGTGGTTACTCAGCAGCCAAATTTAAAGTCTAGGTGTACATCCTTTCACTCATCTAGCATGCAGATATTTTATACCTTTAATGTTTTCAACCTGAAGAAACATCAAGCATGCAAATCCTTCAGACATGCTCCTTATACTAACCCAGTACATTTAGTTTAATCAGCATCTGTCCCCTTGAAATCCAAAGCCTTTATATACACTCCTACTTAGTTTATTCTTCCATTTGATTTTAACTGTATCAGCTCGTGATCATTGGATCAATGTCATTTTCCCAAGCAGCCTTCTGAAGATTTCCAGAGCTTTCTGGGAATTTAAGAAAAACATCTAGAACAACAACATCAGCTCCTTCTTGGCCAAGAAACTAGCTGGTAGAGGGATCCAGATACAGGTGCATAAGGTAAGACAGTGAGCGAGCAAGAAGTATGAATCTGTAGCCCAATGATGACTCTTGTTCTAGAGTAATTTGGTAAAGTAAATCAAACTATAGTTCTTATGAATCACACTTTTAGACAGCTATTTTCACAAAATACTTTACAGGGAATACAGGGAACTGAACTGCACTTCCTCAAATAAACACCTAAAATTTACATTTGGCAACACTCAGAACACCTGCATTTAACTTGAGATGCACAAAGGGGCTTTGCTCTATCCTTACAAATACCTTACACCTATAATAAACTTACTTTGTATCAGGGGGAAAAAAAAAAAAAAAAAAGGGGGAGAAGGACATGGAACATAAATAGTAATATAAATTGTCATTGTGACAGAACAAAGCTCTGAAGTTTCAGTGCCAGTCATCTGACAGACCTGCAACACCCAAAGCCAGAGCACTTGTGGAAGTAGGGCAATTCCAACATGACACCATGAAAGTGTGACAGCACCCCACATCACTCTGTTCAAGACTAAGGTGAACTTCATAACCAGTTCCAATGACATACTTCTTTTTAGATGACTACAAAGAGAAACAAATACATTTTTATGTGCAACTGCTTGCTCAGATAAGGAATGGCTAAAGCAACTTTGCACTGGTAAAAACTAAGCAAATTTCCAAGAAGTTTGGAGTAAAGGTAAAGCCAAAATTAATCACAATAGAATTTTATTTAGAGGAGGAAAAAGAAAAATCCTATAAGCATTTAACTCAATAGCTATGATAGAGCTAGCTGTTTCTATGGAAACCACAACATCCTTGAACTTATATCATAGTTCTTGGTCATGCTTCAACCACTCCCTCACTTCAGTTCAAGTAACACAGGAACAATGGCAATATTTTCTTCAATATCCTCCTCTGAGTTCCAGGGTTATCTTTTAAGAAGAAATATCTGGGAAATATTGTTCATCAAAATAAATTAGTGCAGATATTATCTTAAATAACCAGTAGAATACAATGGATTTGACTGGAGTTTACATACTGTTTCCTTTACTCTCCTGACTATTAGCGTTCCTGGGGCAAAGCTTTTTTTTTTTTTTTTTTTTTTTTTTACCTTTTTCGAGGGGGTGGGGGTGAGCTGAACACAACACACCAAAGTGTTAGCTGGAGCTAGCTAAGAATTTTCATTGAAAGTCACCTTTAATAAGAAAGTTAAAACAGAAGAATAAGATTTTCTTGAAATACAGTGATTTTATCAGTAGAAGATATTTCAATAATTTGATAAAATAAAGAGTCACAAATGCCCACCCAGGAATAATTTCTCTCCCAGCAGTAGAAGATAATGCAGGCAATCCATTACCTGAAATAATGCAAGCACTCAAGTACCTAGTCTTCTCAGCTCAAACAGCACTTTGTCTACTGTATCCCAGGTGCATGCTTTAATCATAGGGTACAGAATTAACCTGTCTCCTGCTGGCGCCCAAGCAAATCCACTCCAACAGGGAAGCTTCAGAGAAAGACCTACACCGATTACTCACCAGCCAGAGACAGGGCAGTTTCACCCTGCACATGCAAAATATATTTCTCTTACGTGATGACAGAATTGTCTAGGTCCATCATAATGGTAATGTGTATATCACAATACAGAGAGGACCTTGTTTGGGGATTGAGCTTTAATACAAATAGGCAGCCATAATGTCAGAAAGAGTTAACCACATGGCATTCAAGCTTGCTATTTCCAAAGTTCATCTTTCCCAGTGTTGGTGGAAGTATATTTTCACTTTGACATAAAGCGACTAAAACACACACACAAAGGAGAAACTGGCATACTCAGATTGACACGAAATTTTGGTAAAGATCATTTTAGCAGTCAGTATGGCACACTGAACCAGCCATTACAAAACACAAGAGTGAGAATAATAAACCTGCAGCAAAGGTCAATGCTCACACAAGAAGCTCATGCTTCCAGAATAAACCGCTTAGCTCTGGTGAGCATGGTCACAGCAAGGTGGTTTGATAACCCAGCTGGTTTAAAGTTTTGCTCTCAGGAGGGACTCCTGGTGAAACTGGAACTGGCCTATTCCGGAGCAACATATCCTGGGTGTCCCTGGCCTGTAGCACATGGAGTTAGTGGTGAAACAGCAACAAACACAGGCTTTTGTGTGACTTCTTCAGAACATACATACAATAATAGCTGAGAAAAGCATTCCAGGTTTTCCTTTTGAAGTGGGAAAAAGTATGAGTAGGAGTGAGAAGGTGTCTGTTTCTCTATTTTCAATCTTTATCTCCCTAAAAATGCCTTCTAATGACATGCATCCCAACATTTGGCTCCAGAATTTACAAGTAAAATCAGCACATACCATCTGCATTACCATCCTGACATCTCTTCTCAAGAGCTGCCCCTGGATAAGCCCATCACCTTGTTTTTACCCTCTTATATCAGTTGGTATTTAAATCTTAGAAGTTCACTAACAAATGTGAATAATGATAATGCTAGGCACTTAAATTTGCATTTAATTCTGATATAATCAACATTTGTTCTAATGTATTCTAAAGAGAGTATTTACGTAAGTTTCTAAAATATTATTTAGGACAGTTATGACATCATCTTTAAAAAGAGAGATGCAAGACCATCAAGTTTGTGAATGCTTATTTTGTGAAATGCCTAACATCTCAGATTTGAAAATGAGTACTACCGCTGCTGCTAACAAAGCAGAAAACACAATTGCAAGGAGCTGGTTCCATATATAGCTGCTTTTTCCAAGTCCAAGAAGCCGATACCCTCTACCCCTTCTTAATACCCAATCAATTATTTTTTTTTATCTTTAACCAGTTATGTAGGGCTCAATTAGATTTAACCCACGTTCCTGGAAATTTCAGATGCAGCTGTTCCATCGTTACAAAGAATGAAGAAAAGCTAATGATGGGCTGGGAAGAGTATTTGAATGCTCTGTGCACTATGAGAAAACAGAGGCAGAAAACTGAGTAATAGTAATGGAAATTTGCTGCATAATGGAATTTTGAAAACTGCATACAATATACCTAGACTGGGAGGTATTATAATTTTATAGCAAGAACAGGTCAGTGAGACTACAGACAAAGCTGAAAGTAATCTTGGATCCTGGATGAAAACAAGTATCAGCTTCAATTTGACCAGAAATTAAATTCAGCAAGGGGAAGGGGCCGGGTGGGGAGCCGGGACCACAAAGAAAATATTAAAAATACAAGAAAAAGTAGACATTTCAAGGGAGTTGCTATTAACTGGAGGCAATCAAAACAGTGACAATTGCAAGCACCACATGGTCACGGATATCATCTAGTTCCACATGCTAATTTTCAGGAGAGACAACTGGGGTTGGTTTTTTTTTTGTTCTGTTTTTTGTTGTTTGTTGGGGGGGTGGGGGGTTGTGTTTCGGTTTTCTTTAACGGAGTATTCATTAAAAAGTGATTTCTCATTTAAAGTTATTTAAACATAATAAACATGTATTGGGCTCTCTGCATTCCTGAGTTAATCTTTCTTGTAGAAGCCCAATTGCTCTTCCCCCTGCTCCCACTTGCAGGAACAGCAATTAAGGATCACTTCAAAGTTAAGTGTATATATTCATTTTTCAATTCTCACCAAAAAGACAAAAGTAATTAGCCAATTTAGAAAATTCTTTGGAAAATCTTTAAATAAGGAAAAAATTGATTTATTTAAAAAGGAGAAACCCCCCCCCACATCCTACTTTCTTGGAAATGAAAGATCCACCCCTTAGCTCCTTATGAGAGCATAAAGATTCATGAGATGGTACTTTTCCTCAGAAACAAATTAATCTCCAACACAAAGCCTATTTTTAAAATGTGCTACTCCTCAGGCCCCCAAAAAGGGACTGTGACAACCAAGTACAAAAATAGCCTGATCTGGAGCAGAAGAGAAATAACAGCAGAGCAAGGAAACAACCTTCGGAATCTAGTTTTGTCTTCTATTTTCTCTTGTAATAACTGTTGCACTGTATGGTTTTACTGCAGTTCACCATGCAGTACAAAAACCACACTGGGACTAAGTAGAGGATTATAGCTAATATAAATAGTATTTGCCATTTAAGCTAGGCACAGCTTGAAAAAATTCTAGGAAAAAAAAGTCACTCCCTAAAGACAAATAAAGAGTGACATGGTTGCCTGGAAGTCCCCTCATATCAGCTCTAAGCTATTAATAAGAACACTGTGAATAAAAAAAACCACCTTCCCTAAGATTTTTCAGGACCTACATCCCACTGGAAATGCCAGCAATATGAGGTAAGTGCAGCTTCTCACTCTAGAATCATTTTGGATCTGTGCTGAAAGGTCCTTCACCTCATGATTCCGTATCTTGGTCAACACTGAAGTATTACATTTTTTAAGCCTTGAGAGCATCAAAACAAAATTGAAAAAGTCTTAAATATGTTTCAACACATGAAAGGGGCAAAGATTTGCACCTTGTCTTAAGAGATGTATTTCAGTTTACCTGGGTGGAAATACCATAAAATTAAATTTTCATTATTAGCTACTGATTCCTAGCTTCTCTGGGCTTACTGTGTACCATGGCAGTCGGCCAACATTTTGCCACTCCAAAGCACTATCTAAATCACTGAGCTGTGATAATTAAAGGCAAGAGACAGGGCATTATATATTTTTGTCTCTGATGCAAAAGATAGTTCAAATTTTAACCAAAATGGATGTTTCAATGACCATAGAACTTGTTTACTCTAGCAAAAGCAAGGAACTCGGATCTGAATGAGAACACAACCTTTTCTAATTGTTCTCCTTCTAAAACAGCCCAGAGAAAACACTGAATTATATGATAGAAGATCAAGGATTGTGATGCTGATGCCAATTTATTCACAAGACAACTCTTCAAGTGCAAACAGCTTGACTATGACCTATGCCTGAACTTCTCAGAACAGACTAATGAACATTCTTTACCTTCCATTTTTTCCTTCCTCAATGAGTTACCCTTAACGTTCAATAAAAATGTAATACATGTTTATAGAAAGCTTACATGGTTTTGTTCTATTTAAACATTATGGCACCAATTCATCCTCAACTTAAGCCTGCTAAAGTCAACTAACTGAAGTTAATGGGAGTGATATCACAAATAAGGTCTGATCCACTTATTTATTGTACTCTGCATTCACTGTTGAATGCTAAAAGGCACAGCTTATCCACCTCTCTGTTACTGCATGCTAGTCAAGGGCTTGTGTTCTCCCAGCCAGCTGGCAGTCTAATAGTAATTCTTACCCTATTTCCACCATGAAGAGCACTAGTGCGTCCAGTCTACTCATGACTAAAACAGTTAAAAGCTGCCCTTTCATTTTGGCCTCTTCCTTCTCCAGTATTGTTAAACGTTCTACAGGGTCAGAAACATACAATTTACCAGTTGCTAGCTTACTGCTCAACTTCCTTGGATGACCTAGCTCCTGATGCAGTATCCCCGTGCAACTACCACATGGTTTTGTGAAATACTTGCTACCACAGTAGTCAAGCACTTTTTCAAAGCAGACTGCATGTGCCTGACAAGGTACCTTAACCTTTTTCATCCATGAAAACAGTCTTCCTAAAAAAAAAAATAATTAGATTTTAGTGAGGAGAAAAAAAAAAAAGAATTAATAAGAAAAGCTTTTTAGGGAGCACACAGTCAGTATCTTTTTACTTCATTTGTCTTCTATGCCCAGGGAGTACACAAAGAGCATCAAATTATACAAAAATGCTTAATTCAAGTCCTCCAGAATAATCTATCTACAGACTGACATAAACCCCACAAATTTAAGATCCAATTGATATTCAGGCATTTTCTAAGCATGAATATCATCTTGGTCTAGGATCTCACTGAAATCCTTAGCACAAGGGGAGAATAGTGATGCCTTCTTGAAGACATTACAGTCTTTTAATCAGCAGCAATTATAAGCAACACCAGCTCTTAGTTCTTACTGCATCAACAACTACATTAAAACAAGCCATCTGCTCTGTGTCAAACTAGTGAGTAAGGTTGGCTTCTGTGAATCTGGGGCAACATGTGTTCTAGCTTGCATCTTAATTATGGTTTACAAAACATTATGTATGGACAACTACAGAGGTATGTTATTGAAAGCTCCCCAAAGTATCCAGGATTCTTACCTTGAAAACAAAAAAGAATCAGTATTATTTCTCTGAACTAATTTGTTTGAATCTATATACATAAGCAACAGGAGAATAAACCATTTAACAGCCTTTACTCCTCATACATTGTAACTTTTGCTAGGATAAAATCATTTGAGACTTAATTCATATTCCAAATCCTAAAATGTCCTGTTCTTATGTTTTTAGCACATGTGTTCAATACAGCTAGCACATACTACTCACACCTCCACATCAGAGTTCTTCGAGACAAGGAGATGACCTGTCTCTCTTCCTCTTTTGTTTCTCATGGACTCAGACTGGTAAACTTCTCAGGACAGCTGCTTGTTTTGCTTTGTATTACAGCTCATTTACAGAACAGATGATTTAAAACTAAGAGTGTTTTATTATTAGTTCCACAAATTCTATAATGACTTTTAAAGACTGTCTCACCCCCTCCTTTCATTAAGGCAAAAGGCATGACAGTCTAGAAAGATAGCATCAATGACTGACCATGTTATGAAAAATCTCACTGGTACCACTGATTATGACTATAGTTAATGGAGAATTATTTCTCAGACAATTACTAAAGTTTTGTAATTATCTCAATTGAAGCATTACTTTGATGTTACAAGAAACAGCAAACACTCTCTCCCAAAACCAAACAAGCCAGAAGGTATTCTTTCTTATTGCACATGTTCAACTCAGAGCTGTTGACAGAGATCCATGTCAATTATGATGACCAATCTTGAACAAAAATAATTACATATATATTGGGGGGGAAAAGGACAAAAGAGGAGAAAGCATCTTTTCATTACAGGAAGAAAAGATGCCATATCTTTGCATTTGCTGTCATGACACGATAGAAGTTAAAGCAACTATACTTTTGGAGAGAAAAGTATAAGAATTGAATTTAGCAAGCCCTCTGTCAGGAGACACAACATCCATTAGTATGAATCTTTTTTGAGGGAAATATATATGTATGTATGTATTGACTGTATGACAATTCTGTGCATACAACTTGATGTTAACAGTAGATATAGTTCTACAGTTTCCAGTTATCAGCCAACTATTTTCTAGTTAATTACTAAGTCACAATGACAGCACAGTAGTAGAACTGTAGATATAACTATTTCTTACAAAGGGTCTAGCATATACCCACAAGACAGTATACAAAATACAGCTGCTCTATAGGAAGAGAATGAAAGTCCACATAGTCAGAACTATTTCATTCTCCCCAGTAGTTTGGGAGACTTATCATTACACAAAGCTGAAAGGAGGATCTGGCATTTAGAAAGAAAAGTGCATCTGTCATACAAAACAGCTATCAAGAAAACTATTGTCTTAAGCTACCCATGGTTTCGGCGACTATTCAGCATCAACCTGCGACTAGTGATACTGTCACTTGGTGGTGCCAGACACAACTATGGCATCATCTGCTTTTCATGTTAACATTCTCATTCAGAAACCAGTTTCCAAAGAACATAATGAATTCTCACGTGCATATAACTATTTCATTGATTACTTCAACAGGCAAGACTATTTACTTATAATAAACAGCCTATCAAGTTATACTAAATAAGCACTGCGTGAACATTGTGTAGTGTTTATCCTACAAATCAAGGATCTGAGTTGCTGGGTAAGTGTACCCTGTGCCAGATACTGTCTAGGATCTAAACGTCACCACATTACAGGAAAGTTCAATCTTGTAATCTTGGAAATACATTTGTCAGTGTGTCAGCTGACAGGTGAGTACGACCTGAGACAGTTCAGTTCTGATTTAGTCTAAATAAGGGCAAGTGATGCTCAAAATTTTGTTTGCAACAAAGGAAAGTTGTATAAGTGGTAAAAGATAACAGGCTACAAAAACTTGTAAAATCTGGAAACTGTCTTCCTGGGGAAAAGAAAAAAAAAACCAAAAAACAAAAAACAAAGCCAACCAAACAAAAAAGAATGACAGCAAAACAACACAGACACCCACCCACCCCCCCCCCCCAAAAAAAACAACCCCACCAAAACGAAAAAAAAAAACCCACAACCCAGTTCCAGAGTGAAAAGAACACAGGAATAACATCAGCAAGGGAAACAAGAACAGCAAAAGGAAGAAAATTAAGTACAATACTGATGAACATGGCATGGAATGAGACTGATGGCAATCAGCTACAATCTTTGTAAAGCTATACGAAGCCTATGAGGCTCTAAGTCATGAAAAGTAACTGGCCGCAAAATGATCATGGCCAAGCAGTTAAAAATAAGTAAAACCAAGGTACTAATCATCTGAGCCTCTCAAGTTGCAAACCTTTCACAGAAATATTAGTTAAATATACCCAACATGCTATGCTGCAAATAAAAGCTTGCCCAAAGTACCTCTGAGCCAAAAGATTTTGAAATTTTTAATCAAAGATTATACTCTATCCTGGCAAAAACCAGTTTCATATTTTAGAAACTGCAGCACAGAGGACTGTAACAAACAGTAAGCAGAACTTCTCTCTTCAAAACCCATGGTATTTTGGACCTTTCCAATACATGCCTCAAAGGTAGGATTAAAAAGTTTCATTAGCTTTTCACAGAAGTACTGAACTAGCTGATCGTATTCACCTTCCTCCCCAAGTGCGTCAGTAAAATCATCAGGGTATTATTTGCTTTCTGTAGAGGAGACCTTTATTGTGATTACCTTCTAACAGTCAAATCTCAAAAGCCTTGATGTCATGTTCTTAAATAATTTAAGAAAGATCACACGTATGCTCATATGTTAAAGCAGCACTGACCTCACAGTCTTGCACCCATCCGTTCCCCATAAGCCATTCTCCTTTCTTTAGATGTGAAGAGAATGGACTTCATCCATAATAAGCTAAAATCCTTACATTAATATATGCAGTACTACTTACATTACAAACACTTATATACAATATATTGGGCTACATAACAGATTAACATAATGCAACAATCTTCAGTACACTAAATATCAAACCAAGAATAAGCCTCTATAAAGCTATTTTATAAAAATCAGTGCAACAGAAGGGCAAACGATCTGAAACTTTAAAACAGATCAAACACAAGTGCATGCAAGTTTTGAAAAAGTGATTCATGTTAAAAAACACTGATGTTTGTCTGGAATACATCTATTGAGTCAATCTGGTTGCATTATAATGAAAAATAACATACATTCATTGGTGCTGTGAAAAATTAACATACATTACTTGTACAATTCAGTTTTATTAATAGTGTGAGTCCACATAAAATATTAGTAATTTGTGCTTTCACAAAGATAAAAGAAAACCAAGTTTAAACTTGTGTGCTTCTCTTACATTTCTGAGATATTTGGGTTGCAGAGGAAGTATTATTTTGTTTTGCAAAAGACACCTCCACCTTTCCCCATTAAAGCCTTGGCTAAATAAACAAAAAAGTGAAGTCCATATACCAGCAAGCACTTCCATAATTACTAATTACAGTACTACTTCTCAATATAAAAACTACCTGTGGAGAATACTAGCTTGCAGATGGATATCTGCACAATGAACTTCAACCCACTGCAAAGCTGCCCTATGTAATCAGTTATTACATTATGGTCTAAGAATCTCAAAGTAAACCCATTTAAACTGACCCAAATTTGAAAAGTTTCCAAAATTTTCAATTTTGCTATGTCTAACTTTTAACACAGAATTTTAAAAAAGAGTTTAAACAAGATATAAAAAGTACTCATTTTGCAACATAGGGGTGAAGTTATAAAGCAACTGAAGGCAGGGATAAAAAGTTGCTTAGAACTTTTATGGCCTCCTGTGATTAAAGTGAAGATCAACCCAAGCATTTAACATAGCTGGAGTCTTGTATCCTATTCTGTATATCTCAGAGAAGGGAGTAAATCTTTACGGGGAGTCTCAGTTCTACAGTGCTGTAACTAAAGAATGTTTCTTCTTCCATGACTCTTTTTGGATCTTGAAAATTAACATCTCTCTTTGACATAAGTCATGACAATCTTCTTCACAATGACTCTTATCAAATTACATCTTTTGCCTCGTTGAAACAAACGAGAAAATACTACTGAATACTTACCTCACACAACCTCTATGCTCTTTAAATCTTACAATTCATTATCCTAACTGTCCAAAGAAGATTTATATAGTTTCCAACCCCTACAGCACTTTCCCATCCTTTTTCTTATCTTGAACAAAGGAGTAAACATATTTTTCATGTCCAAAAAGACAGTAATACAGCATATGGACCACTCAAGCCCTGTCTATTTTGAAAGACTGTATTTACTAAAAAGCAGCATCCTTTTACCCTCAAAACAGCATTTTTACCCTTGCATATACCTGAATTTCACATTTCTCCTTGAATTTAAAGGGATAATAACAATTCATAGCTACTCAGAACACATTCTTTTCTAAGTTAATGTTTAATAGCAAACATAATTCACAATGCGATATTTCCGTGTACAGATAAAGTTCAAGTCAAATACAACTGCACTTAAGTCTAAGTTGCACGGGAAGTTTTGAAAGAATGTAACTTTGGTATCTTTAAATACTGATAATCACTACCACGAAACACATGCACATACACACAGAGAAAACAAGTTTCTTTTTGAAAGAACTCTGCAAATTGCAATACAAACCCAAATGTTTCTTGCCTACTAATTATTTCTTCTGTGGTTTGGTAACAGCAGCTGCACCAAGGGACGACACTTGTGGTAAGCTGAGTAGAGGGACATAAATCAGAAGAGTATTTCACCCTACTTCTCTGCTTCACAAGCTACATTCACAGACACTCCTTAGTTAAAGAATTCCGAACTTTCCAAACAAAAATACAATGGTAATTAATACTCCCTTTTTTATAATTTTAAATAAAACAAATTTATACTCTTTGTTTCATCAAGGAAGGAAATATAACTGACATTGCAAAACACAAGAGATAAAGTCATAGTGATCCTTAATATTTTTTTTTCCCTCTCTCAACCAACAGAGCTGTCCTCTGGATTATGAGTGTCCAAGTAACATGGATTCAATAAGGGAAGATCACAAGAGTAGCCTCTGCATTATTTCTGTGTACTTGGGGAGGATCTGAAGTTTGACTTGCAGCTCCCCACGCTGCTGTTTCTGCTGCCTTGTAACAACAGGCTGGAGCCAAACTTATTCTCCCAGAGTTGTTACTGCTTTGTATAAAAGCATTAAAAAGAAAACCAAAGAGAAATATTAACAAAGACAAGCCACTAAACAGACCCCCTTCCATCCCCTTCTGTCTCTCCAAAAACACACACATGCTGTCATACCATTGTCCTGCACACAAACCTATGCAGACAGAAACCTTAAGAAATACATACAGGGAAAAAAACCTACACTATAAGCAAAGCAGCAACATTAACAGCTGGAAGTGTAAGATCATGACAACAGGCCAAAGGCATAGGCCTCAACCTAGGAAAGCCTCCCATCCATTTCCACTTTGAAAGCTGTGCAGAACCTGTGCACTTTAGTTAAAACATACTGTCCCTGGGTGTAAAAGTACTACTCTAAGTACATGCTTTTAGTTTGAGCTCAAGAAAAAATAAACCCAAACATTTTTCACTACTGTCTTCCACAGGCAGTGGTTCACTGTGCAGAGAAAAAAAAAATAATACTGAACCACCAGCTTCCAAAATTAACAAGTTTTAAGCACTAACCAAACCAGAACCATAAGCACTCTGTATTCAGGCACAGCCAAAGACCTTACAACTTCTGATCAACAGTGCTTAGTAAGAAAAACAACTTTCAGTTATCCCAATGGGATTTAAAGAATTTTAATATATTTTTATGCTAGCTGCCTTTGTTTTAACACTTAAGGTGTGCTCTAGCATAGAAATTGTATTACTAATCAAAATGTTTTTCCCTTTGCACAAGTTCAAGTATGAAGGCAGTACAAAACAAAGAACAAAGCTTTAATTTCTTGAAATAACACTGATTGCTTCCCTTTCCACAAAAGCAAGCATTAAGTGTTCGTGAACTATAAATAAATAGTATATTTTAATAGATTACATCTTTTTATGTACAATAAAGGGTTAGTAGAGTTGTTTTGGTTTTTAAACAGCCACAATTATTATAATTGCTCTTGAAACAATAAAATTGCATTTTTGATGTATAAAACTGCAGGTTGTACATCCACCTCAAACCTGTGCTGAAAAACATGTTTAGAGAAAGCCAGACTTACATTCACTGCATTAGTAATACATACGGTGTTAGAAGGAAACAGATGATTAACACTGACCAAGGTTTTCCATTGAAGCTTTCTGCCACTGATCACACGTATTCTGGGCCTTCCACCTGTGAGGCTGAGATTTTGTACTGTGGTTCTCATTTAAAATGGGCTTGCTCTGTTTGTCCAAAAGGAGGATCTGAATGAAATGATCACTTCTGATAGAAGTGAAAGGACAAGGAAAAAGGAGAAGCACTTCCACATACTTTTTAAAAAGCAACTTTCTAAATTAAAGGTTTGAAACAACTGTATCAAGGCAAATGGAAATATATTTAAAAGTCCACTGGTAAGGCTTGAGTGATGTACCATAGGTTCAATATTATCTGATGATCTATATGCATAGCTAACTTCTAACTCAAGAGAAAAACATTCATCTATTTACAGTTATCTTGGAAACCATGTCAGAACACATCATTTACTCCTTCCTGAAAGAGTTACATCTTAAATGAAAGCTTTGCAACAAGTCATCCTTTGCAGATGCCATTTTAGCTGATGGCTTCTAGTAATTAATTCATTGGCCAACGTTACTGTCTGTAGATAAGGTTTATTTCCTACTTAATTTCCCAATGAATTAGATGCAACTACATAATGAAGTAAATAGAATTGAAGAAACCAACCATCCACAGCAACATAGGTAAGTATTCAATGCTAAGGAAATCTTTATATAAGCATTACATATCATGTTCCGATTCCCTTCTGAATCATCCTATGCAATTAACTTTACATTTTCTAGGTGGGCAAGTTCTTGCTCCTTGAAAAAAAAAAAAGCAGCACAAATCACTAGAAAACACATATTACATCACCCTTTCTGTTTGACTGACCTGTCAGGAAGCCAAAACCCAATTTATTTCCAGAAGGTGAACAGGAACTGCAATAAAACACTGTGTAATTCCTAGTCTCCTCTGAACTACTGTGATCTCATGTACTCTTTCCTCCCTGCCTCTTACTACACTTCAGCTTCCCATCCATTTTCTTACATATTTTCCTAACTTTTCCCCGCTTCAGCAGTGTTTTCTAGTTATCAGCACCCCAGTCAGTCCAAGGTGACTCATTTGTGTTCACACATTAATCTGACATTATATATTGAACTGCTTCCCCTCAGTTTAGTCTCTTACGTATCTGACAATTCATTTCATCTGCAGGTAGCCCAGTCTCAGCACAGTCCAAAGAATGCTTATATTTTACCTTCAAACTCTTGTCCTACTTGTACCTACTACTACTGTCCCATTTTTCTGAATGCTGTGAGTAGCTGCTGACCAGGACTTTCGTCATTCAGGCACACCTTACAGTTTTCAGATTACTTTCAGTATTATTTCCCCCTCCCTTTACATAGACAGACACTGTCCACCTTTTCCTTACTTATCTGTATCACAATATTTTTCAGAAACCAAAGTTTAACACACTTGGCTGTGACCAGAATAAAGAAACTGTCCCTTACAACTCAAGGTTGTCAAGGAAATACAAAAACCCTATAGACAAATCACAAAGACCACACTGCTGACTACTATTATGGTTAGCGGTCTCAGAACATCACCTAAACATTGTCAAAATTCTTGCAGAAATCCACACAAGAAATTCAGGAGGGAAAAATGGAAGATGTTAATTTTGCAGTAGACATATACAATATTATTTCTGAACAGAATGGGCAGTATGGGATAAAGGTCAAGATGTACTCACTGGATCATTAAGTGCATGTGCAGGAGCAGTTGCCATTGAGAGCCAAAGAACCCAACAGAAAACAGAAGTGTATAATACAAAGATAAGCAATCTATTTTTCACGAACTAGGGGGGAAAAAAAAAAAAAAAAAAGAGATCATGAATGGGGATATTAAGAATGCAACATTACATTCCTATCTTTGCAGATCACCCTGGAAGCATATAAAGGGGTCACAAAAAAGAATGTTGCAGTAACTGGTGGGGAAAAAAAAAAAAAAAAAAAAAAAAAGGGAGATGAGGACAACCTTGAGAGTTCTAGCTGTAGGGACAAGTAAAGAGAACATAAGTTACTTAGAGCTGCTGTGAAACAGGAATCTGAGAGATTTAGATAAAGATCTCAGAAAGGCCTTTCAATCACACCCATTCAAAAATGGTATCCAGATTATAGGCCCAAGTGATGATGAGAAAGCTGATATTGCCCACATAACCACAACAGAGGTAAAGCAGATGGCTTTAGGCCCAGTTCTGCTTGAGCTAATCAAAGGCATGGCAGAGGGACAGACATATTGTAGCTGGACCAGGAGACAAGCCTGGACTACAGGTTTTCATACAAACCTGGCAGCAGATGGTTCTGTCAGTGAACACAGAAGTGTTTGGTAAAGTCATAGCAAGGAGAGGCAGAGCAGAGACGGGTGCACAAACATGACTGAGTGAAGTACCAAGGACAGTGTTGTGAAATCTCTACAAAGCTTGGAGTAAAAGAGTCATCTAAAGAGGATACAGTAAAGACAGTGCAGAAAAAAACAAGCAAAAATAATGTTATAGCATTGCTGAAGGACACACTACCTCAAATCCACTATCACCCCAAAGCTCTAACTTATTGCTACACCTGGTCCCAAATCTACAACCAATAGTGAGATACATACACTGTGAGATACAGTATCTCATTTAGATGTTAATAACAAGTGTATTGTTTAATGAATGTTGGACACAGAGAGATGTTACTAAAGATGACATTTCTCTCAAATATTTATAGGCATTCAAATGGGCACAGAAAGAACTGAAAGTTTTAAGTTTTCCTTAGTTCTTATTAGCAGAACAAAACCAATTGAAAATGACACCTGATAAAACAAAATCGCAATTCCACCTTCAAGAAATCACGACAATACTTGTGTTAGCACAGTGGAAAACATTCTTTGAAGTATAAATGAAGATGTTTCAAGGAAGAGATTAAGTATGTTCACAGTCTTTCAGGATTTTTAAGAAGCAAGGCATTAAAACAAACAAACAAAAAACAAACCAACCCCCACACCAAGGTTCCAGGAGAAGCAACTACATATGAACACAACATAAAAAGACAGCATCCCTGTCAAGGTGGGTTTCCAGAAATAAAATACAGCAAACCACCTGGATACAAGAGGGAGGTCTTCCAGATTCAATCTTAATGTAAATCAATTAACTATAACCCTCACATCCATTTCTGTATGTGTTCTTTATACAATTTATGGTTTCTACTTGAAATATTATAAACAGAGTGTAGTTTTGAATTTTACTTAACCCGCATTTAATTAAAAATTATTTCAAGGTGATTTATTAACAATAAAGCAGTCACTCAACTTAAGGATTTGGCCAATTTATGAAGCATCTTTACTTCCCAGCATATGCTGCTGACTATCCAATAAATATAAAATACACACTCTCTGAAGTTGCACAGGGTAGTCTGGTTCACTATGGATGAGGAAAAGAAGGAAGTTCTTTTACTAACTGTTATGACCAGAAGAATTCTCTAGCAAGCAACAAGATACAAGAAAGTAAACCTGAACCCTAAAGATGTGCAGCAAGTTTACAAATTAGTCAAAAAAGTTTAATAGATGAATGCAAAAGCAAAAAAAACCCATTATGCCATCACTTTTTCTTAAGTATTCCTGCCCTGCCCCTTAATTCAAAACCTCTCCTGTTCTTATTTATGACCACTGCCCTTCATTCTCCCACCTTTTTACTTTGATAAAGAGCCTGACTCTATCTTGTAGATAACCTCCTTGTAAGTACTGGGAGGCTAATGTTAGGTCTCCCCATCTAGACTGAAAAAGCCCCATTGCCTCAGCCTCTCCTCATAGGAGGAGTGCTCCAGCCCAGACCACCTTGGTGGCCTCTGCTGAAAATACTGCAGCTGATCAATACATTCCCTCTACCAGTGTGGTATAGGAAAAACCATTAAAAGCTGGACACTGTAACCCTGAAGCAGTCTACTGAGTACCAAGTAAAGGAGAACAATCACTTGCCTTAACTCCCTGGTTTACGCTCCTCCTGATACCACCTGGGATGCTGTTAGCCTTCAGTCCTGCCAAGCCACGCTGGCAGCTCATGTCTGGCCCGCTGCTCTTCCCAGCCAGTCAGTCTCCAGCATGCATCACTTCTGGAGGTTAATCCACCTCAGGTGCAAGACATTTGTTTTTGCTGTTCCTCCTGGTCCATTCCCTAGCCTGCCCAGGTCCCTGTGAATGGCAGCCCTGCCCTCCAGCAGGTCAGCTGCACCTGCAATTTGGTGTTCACAAACTTAATGCGTCCATCCCCTCTTGCCGGTCACTGATAAAGATACTAAACAATCTAGGTCCTACAACAGACCCCTGTGGGTCTGCTTGTAATCAACCTGCAGGTAGGAAACCACCATTAAGCGCTGCCTCTTAAGCTTAAGGATCCAACCACGAGTTCCCCATTTAGCTAAGCCAGTCTATTGGCTCACCTACTCACCTTCCCAATTATTGGGATGGACAGTCCCTGTGCTTAGAGGAACTGGAACTTGTAAAAAGCCCTGATGAAGCTCAGAAAAGGGAAGCTTCAGCAGTCTGGCAAGGGGCATGGCACAGTTTCCAGCTGGCACTGTAGGATGCTGTAGTCTACAGTATCTCCACCATTATCTAATTAACAAAAAAACCCAAATCCCCTCTGTTTCTTCTCCTACCATATGGCTGCCTACATAATACCTGAATTAACACAGCTTTTCCCACAACCTGCCCTGGGTTTTTTAGGACTTTTAGGCCAGGTAAAACTCCAGAGAAGAAAGTAATGTCTTGCCAAAATGTTTTCAACTGTTAGTACACAAGCCTACTTAAAAATTATTCTCATTTTACTCATAACCCTCTCTTGGCACTAAGAATTAAATGTAAATTTAATAAGCCAACCCTTAGATCTGTTTAAAAAGGCAAACACATTGCAGGGAATAAATATCTGTTCAGAAAGTAGTTTGGGATTTGAAAGTAATTTTTGTGCTTTTTTTATAATTTCTTCCTGTAACTACTAAGATTACGAAAAGGTCATTTTTAAAATTCATTAAAACGGCACAAACTTTTCTTTTCATGGTTTATATCTGAAGAGAGAAAAAACAGCCTACTGTCATTTTCATTAAAATTAAGACCTGCTGAATCTTTACTTCCCTAGAATACTACCCAAACCCTTTACTGAGTCTACAAAGCTTTATAGGTGGTTTGGGTGCTTTCTTATGTCATTATTTTATTTCCAGTATTAAAATTCTTTCTCTGAGTGACAGGCATAGATACTGTCTTCTGTAAATCTGAATGGATCAAAAAAAGTCACCAGGTATAAACAATCATTCACACTCCCTTGATTTATAAATACTAAATGTGCTTTTCTTCATTGGCTTATTGCCTGTTTATACTTGGTATTAGAATGACATAGCAAAACGGACACACACAAGCAGTCATAAAGTGAAGAAGATTATCTAAAATACTGTCACATCATCTAAAATGCTACCTGGCAATTTCACAACCTGCTGTGAGGATGACACTGCATGATAATATGCAGATAGAGGTGTCGTACAGTTGATGTGGCATTATGCATATGGGAGGAGCACAGGTCCCAGTGGTCTCGCAGGATTAAACTAAAACTGTTGTGTTTTAGCACACTTCAGAAAACTGAAGAGGTTTTCATAAATAAAGCCAGGGGAATAGATATTAATATATAACAATATTCAAAATATTGTTATATACAAAAATCAAGGTATATCTACAGCATGGAGATCCAAGTGGAGCATCCACAGTGAAGCATGTATCAAGTGTTTGCCCAACCGTGGACAAGACCACTAACTGAGGCCCCTTTCCATAACAACAGCAAAAAGCAATATTCTACTCCAGAAGATGTTCCTCCTTTTCAGCAAGAAGCACCAAATTCCATCAGGATGCATATTTCAGAGATGAGAACTCTCTTGGAATATCCATTTTCAAAAATTTATGAAATATGTGCAATGTACTGCTTTAGGGAACAACTTAAAACACAATTTGCACTTTTTTTCCCACCTCTTTTAGTATCACTGACACCATTCACATTAAATAAGACATTTTGATAGTGTCTCTTTCCCCTTTTTCTGTTTGTTTCTTTCAACACCTGAATGCTCAAATTAAAAAAAAAAATCCCCAACACATTAAACAGAGTATGTGAGTAAACAAAATGCAGGTTACTATACATGCAAGGTATAAAAGGTTAACTTCTGACCCAAAAAGATGAAAGGGAGAACACAACATTGTGCAAGCATTTTAGAAGTACTTTTTCCCATTACAAACAAGGAAAACTGAAACAACGAAAAGAGAATAAAATTTTTCCCTGTTTATTGGTTTTACCTTACAAAAATCTTACGAACTGCTCATCTCCAAAGCTTTACACATACAAGAGCCCATTATGCATTTGGAGAGAATTCTTTTCTTTGTTCCTATTTAGCTATCTGTTTTCAGTTGAGGTGTCTTCCTACTTTTTAAGTCCCTCAATCCAAAAAATAAATTTACTTTCTCTTTCCTACTCTCACCTAAGTAGCTGAGATGGTTTAATCTGTGATAGAGTTAATTTTTGTCTTGGTGGCTAGTGCAGGGCTGTCTTTTGGATTTGGTGTGGGAACAGCGTCGATAACATGCTGATGTTTTTGATTGTTACTGGGTAGGTGCTTATACTGGGTCTGAGACTTTTCAGTTTCTCAGGCCTTGCTGGCAGGAGGGCTGGAGGGGCACAGGAAATTGGGTTCTGACCAGAACTAGCCAAAGGGGTATTCCATACCATGGGACGTCATGCTCAGTATATAAATAGCAGGGGGTCACTGGGGCTCCTACGAATCATTTCTTGGGGACTGGCTGGGCATTGGTCAGTGGGTGGTGATCAGTTGTACTGTACATCACTAGTCTTTTCTCCCTTCCCTCTGGATTTCATTCCTCTCCCCGTCCTCCTCCTTTTCATTATAACTGTTATTATCATTATTATTGTTAGTTTGGTTTTATTTTATTTCAATTATTAAATTGTTCTTACCACAATCTTTGAGTTTTATATTCCTTTCCGATTCTCCTCCACACCCCTCTGGGTGAGGGGGGAGTGAGTGAGCAGCTGCGTGGCACTTAATTGGTGGCTGGGGTTAAACCATGACAGATGGACAATTTTTTGGTATTTTATCTAAGCCCATTTTTCAATAAAACTCTGTATGATCACAAGCATTCCATCTATGGATGAGGGCAAATACCCTAATGAAGAGAAATGAACGGCAGAATGATAGGTTATTTTGAAAAAACTCACAGGTATCTCTTCAAACTCCTTACGCACAGGCAAACTTGCTATCTGCTACAGATTTCAAATCAATCACAGACTCTAAAATACAAAGAATTCTGATGTAGTTTGGTTGCATGTACTTATTCAGAGAGCTAAATATCCAATAGCATTTTGTACCATCGTGATGGTCACAAGCTGCAGCAAGGGAATTTCCCACTGCACATGCAGATAAACCCTCCCAGTGACAGTAGTTTAAGCTCTGGCCCTCAGAGGCAGCAGAATCAGCATGTCTGGACACAACTCAAGTGGACAAGGCTTGGGCAACACGACCTAAGGTTGAGGCTAGCCCTGCTTTGAGCCACCATCACAGCTTGCTCTGCTTTGGGCTAAACAACTTTCAGAGGCCTCTTCTAACCTTAAGACTCCATGATCTATAAATGCAGATTTTCTTACTTTGGAATATCATTTGTATTAAACACATTCCATTTATCAAGGCACTGTTAAACTGAGCAGAACTTCAAAGATCACTTTTGGCAGCCCCACTAACAGGTTTAAGCCCAACTAATTAGTTCTGGAAAAATAATTTATTATGGGTATAAAACTGTATCTTTGTATAACAACCTCCACACTCGCAAATTTTCTCTGAGACTCCACAAGTTAAAAAGGAAAAAATCTTTAATCTTACCTTAACAATTTATAATATTATCTCATTACTATATTATATATATAAATATATATATGTAATCTTATTACTACAACTGATATGTAAAGGGCTAAACAAAGCAAAAAAACATTTTACAGGAAAGGTGTACACCTCCAATGACTCCCACACACATTCACATTGTATCTTTATTAAAACTAATGTCCTCTGTCAGGCCAAAGGATTTTTATTGCTACAGATTTCTCACTGTTCCTCTGATTTATTTCCACACACACACAAAGCAGCACCAGTAGGGGGATTAATGTCTGATAAATATGGCTCCAGCAATGTGAGAAAGGAGTAAATATTGCATCAAAAAAGTATTAAAATGAAAAAAAAATTATTTCCTTAATTGTCTTCTTGGTTATTCAATTCCATCCAAAGTTTGCATCAGCAATAACTATGTAAAATGAAGACTATTTAGGTATTCATGTGCCTTTTGCTATTAATATTCAATTCAAAACAAATATTAAAAGAGTGTTTCTGTTTTGCCTGACAAGCAACTAATCCTTTAAACTAGCGTCATTGTTACAATCCTACTTGAAGACTGGTATTGTCTCAGTACATTGGTGGTTACATAAATTGTAAGCATGCTTGGGATCTCTTCACATTCAGCTAGCTTGCATTTTCATAGAAAGAGTGCCTTTTCTGTCACATTTGAACTTACATGAATGCAGGCCATTAATGAAAGGCATGCTCCCACCTTCTCCCCTTTGCTGGCATCAGATCTAGTGAACCTAGTATCAGCAGATGAGTGGTTTTAAGCTGGATGTATGGAAAAGCTTCGGGGGCATTTCTAGTAGATTACTCCATCAAACCACTCAGTGGTCAACTCCTCTTCCAGCTGCATGACCACTAACTAAATCCTACTATAAGGATACGGTGGAAACATGCCAGCGGAGGGCAATTGTTACACAGCTAGTCATATATAGATGTAATGACTACATGGGAAAGTAGAGCACGAAACTGAATAGCCAAAACAGAGATTATAGCACAATTTTTTCCGCTAGTTCATCAAAACATTTTAATGAAGGCATTATGTGCTTGGTTTGGCTGTCCACCTGCCGGGAACACAGATAAATGGACTGTCTTCCAATCACCTTACATATCCTGATTTTAGCTATAAAGCTTCCAGTGAGACTTTGAAGACAAGGTCTGGGGAAAAAGAGATTTTAAAAGCATAGATTTGAGGTCCTTGATCTTCCTAGAAAAAGCCTCTGATGAGCTGGGCCAATAAAGTTAAGCCAAAGCAAACCATGTACAAACAGCAGAGACTGGATGTAATTAATTCTCAAGAAGTTCAGTTTATCAAACTGACACATGCATGTAAGAAAAGCAGCATTTCAAATATTTTGATACCACAGCTTGATTAGTAGCACAGATGTCCTCCATACAATAGCGACAAATTCTTGTTCCCATTTCGTATGCTTATCTACACTCCGGAGACACAGCAAAATGCTACTTCCTTCAAGCTGCACCAAAACAGAGGGCTGCTGTTCTGAGAAGATCAGAAAACCAAGCTGGACAGGACAAGAATATACTGGAGTATTCATAGACAACACTGAATTCAGAGGTTTCATGCTTTTAAGTGGTGCAGACACCTCTAGTTAACACTGTGATGAAAAATAAACAAACAAGGATTTCCACATGAAGTAAAGCCAAACCTCTTCCAAACCCAACAGCCTCAACCTGACAGAATGGGGTGAGCCAAGGAAAGGAGCTTTGCCATTCTAAGTGTGAGTGATCAGATGCAGCACACAATGTATTTCATGGAAATCCAAATCAGAAAATACAGTGCATTTCCTCAGGTAACTTCTTCTGACTGATGTCTGCTAGATTTTACTTGGATATTGTTTTACAATTGAATAAAAAAAACCTCCTCAGGAATTTAGAGTTAAAGCCAGATCTAAATTTCAGGAGCTGGTTTCTAATTCTATACCATTTTCTGCAACTATTTTTTTTTCTGAATACAAGTTCTTCTGCTGCAAACTGAACAGCAGAATACAATGATTAACTGACTTGTAACAATTTTCTTTCCAGATTTTTGGAAACACCAAATTTTTTCCTTGTCTCATCAGCCCTTATATCAATTAACATTAAGCATAACAACAGAACACTAAAAGCTCCCAGGTCACCCTGACACCATTATTGAATAGGTCTTGTTTATCATGAAGACAACATTTAAAAAGGGCAGATGATTTTAGTAAACTCTATTGGTCTGTATTACCATCCAAAACACTCATCTAGAAGAAAATTAAGTTACAAAAAGCTGTATCATCTCACAGGGTCACACAAAGAGTGCCAGACAGATTAACTAAATGCTGCTTGGGTTAGATGTCAATAGGATTAGAATGAACTTTGGGTTGCTCCTAGCAAGTACACCCACACCCTCACAGAGGGTTCGGAGGAAAGGCACATGTCTTAAGCCTGTGAGGCAGCTCCACACCTAAGCGTGAGAAGATAAAAGCAGAGACTAGAGGAGTGCAACAGTGGAAAGGTTTCACATATATTTAGTCTCTGGCTAAGGAATGTAAGGAAGTGTCAGACAAACTAAAGGAGTCTCAAAAAAACCCAAAAAACAAAAAACAAACAAACAAAAAAACTTTTTTGTCAACTCACAGAAAGCCTGCTATGTTATTCTTAAATACACGCCTCCATCCAGGCAACAGTGCAAAATGGACAGCTGATTAAACCCATCCAGAAAAAAAATAAGCTTCTGGTGTATTTAACAGATGGCACAGGTTATGAAATTGGTCTTTGCTTCAGTCTCCAAATATAATTTTTTAACATAACTGAGATAAAATATTCAAATAGCTTTAAAATATTTCTCAACTCAAACAGAACTAAGCATTTATTGTAGTACATACACTTATGTTTAGAACATGTTTCTAAAGATTATGTTTATTTACCTAAAAAAATAGATATAGAAACCATGTTTCTATAGATTATATCCTATTCCACACATCTGCCATCTGAGAAAAAAAATTCCCTGTTCAGAAAAATGAGGGGTTTTAGGGTTACCTTCTTGTGCTTCAAGCAAAAAAAGTTAAGAGATATGCCAAGCCAGAAAGCTAGAGGCATGCCTGTATATCATATTGCTTGTTAGGAAAACAAAACAAAACAATAAAAAAATATCCCCTCGTTTTTATATCTGCCAAGCTTCCTTCTATATATACTCCTTTGACATGTAACGTCATGACATCACACCCAGTTTTCACAGGGAAAAGGGTAATTCCATTATCTTTGTTTTACACCAAAAGGTTTGGGGGAAGATTTCTTTGCTTTAAATAACAAGTATAGTTCCCTTCTACTACTTTCCGAATCAAAGCCTCAACCTTTTCACATGGTACAAGCAAAACTGAAGGCATGTTCTCAGAAAACATTGTTTTATATTGTGGGGTTTTCTTACACTTAGAAATAAACATTTGTCAGTCCTGTGAACTCTTAACCAGCAAGTTCAATGTGGGGTCAAACTACCACTAAAAGGAGCACAGCCCCATATTTCACCAATTTAAAAGCAAAGCAAAATAGAACATAACTGCTTAACTGCAATTCTTCATTCCAATTTTTAAAATCTATGATAATCGTACATGTGTTAATAATAAATTTGCTCATTTACAGAGACTTGACCATTCCTGAAAAACAAATGTGAACATTATTAAGTTTAATACCTATCGTTACAGATCAGGCAGTCAATTCTCCCTACATATGTAGCATGCTGATGCTACAAACGTGCACGATACTTACCTCGGAGCAGCAGGAGCTAGGTAGGCTGACCTTCTCTCTAACACATTACATTAGGTGAAAAATTATCTTCCCATAAAAATTAAACCCTAGAATTTAACATTGAATAGAATACTTTGCACATTCTATTTCTAGATATGTAACTATTAACCTAAAAATAATTTATTAATCATAAATCTTAAAAGAGAAGACATTAAACAAAGACCTACATGTGCACAGATTTGGCTAACGCTCTCCAAAGCATGGAAATCCAGAACTAGGTCACAGCTTTACCCTACAGATCATTTTCAGCTTAGTCTGAACAATAAAAGTCTTTTGAATAAACTGCCTGCATTCAACAATCACGATACACTTTATAATACAGCTCCTATTTGTGGATGAGTGTAACAGCCCATGTATCAACAGCAGAAAATGGATGGAGTTGAACGATATACTCACGGACTGCTAGTTCTTTCCTTCTCTATACTTGACACTTGACCTGAAGAGTCATTTTTTTTAAAAAAATGATTTTTATTTCGAGGGTTCCAGATTTATCAATTCTGCTTTGTAAAGTTTTGATTAATCCCTCAGTCATGAAATCTAGCCATCCAAAAGAGGTCTGCTAGAAGCGAAAATGCAAAGATTAGTCTTGTCAAAGGAACAAAGACTGTATTTTTTATAAGTATATAAATTTACATAGTTACCAAGATTCCTCTACATGAAATTCCTCAAAACATGAAGCTTTTAAGAAAAATAAGATGTAGCCTTTAAGTATGCAGAGACAAAATGTGTTTAGTTTCAAGACAATCATGAAGGATCTTAGTACTATTTCTGCTTTTACAAATACTACAGTAATTTATGCTGAAAAGGTTTAATTTATGATTACTAGATTTCTACCTTAACCTCAAAAAAACACAAAAAAACCACAGAAAAAACTAAAGTTTCAAAACTTAAGTTGTGCCAAAAGTGCTGATATAAACACAGCATAATAACGTCATTCAATCCGAAACTCAGCTTTTAGTAACACATAAGCATCGAAAGCTGCCCTCCAAAATATAAATGTGTATGTATGTATTTATCAAATTACAGGTATGAAATGTACTCCAGTATACAACAGAAACCTTGCTGGCGCAACGATAACAAGCTTCCCTGCTTTCATATCTTATATAATGCAAAATAATTTTCATTATTTAATTATGTAAGCATAAATTTTCAACCCACTTGTATTCATTTCTGTTCTGAGGATAGGAAATATCTTGCAAACACTTCAGGCCAAATGTCAAGACAGACCTGTCAGGCTTCAAGTAATAAGCCTCTTTCTTTTAATCTAATCTACTAAAAAC
This sequence comes from Falco peregrinus, assembly GCF_023634155.1. Lineage (NCBI taxonomy): Eukaryota > Metazoa > Chordata > Aves > Falconiformes > Falconidae > Falco > Falco peregrinus. The sequence continues at coordinate 98,439,597 of NC_073724.1, read as the reverse complement.
CCCTGACTTTCTTTGCAAGACTCCATTATACAAGGACCAGTATCATTAAAACAACATAAAATTTGTATAGATAGCATTCTTTCTCCTGCTTCACAAGTCTAATTAAACACTTTGGCAAAAACACACTGCATTTCTGCTGTGACGTTTAGAACAGATCATTCAAGTTCTATTTTATACAACAAATTATGAAGAGGGTAGATAATGCACTTTCAAGGACTTCAAACAATTCTCAAAATTACCCAGTTGTATAGAACTTCTCATTTGTTTGGTAACTTAAAGTATTTTTAAATTTAGTGTGATAATGTTTATAAACTTTCATTTTCTTCTTTTTAACAGGTTGTGTGCAACAGCTCAGACCAGATCACACTTGGCAAAGATTCGCAATCACCCTGTACCTACTTCACCACAACAAGCAGTAGTATACCTACAACTATCCAAATTTCCATGTAGTTGTAATCAGGGGAAGATCTGTTATGCGAAAAGAAATATATTTTGAATGGTGGAAAATTCTTTCTACTGCAGTGTGCACAACTGTAGATGTTAAAGTTTTCTGTAGGAAGTAACAAAGCTGGCACAACCGTGATTTACTGTAAATTAAAACATTTAATGATTTAGAAGCACTACTTAACAAATTAAAGCTAGGAAAAGACAACCTACCAAAACCCAGTAAAAGTGTTGCAAATGAGGTTTTACAAAGCCCCAACAGCTCAAAAGAATTACCTAAATATATAAATCTAGTGCTATTTTCAGGCATTATGAAGTACTCCCCCCAACACAGTGCAGCTGCTCTTCCCAAAGGGCAAGGGTCTCCCATAACCCATATGTCATTGATGCCTCCTCTCTCTGGCCATCCTAGACACACTGGCATGTGCGAACTGGCACCAAATGCCATGTTTAGGCAATTGAATCAAATCTTTGAAGCCTTAATGCTTTAGAGCCTATATCTGGTGACGTAAGATTTACTTTTGCCAGAAAGTGCGATGTTTACAAGGACACGTCTCAATAATTTTTCTACGCAGCCAAGTAATACATGCTGCTTTTCTACATTCAGCAATACAAATATTAAGGATGGATTTGGATATGTTTGTGTCTGGCAGGCAGAGGAAGGGTGGTGGTGTCCTTCATCGGAAACCTGTTATCATCTGACACATTAAAAACTTCATTAAATGGAATTTAATCACTAAAAGTACAAAACCTACGCATGGTAAGAGAAAATTATGACGACTCCTTGACTGTTTCTTGCTGCCCATTGTGATTGTACAGCAAATTACCGTCCATAAATAAGCCTGAAGGCTTTGACACTGCTATGTTCAGTGGCTGCACCTTTGTCACTAGATGGTTGTGTAATCACGATTTGGCTTCTCCCTGTACTCCTTTTTCAGCTGCTACCACCACCCATCCTACAAACTGCTACAGGAGTCAAAAATGCCTACAACAGAAAGTGAATGCCATCTTTTCCAACAACTCTGCAAGAACTAATTTGAAACGATTCAAAAGATTTCTCTTCCCTATCCCAACAGCTCTGCAGACACTCCAGAGTTAGCCCATGCAGCTTCCAATAAAGCACCACAAAACAACTGTTGGCTTTACCCCAAAGTTAATGATAGAACAAAAATACAAGACTACTGTATTTTAAGATTCTAAATAAGTGATTTTTGTTTAGGAAACGTTAAACTCCCACAACAAAGAGCTATGGTACTTCCTAAAAATTGTATCCCATTTTTTTGGAACATGTTGCAATCTGATTTTACAAGAAAAACTATTATGTTACACAAAAGACTGCAGAAAAATGCTGTGTTTATTCAAGTATAATTCACTATCTTCCATCTCCTGCAAAACAATGTATAATAAAAGAAAAAGAAAATTTGTACTAGTAGAGGCAGTAACTACACCAATTTTCTTTCCCTCTGGTATTTATTTCTATATGCCAGGAACTACAAGCTAAAACAAAAACTTGGGTTATTTTTTTTTGCAAAGGAGAACAACAAAGGGGAATAAAATCACCTCCTAACAACATGTTCATTATAAATAAAATTCATAACCTAGGACACTTATTTAAGCACCAAAGTCAGAACAGCAGGAGAATAAACTATAAAAGCCAGGAAACTATTTACCTTCACTCCATCTTATCTGGCATTAGTCAGCACGCTGAATTATTCACCTTGGTGCTTTTTTTTTTTTTTTTTTTAAGCCAAGTTTGAAATTTACCAAGCAGCACATTTGCAGATAAAGGCACTGACTGATAACACTTTTGTGCTCTATGGATAGGGCAAGCTGCCTTTCCTATATTTCATTTCCCAAAAATAAAAAAAAAATACAGAATTTGAAGGAGATAATTTAAGAAGAAAAACTAAATCCCCATGTCCTTGAACATCAGAAACTGCTGTGGATTTGTTTTCTTCTCCTGAGAATGTTTCAGATTTAAACTGATAGCATGCTATTCGAAAATTAGAAACATGGAAATTGACAGCTGTATTAAGGCAATATTTGATAACAAAGTGCTCAGAATTCCAGTTTCTCTGAAAGGTCAACAAAAATACTTCAGCAAAATGATGTGATTCTCAATCAATACCAACAGTTGAAAGAAATACTAACACAGCCCTACAACAAAGCTGGTACGAAAGCCAGCCTTCCCTAAAGCGTTACCCTCAAAACTTTTTTAAAACTCATTAACAAATATGGTTACAACCTTTCTCCAAATGTTCTTGGGCACATGTATCAATGCATACATATTTTACCGACTTTTGCATCATTTTAATTAACTCACTGTCCACAAAAAGCCTTCACATCTGCAAAGAGCATACTAGCTTAACTGAAATGGCAGTACAGTCATGCAATATGAACTGTGAACAACCAAGACTGACAGGCACTGAAGATGCACCAAAGCAGAGCCCATCAGAAAAAATTTAATAATAAAAAAATAACAAAAACCACTAACACAAAAGCACCACCAAAAAAAAATAATCTTTATGATCTTTGAATTTTGTTTGTCTGACTGCAGTTCAAACTGTAATATTCCATTCCCTGCAACTCTGCTGCATAGTTATCAAGTACAAAAGTATATTTAAGTGAAATTCCATTCCACAGTATCCACAATTTTTTACAAATACTAACCTCTTCTTTCACAGGTCTTCCAAAAAATAAATGGATTTTTACTAAGCACTTGTTAAGGAGACTGGTAAGACAGGAAAGCTCAAGATTAACTAACATTTATCTTCCAAGAAAATTTTGAGCAATGCAGGAAAGGTAAGGTCTCTGAACAATGAGGAAGTGCTGAATAATAAGGAGAGGGGAGAAAAGCACATCATTCTGGTAGAAGAGACAATTATGCATTTATACCACAGGATGGATAAATAGTGTTCAACAGTCAGGTATGTACGACTGGTTTTATACTTCATTTTACAAGTGGAAGAGTTCCCTCTTAACATGAGTTCTCCATGTATGACATAAATAGTGCCATGGTACATACATCATACTCACAGTGGCAAAAAATACAAGATAAACTGTATTTGCTCAAAAGCCACAAATCTGTATTGAAAAAGACAACCTCAGCTTAAAAGTGCCAGGCTCTTTATAGAGAGACTTTACACTTGTCATAGTCAACTCAGAGAAAGATACAGCTGTAACTCTGGAGTCCAGCCCCACCAAAACTTTATAGATTCCACATTAAAATCTTTTCAAGCCTGTCTTACCTCCTGCAATAAGCACAAGGAGCACTTACACATCCTCAAGTGCCTGCATGAGAGTGAGTGAACAAGAAGTATTCTGCATCTGCACTGTAGCCCTCCATAGGGATTCCCCTGGCTATCCCCAAAGCAAAAGAAATTGGCACACAGAGCTCATTTTCATTCCCATAAAAAAAGTGGCATGCAGGAAAAAGTTAAGAAGTTCCATCACCCTGGCTGAGGTGATGACAGCTCACTGCAAAAGCACATGCTTCAACCCCCCTTTGTACAATGAATTTAAAAAATCTGAGGTTTTGAGATCCTTGCTAGTGAAGAAACATTAGAGCCCATCACCAGACTCCGCTACTACCCTATTCCAAGCACCTACACTCTTACTCTGAACGACCCTCTACAGGACTCCCTTCTTGGTGAGAAGAAACAATTCAGAGGTGACCCTCTCCAAGCTAAAACAACTCAGCCCACTGCCACCTTCACTGGAGCCCTCATCACAACCCCACTTACAGTTTACCTAGCATTCCACCCACTATAGTGGATATTCTAAACCTCAAAATTATCGTAAACACACATAATTTGGATAAAAACTTACACATTTCCAGATTTACACAAAATCCTGATTCATATGAAACTCTACTGGTCAGAGGCAATAAGCAGACAGAAATCAAACACAGCTGCATTTTCTCTTTAATGAGAGCTCCTAGTCATCTTGCCATTAGCTATGAAAACAAGATCCTCACAACAAAGTTAAATTTCTCAGTAACAAGCTGTTCTTTTGGTGCCTGATCTGACATATTGTACCTTGAAACCCTGGTCTTGTGTCTAGACAACTAGAAATACTCACTGGCATCTTTTAAAACTCCTTTCCAAGATAAAAGCTTCCTCTCCTTTGTACGTGAGCTTGAACTGAACTAGCATGGAGCTTACCTCACATAAAATACTTACCACATCTTTACATTACAAAGGTGGCCTTTAAAATAGCTTTTCTTGGAAATCCACAGCATGAAAAACAAACATTACACTACATTCTGGTAGAAAATTTTTGAATATTCAAGTCAAACAATCCCTACACATTTTTATGGCCAAAGGCAACATGCTGAACAAACTCCACCTTACAAACATGGGGTTCCTGACTGGAGATAGTCAAACTGGAATGACTCCAAGAACTATTACCACAGCTTTTGGGTAACAGGGAAAGCAATGCATCTCCTTAGATGTTCAGAAGAACAGCTAAACCTACCCACTCTGGTGTCCCAACCACACTAACCACTGCAAAGCCAAACTCAGGCAGGGATTTACATACAGCACTACCCACAGTCAGCAACTATTGGGGCACAGGCAGAGAGAGGGGCACAGCTACAGCATGCACATGATGCCACACCAGAATTAGTCCTGCTTAATATAAGACATTGCAGCCCAACAGTTAAAATCCAGAACATTAATGCAAATAAAACTTCCTAAAGTCCTCACAGCACACAAGAGAGAGCACCCAACTTACTGCGAGATCAGCTTTCTAATTATTCTTTATAAACGTACAGTAATACATCCTCATTGTCACTTATGTGCTATAATATGGGTATTGGAAGTTATTAATTTTATGTGTAATTTCATGTTAATTTCATTATTACCTAATGGACTTAGTGAATAGGGATTTATTCCCCTCACTTAAAATCCTTTACTAAAGCTTTCTGAAAGTTTGGTGTTTATTGCCAAAAATAGCTATACAAGTACACAAAGTACGTATCACTAAAACATGCACATCCAATAAGGTTTGTTTCTATCACAGATCAATAACCTGGATCCAGAAGTGAGAGCTAGCTTTCCCTACCATTCTGCACAGCTGTTATGATGTGCAACTCATCTGCATGGACTAAAAGTATATTCATTCACAGGCAAAATGACATAAATATTCAGATTTAATATGCCCTCAGTAATGTGTTATGTATCAAATACAACCACAGAACACTATTCCAAGAATTAAGTTTATGTTGATGTTCATGTTACTGCCCATACAAATATGAATTCTGTAATTTAAAGAAAAAAAAACCACTGCAGCTATTTCAGACTTTAAAAGCATACAGAGGCTTCTAATTAGTTCCTTATAGTATATAAAAGATAAGCATGTCTGAAAAATGTTAAACAGTTTTTAAATCTTAAAAATACTGAAAAGGACTGCTATTTTAGAAGAACTATTTTAAAGTAATAGAATTTACAATAACTTTCCTGAGACTTACTAGCATATGTCACATATATTCACAGGTATACTGGCACTGATCTACCTTGAAGAAGAGAATCCTAAATCTACACCCTCAGCTATGAAAGACTTTTGACTAACGCTGCACTTCACTTTTATCTCTATTCCATTATTTCTCTATATTAAAAACATATCTCAGATTCCGGAGACAGATTAAGTAGTACCATCTAGAATATATGTTAAGTATCAGAAACAGATTACAGTGATGTGGATCTCTGCCAGACCACAAAGCGTTACCATATCATAACTCCACTGAGGAGATATCAACCAGGGCTGCAGTATATGACTTTGAAGTACTATTCTTTTTGAGATGAAACGCACTGCTCTTTTCATGCTCTGAAAGAAAAACACATTTAGTTTCCTTGTGTTTATTTTGAAATTGGCACTACACTGTTATCAAGTTCTTGAGAGGATTTCTTATGCAACATGAAACAGTGAATAGTCGTCATGAAGATCACAGACAGCTTCCAGAAGACCTCAGGACCACTCAAAAAAAAATAAAATAAAAAAATAAAGGCACTAAACTTTCATTCCCATCCAAACTGCCAATAAATTCACAGATTAAAATCCAGATCCTCAGCTGCAGCTAAAGGGCACTCCAGGATAAGACCACCTTTGTTCCTCAGCAGTGGTCCAAGCCATTGACATAAACGGATTAGCCTGAACAGTAATCTGTGCCACCTCTCAAGAGCAACCAAAACCATCACGGCAGGTAGACACCAACACAAACATTTTCAGATTGCATCCCCATGTTATTGAACATGAAGTACCATTTTGTTACCTATGGTCCCACTACAGCATAGATCCATTTTTTGGCAGTAGACTAAACCTACTAAACTCCTAGGCAGAATCTCTGGTGTTATTTGGTTAATTTATATGGGATACATAAAACTCAGAGACTTTCTTGCTTGTTCCTGTCTCCGTAATAACAGTATCGTTGAATAAAGTCTCAACTAAACTCTGCCACAAACTTTCCACTTTAAACTGAGTCTCCTGAATAATTTCAGGTAAAAAACCAAACCCAACCCAACCCACAAATGTAATCCTGTCACTGGCAAGCTATTTTCAAATTTCTTTACAGAAAGCAGAAAAAAGTACAAGACACTGATGGCAGTGTCACAGTCACATAATCTGCCAAATTGTTCTACACAAAGTTTCTATTTGCGGAAAATAGACACTACTTTTTTTTAAAAAAAAATCAGATTTAAACATACTTGCAGAGTCTTACTACAAATTGAGAGAGGGCCTTCACTGTGGATGGTTTACAAGCAGCAACAAATTCAACCTCTGTCAAGCTAAACACAATACCTGCTAGCAACCGCAAAATACACTAGATTTCCACAAATACATAAGAGTACTCAGCTGCAACAACATTTTAAGTATTCCTGCAGAACTATACTTTTGAGGCCCAGCAGACATACAAGTAAGAATGTCTTAATTTTTTCTTCAGGTGTTGCTCTCAGAAATAAACAGGACTTCTAAATAATTTTCTCTACATTCTAAGAAAGATCGCTTAGCAACTTTTATCTCCCTTCAAATTTCTTTTCAGATACAAAGAAAACATAGTATTGAAGTGCATAATGCTATCTGCAGAACCTCAACTGATGTCTCAGGAAACTTTTTTTTTTTTTTTAACAATTCTTGCAGTGTGTTGACTTATCATTCTTTTCCTCCCTCAGTATTTCCTCACTATCATTGCTTGCAAAACTTAGTGGTACATCTGTGAATTCATATTTGTCTGGAGGTATACCAAGTGAAAAATGTTCCAGTCATTGCTTTAAGATGTTCTGTAACATAACAGAAGCTGTCAAGAAATTAAAGGCTGTCCTTCTAGCAGACTTTACAGGGTAATTTTTAACAATAACTGAATTTCAAAAGATAGACCTCTGAATTATGTTAAAACTGATGAAGAGCTGGGGTCTCAAGAGTTCAGATTTGACATGAGAACAATGAAATTAAAATTTCTCACTTGCATTCTGTTCATTTTCAGTAGCTAAAACGAAAGCAGTGTACTCAGTCATATCCCTTTAACAATTATGGTGAGCTAAAGTTTACGCATGCAAAATCATGGCAGGGAAAGCTTGCTGCTTCAGTAGGCTCAATTAATTGCTGCAAAATGAGATAACATGGAACACGAGTATTGATCAGCAGCTCTGCCTTTCACCATAGTTAGAATGGGAAATAACCAAATTAGTGGATCCAATACTGTACAAAGAAAAGACTGAAAATAAGCTGTATTATCTCTTTTACATAAAACCACAAGAATGATTAGTCACATTCCAGATATTTCTGGATTCCTGCAAGCTAGAGCAGCACTCACAGGCTGAGTCACAACTGAGCTCTCCATCCTGCTCAGTATTGCATAAGCAGATATACAGACATCACCAAAAGTTTACATTCTGACTTTTACTGAGAACCAAAGCTGACTGACCAGAAAAATAAAACAAAGAAATCCCACTTCCTGCATATACCATGACCATGGCTTTCAACGGTCATAGAAGTTTACTTTGGAAGAAGTCTCAGTTTAAAAACAAACAAACAAAAAAAAAGGCAGCATGCCCTTAGTCATTTTATTTACAATACCATAAGAGTATTGCTTACCAAGTCTGCTGCAAGGACCATATTCAGAGAGGCTAATTTCCTACTACAGCCTTATGCCAAGCCAAGCCAAGGAAGAGTGTTATGGGCCTTGAATGATCTAAACTTTAAGTTTAGATATACACAAACAGCAGTCACAAACTCTAAGGTGAAATACAGATTACGGGTACCTGAAGTTGTCCCTAATCCCAGATCTGAGAGGTGCAACTTGTCCCCATCCAGGTCCTGACTGAGCTATCCACTTGCTACAGGTGATCTCTGGCAGTTTTTTAACATGCAGAGTTCAGTGTTCCTGCTGTGGAGGTGATCATTTTGCTGCACTCAGATACTCAGCGTTTGTTTCTAGTCTCTCAACCCTGCTGGAAACTGCCAGCAGCTACTGCCGGCTTCCCAGCATTCCCAACAAGGGAGGGGTTAAATATCCTCCAGTACACATTTCCCCCCCCCCCCATTTCATGGAGTTAAGACAACAAAAAGGAGAGAGAAACCAAATCAGGTAACAATAACAAGGGTGGGTGGCAGGAAGGAAGAAACAGTTTACACTGCCAGCCTACACTTCCATCTGAAGTATAATGCTGCACCAAGGCCCAGCATAAATATGAATCGTTATCTCATCCACAGGTTACAGCTGTTCATCCCCGAAGCAAATGAGATGAAGGACATGCAAACACTGTTTCAGAGTATGTCTAATGTGTTAGGATGCTGTGGAATTTCCACTACACGTTCATACATAAAAATGCCAGTCATTATTAAGATATTTCTTGTTGGTTGTTAAATAAATAGGTAAGGCATTTTTTAATCTGTGGAAGGAAAAAGGTGGTGGGGAAAATGGTAAATACAAGTCATTCTGAAATATACCCAAATGTATACATTCAACATCAGCTTTGACAGGTTTATCCCTGGCCACCGCTGCAGATAACAGAGAAGGAGGTTCTTCACCTAGTTACAAGAAACACTGCAATATGCTACAAAGGCTGGATCAATACATAAGGAGTCAGGAAGGAACTCCTCCAGGCTCTTCTTTCTAACACAAATCCCATCAATTCCTTCTCCAAAAGAAGGCAAAAAAAACCAAAACAAAACATAGAGAATGACAAAGTATAGGATACTTCTATCTGTTACAATCAGCAAACAACAGTGACAAAATAAATAAATAAAGGGAAGGAAAAAATATCCATACAGAAAAACCCGATAAGCTAATTTTATCTTAGGCTATAATGAGTTAGAACTTTCAACACAGGGGTACAAAAATACAGAGGAATAATTAGACCTTTATTATAAAAAAAAACCCAACCTTGAGAGACTAACTTATGACTATTATGCACAAAAGCTGCTAAGAATACAGTAACTTTCAGAACCAGGAAAAAGGATCTACTGAAGGTAAAAGGAAAAGCAGTTAAAAAAGAAGAACAGAGATACATGACTTCTTCGGTTTTGTCCCGATACATTGTAATGCTATGAGCGAACAAGAATCTGTGTTCCAAGAATATTATGATAAGTGCACTTATTATTCTTAAATGAAAGAATTGTTTAGACTAAAGGATGGACAACAAAACTCAGCTGCCATACAACCAGCTACTCTTTTAAGCCCCTCCTGTCTGAACCTTATTCCTGGATGCCAAGATTCCCCTACTGACATATCATTAGCTGCACATCCATCCTTTTCCCGGTTAGCCTCAATTAACAGTTATTAAAAAGGAATTCCTTAAGCTATTCATCACCATTCTATACTAAATTTCCTACAGAAAAGAACACGCATGTATACTTTTCCACTAAAGACACTAACAAGGCATGAACTGTGCAGGGTTTCTATTTGTTATTTTTCCACCAGCTGCCATATATAAGTGTTTTAGACCATAGGCTCCATCCTCTCACGTGTCTGCAAAGGTGTCACACCAAACATTCAGTTTTATTAAAAATTATCTCTCCCATACCACCTACATCTCTTAAATATAGCATATGGATTCAATAGCTGGACATAATGAAATTGAAAATCTTTACTTGTTTTGATAGATTTGAGTGTTCTGCTGTTTATCAAATGCCAAAAAAAAAAGTCCCAAACCAAACCCAAACCAAAAAACCCCAACAAAAAATCACCCTCACCATGAGTCAAAATCATCACTCTTGGTTATTACTCGAGAGAAAAAGAATCTGCTATCCTAGGGGGTATGCAAAGAGCTGCCCAGGAAGAAAATGCTGGCAGAGCCTTTTTGTACCTACATAAAAACACACCAATACAGGAAACACCGGACACCATAATACTTTCAGTCATACAGGCCCCTTACTGTGAACTTCTAATATCCCTGGAGAATTAGATCTGTGAGAAGTATCATAGGCACACAGAACAGAGATGCAGCTTCCCAGATTCTTGTGATAACTCCACTGAAATAAAGGAGATTATTCAATTGAGCAATAACTTGGGGACTGAGCGCTGGTTTTTCATAGCTTGTTTTTTAAATAGTCAGCTACAGTGTTTAAATAAATACCAAATCATTTTCATTTCGTCCACTCCAAAAAAACTGTGTGATTAACTTCACAAGTCCATAAACCACCTCACATCTCTTTATTACTACAAAAGAAATAAAACTTGCAAACAGCCCTCCTGTTATTCACAGTCAAACCCTAGCTACTACCAAATGGCAAAATTGACGAAGTGCATGATGAAATTATTGAACATATTCAGAGATGCTCTGTTGCCACTACAATCATCAGTACTTATGTGAGAAATTGAACAAAATTAGGCTCTAGATACGCAGTATAGTCTTCAAGCACTACCCCATATATGTGTAGTCCTAATTAAGTTAATGAAACTACCCAGAGGTCAGTATCAGCAGGTTTCATTCCAGGAGTGGAGTTTTAACCTGTAAGTAGCGCACATTGCTAAGGAATAATGCACCACAAACTTACGATATCCGGAATGTGGTATGTCACTATCCAATTTATTAGTAGAATACGAATGATAAAGTACTGTGTTATGTTGAAATGGTTAGGTGGTAAAATCTGTTGTAGTTTTAAAAGAAGTCAGCTAAATGTCAGAGAAAAGGAGGCTGGATCAAATTATGCCTACATACAAGCAGAAGGCTTACTGAAGATCTGATAATTTACTATGAATTATATATAGCAGATTCTTCTCAAAGGTGGAACAGGAAGACAAATTAACACATTTTTAAGAAGCAGCAATTAGAATAGTTTTATTATTATTATGAGAGGGTTACTTCATGAATCTGACAAACAGTTTGAAACATAATTATTATAATACTTTAATAATTCAGATTTACTAAGCATGATGGAGTCTTCATAACATGACACTCCATCACACTGATGCCAACTCCTACAGAAATGGGAAATCATTTTTTTTGTAAATGCAAATTACATAGTGGGTGGATAAGATAAATGCAAACTGCAAAATCCAACACTAAATAAAAACATATATGAACAAGGTGACAGCCTGGTAAGCACTCCTCCTTAAAGAGCAATCAAATAACAATCACATTTCTTTCCTGAACAAGCTCCTTTGAAATAAGGATGGTAACAAAAGGAGATCCAGAATCAGTTTTCAAGTGCTCTTTTTACAAAGTAATATTTATTAGCTGTATTTAATAACTTGGATTTCTAAAACAGTTCAAACTTTCAGAGAGAAGCTGCAGCTAATAATGCACAGACTCAACAAAATGATCCTAAGACAGACCAGAATATGTCTATTTATTCAGTTGAAATTTACCAACATGGGTAACATCTTCATTCAAATGTTTTTGCCGTGAATCAGTATTTAAACATCACTATGTATAACAAGCTTCTTCCTGATTTGAAGAAACAGAGCATTGCTAGGCCTAGCTATCCCTGTCAGTGGTATTTTCATTACATCATAACAACAGAAGGAAACAGTCTTCATAGAAACAAAATAGTATTTTACCTATCTTAAAATCTGTTTATTTTGTATAAAATGTCAAATGTCCAACATAAGCCTAGCAGCAGCATCACAATTCCCAGGCAGGCAGGACCTAGAAGTAGTGTGGAGGTGGCAGTGCATTCAGCTCAGGGTGACAAGGAAGAGGAACACCTCATGTCAGTCAAGGGACTCCTCCAGGCAATCTAAAAAGCACCACTAAGATATTTGCATCTAACCCTCTGCAGCTAAGGAAAGCATTTCCATGATACAACGCTAGACAGACACGTGCAAGTGAAAAGGGGATTCAGAGTACTCTAACAGCCTGAGAGACCCTAACAAAAAAAATACATGAAGATGTATAGTTGAAAGGATTTAAAGTCAGATGCAACAGTCTCCTCATCAACCTTTTTGTTCAGGGGGCAAAATTTATAGTATTTGAGAAAGGTAGAGGGAGAAGCAAAAGAGGAAAGAAAAAAAAAGTGAGCTTAACACCATGTTTGATCATCCTCTGTATCTTACTGCTTCTTGGCAGAATTCACTCTTTATGACTGCAGTACAAAAGCTGCGAAGGAAACACTGAACATAAGCGACTAAAGGATACCATTATTTCAATAGCCCATTTGTCATACATATGCACCATTAATTGTATAGCGATGGCTGAAACAAGGACTACTCTGTTTTACGGTTATCACTACCAGGACAGGTTTTACTCGCAAAACAGAATTTCATCCTGAAAGGAAAAAAAGCATGGACAAGTCTGCTGCTTTTAGGAAAAAAAAGTACCTTTAAATGTGAACAGTCATGGGAGATACATGAAAATATTCTTCTCTAAAAATAAAGAACCAACATATCGAACTGCAGCCACAACTTTTTTTTTCCAATTAAGTGATTTATGGAAATATATACAAACGAGGAAAGTCATGCTGAACGAAAGATTACCTAGCAGACCAGCTTCATCCCCCCTCCGCATGCCCTGCTATACCTTCCTATTTTAAATGTACCGAGCCGAGTATCCAATACACGCTGAAGTCCGCCATAAGAAGTACTAGGAGTGCCCTTGAAAAATGTCCAGATTGCAGCTAGTGCACAAAAGACCTCGCCATGTAAATGAGTGCATGAGAATTTCTCTTTCGCTCTTGACCCGGCAGCAAGTGAAGAGATTAAGTTCCCATCAACATCGGAAGACAAAGTGTCAGTAAGAAACAACCGAAGTTTGAAAGAAAAGGAAGGAGGCTGAGACTAAATTTCAGCTGGTTTAGAAAGAAGAAAAAAAAAAAAAAGGAAAAAAAAAGGAAAAAATGGCTCGAGTAAACCATTCTGAATGCTCTACTTTATCTTCCCCCCCCAAAATGCTCCACAAGAGCTGAGCAGCAGCGCTACGCCAAATAAGCAAGAGCAGTCAGGTATTACTGCCATAGGTAAGAGGAAGCAGCTATCCCCCCTTGCCTTGCTACACAGAAGGCAACGCTGCAGATTTCCCTCTCCGCTACCAAAAAGCTAAAACAAAACGAGCATCTGGGGCGGGGGGGGGGGGGGGGGGGGGGGTGGCTGGGTGGTGTGCGTGTGGTGTTATTAATTGGGAACTTTTTGTTCCTTAAATACATGTACCCGAGACCTTTTTTTTTTTTTTCACCCACGCCCCTCTTCTTTCCATCTTCTCTGCCAAAACAAAACAGGTTGGAATATACGTTATACCATAATAATACTATTAAATAAGGCGTATAAGACTTACCATATCAGCTGGAACGCTGCTGGACATCTTGATGTTACCCTAAATGGCTTAAAATCAACTTAACAAAAAAAAAAAAAAAAGCACCAAGAGCCCGTCGCAGATCTTCAAGAAGCAAAACCAGTGTCAATGTTGGAGGCAGCAACTTCCACGTTCCCTACGAAAAAGCGGTGCCCGATGTGCAGCGGGGAAGGCGGCCGGTTGAGGTGAAGGAATATCCAGGGGCAAGCGGTGCCGGGGCTGCACCGGAGGAGCCGGCGGGAGACCAGAGATGGCAGCAGATCCCTGTCAGCGGCGGCGGCAGCAGCAGCACCAGCGGTGCCAGGTAGACCAGGCAGGACTACACCGCCACATGAGCTGCGTGCGGGCTTTTTCCCCCCTCTCTCCCTCTTCCTTCTCTCCCAGCCTTGACAAATGACGACGGGATGATTCACGGGATAATGGTGCGTCCAAGTCACCTCCTCAGTCAGCGCAGGCGACCCGGGCGCGCAGGCAGGCAGGCAGGCAAGACCTCGCTCCTGCCCTCGGCTGCGGGGCAGGGAATCGGGAGGGCCGGGGTGGGCTCGGGGCCGCTGGGGAGGACGTCGGGCTTCGGGCCCCCCCTAGGCGGTGTGCGACATTCAACAGCGTCTGCCGGGGAGACGGGCCGGGGAGGGCTGCCTGAGGGGCGGCCGGAGGGGAAAGCCCTCCCCCGCGGCGCTTCGGCGGCGACAGCACTCGGCAGGGACCGGGGGGCGTTCAACGGCGGCCGCCTCCCGCAGTCTCAGGTCTCCGCTCGCATCGCCGCCGCCGCCGCCGCCTCAGCCCGCCCTCCCTCCCCCGAGTCGTCCTCCGGCGGTTCCGGGCGCTCCCCCTCCCCCGCCGCCCGCGCCGCCTCGCCCCGCTGCGAGCCGGAGCTGCCGGTCCTCAGCGCGATCCTCGCCCGCAGCCGCCCCCTGTCATCTTCGGCTCAAACCAACATGGCGTCTGCCGAGCCGAGAGAGGGGACACGGCGGGGAGCGACGGACCCCCCCACACCCCCCCGCCGCGTCACGCGCCGCCGCGCCGCGCAGCACCATGGGGCTTGTAGGCTGCCGAGAAGGCGCGGGGCCTGGCCCCGCCTCCCCGCCGCGGCCCCGCCCCGCAGCAACCGTTGCCAGCGCGGGGAAGCGGCTGGCGCCGTGCGGGGCCCCCCTCGCCCTCGGGGCGCTCCCCGCTCGCCTGGCGGCACCGGCGGGGCCCGGGCGCCGCTTCCCCGCGCTGGCGGCAGAGGCGCGCGCGGAGTCCCCCCTGCTGCCGCCGCCACCCGGGCGAGTTACCGCAGACATAAATCGTCGTTCTCCCAAGGGCGGCTGCGGCTTCCTCAGGGCGTTTGGGGCTCCCCTGGCAGCCCTTCCTCCATGGATCCCGTTCCCAGCGTGTGGGCCTGTGCCGGACTCTCGGACGGCCTCCAAAAAAGAAAAAAAGAATTTTTTTATTTTACTGTTTTCTTTTTTTTTTTTTTTTTCCTTCTTGCACCCCCAGATCTGCAAGTCTGGGCCTGTATGTCTGTTCTTTGTATTCCTCAACTGTTACATTTGGGGTTTAGAGTTTAAAATCTCAAGGTTCTTCTTGGGTTGTTTTGTTGTTGTTGTTGTTGTTCCCCCTCAAACTGTGTAGTTTCATTAATGAAAAAAGCTCTGTCAAAGTTCTTCTTGGGTGGTGGTGGTGTTCCCCCCCAAAACTGTGTAGTTTCATTAATGAAAAAAGCTCCTCTGAGATTCAGCGTGAAAATGATGACTTCCAACTTGGAGGTGTCTGGAAAAAGACCCTTAGCATGTGAGATGCCCCCTTCAGAAGCCATCCCACTGCCCAAAGGGCTGCGTGGTTGTCAGGGAACCCCATCCTCTGAAGTGGTGTGTGTAATCGGTATTTTATCCCTTATTCCAGGCTGCTCCCAGATACCAGCATTCAACAAAGGCTGTGATAAAAATATGCATCCCATCTTGAAGATACAAAAAAATCCTACACAAGGTGCAGCTCTATTGAAGAAGTGAGTAGGGCTTTTGAGAGGACTATGGAGGAACACGTTCATATGCCCATACTGTAAAACTGTCCAAGAAAAAAAAATAAAATTAAGAAAACCAAGTAGTTGGAGCTTGTGACAGATGCAGCCTGGTTCCTTCAGGGACAGATCTCATGTAAAACCACAGGAAATTAAGACAGAGTTGTTCCCTTTAGTACTAAAAGTTTGAGGGTGCCTTTCCTCTTTAGGACTTCAGGCAGCAAGTGCAACCCCTGGCAAGCTACCGTCCCTTGCAGAGGTTATAATTCTTTTCTTTATACTCTGCTCCAAAGCAGCACAAAGCTACCAACCTCGGAAAACAGACCTGACAGCAAGCAGCCCTGTCTGATGCCTGGGAGAAGAGTTGGGAGCCAGCAGAAGCGGCCCACATGCACAGGGCCTCTGTGAGGATCCTGTGCTGTCACACACTGTGTGACTTCAGGCACTCCCTGCCTTATCACCCTAGTCTGCTTAGATGGTACGTTTTTGGGAGGCAGTGGCTGGGGCATCTCTCACAGGAGGAGAGGCTGAGAGCTGGGACTGTTTGGCCCCACAAAGAGAAGTCTTGGAGGGATCTCATCAGTGTAAGTGCCTGGTGGGAGGGAATGAAGAAGAGAGAGCCAGGCTCTTCTCAGTGGTGCCCACTGACAGAATGAGGCAATGGGGACAAGGTAAAAACCAGTAAATTCAATCTGAACATGAGAAAATACTTCTTTTACTGTGAGGGTGACCAAATACTGGCACAGGTTTCCCAGAGAGGTTGTGGAGCCGCTGTCTGTGGAGATACTCAAAACCCAACTGGGCAAGGTCATGGACAACCTGCACTGGCTGACTCTACTTGAGCCGGGGGTTGGACTAGATGACCTCCAGGGGTCCCTTTCAACCCAAATGATGCTGTGACTGTGACTCTCCTCCAATAAATGTTTTTGTAGTACCTTATATCATCATCCCCAATCTCAGTCAGATCTTCTAGCCACCAGTGGGATAAAAAGGCTTGTGTTTATGGCAGTAATAGCAAATTGCTGAAGCACTTCTTACCTTTTCTCCAATTGAATATCCTTGAGGGACAGAGAAAGTGCAAGGGTTCCTCGTTCTTTTTTATTTTCTTCTTTCTTTACTTTCATAAAGCATCTAAATAATAATACTCATAAATAAGGTCCAAGAGATGAACCCTGAAAGATGGTTCTCCTTCCCAAATAATATGTGTTCCTGGGCACATAGGAAACTTTCTGGTTAAATTAATGACAGACTGAAGAATTATAAATAGATCTTGCTGAATAGACTTTATACTTAGAATGTTATTAATGTGGGGATTTCCCTGGAAAAAAAAAAAAGAGCAGAAACAAAAAAACCCAACCAAACAAAAAAACCACCTTACATGCAACAGCTGAAATGCAAACAGGCTCTTGAGACCTGCTCCACGGCCATCCTGCAGACCAGTCCTTTACTCCATGCAGACTACAGCCCTGAACAGGTGCCTCGAGGTGATCTCAGGGTAATTTAGGAGGTGCCATGCCCATACCCCTCCTGCTAGCACTCGTGTACTAAGGGCAAGAAGATAGGCATCATGACTGCTTTTCAGGCACTGCAGCTTACAGCTGTGTCCTCGTGTAAACTGAAACTGGTGGCAATTCAAAATCATGTCCTTGGCTGCACTGCAGCAGCTGAGGTGCATGGCCCTTCCCACCTCCTCTGCTATGAGGAAGCAGGGCAGACAGCAGGCCTTTGCAATTGTTCACGGCTGGTGGGGTGAATTGCAAAGTTTATGTGGAAATGCCCTTCGACTAGGTATCAAGGAGTTCAGGTGCCCGAGCAAGTCAGGCAAGTAAGGACACTAACAAACACAGGCAAACTGGATGAGGGGTCAGCAAGGCAAGCAGGCAGCAGCAGGGCACATCCACTGCATTGGAGATGGCTCTTTTAAATTATTTAGATGGATGAGCTCATCTGTGGTGCAGAAGATAAGCACATCCATAGGACATAACCATAGGAAAGAATACAGAACGCATACAGCCTAAACCAGCATGATTCTATGTTTTTTTCTTTTTTGCTTCTAGTTTAACACTTTATTAAAAGGAATGATGGTGCACTCCTTTGTTGAAGCAATGTGGTACAGGAGGAATCAGGGCACTGTTCTTGCTACTTTGTGTACGCACTTGAGTTGGTCACTACTCTGACGAGTGTTGTATAAAGAAGGATCAGCTCCTCTCTTTGACACACAGCTGTGCTGTCCAAGAGATAGCATGAAGAATTACCTTTATTATTATTATTACTACTTATTTAAATTTACCATTATGACTTCAGGCCAGAATGCCACTGTATTAGGCACAGCACAGTAAAACCACATAACAGTTTCTGTCCTGAAAGGTTCGTAGTGCTGAGTTTACTCAACAGTTGACATTTATATCAGATTTGCATGATTTTTTCCCCCTGGCTTTCAGCTGTGATGATCCAACACGAATGGAGGGTCCAGCACACTACATGCTGGAGTTCATTTTAAGTTGATTGTGTGCTGGGCAAATGAATGAAAAGAGGTACGCAATGATCCTGTGCTATGTATGATGGGTAGGGGTAAATCCCACTGGTTTTGTAGAGGTGAGGTCGTGTATTTGAAACGCAGTATGGTCAAACATAGAACAGAAAATTATCTTTTCTCTTTGGCAAGTATTAAGAAAGACTGTTATGATAGTATTCATTTCACATTCACACGGAGAGGAAGTGAGAGTTGTGGTCAGCAGTAGTCAGCTGGAACAAGGGACCCTGCAAAAGCATAACTGCAGGCTGACTCTGGGATCAGCTTGCAGATAAACCCTGAGCAAGTGCTACAGGCATACACATCTGAAAACAAATCTTTCCCACATCCAAGGATCAAGCAAAAAGGGAAGTGCTGTTTGAGAGGAGTGCTAGCAACACTGAGAGCTAATAAGGCTCTTCCACTTTTGGGACCTAATCCTGTACTCAGATGCACAGATCTTATTTCCATTAAGTCTCCCTTGCAGAACTGTTATGCAAACTTAGCCGTCCAGGTACAAAATCATTTATCATCATTACTTTGGCAATTTATGGCGGAAAATGCTGAAGTATATGACTGATATTTTGCTCCTCATTTGAAAAATGTGACATGGCATGAGTAAATAAGTAAGCAAGTAGAATTTTGCTGCACTGTGTTCCGTGTGAGAAGAATTGTGCCAGGTATCTACGTGTAGATTGGGCTGCGGTTTTAGTGTTTCATGGCCATCAGTACTAGTTGAAACCTGACTCGGTACTGAGACATGCTTAATAGGAATAAAAGGTCTGTTATTCTAAATCAGATTAGTAGTCCAGCCAATGTGATATCCTGTCTCCAGCAGTAGCCAGCATCGAATGCTTCAGACACACAAACCCCCACAATGGACAATCACGTTATAATCTTCTTATTTGCTAAGTTTCCACTGCTGCCAAGGCTGCTGGAGAGGCTGGTTTATGCCCTGAAGCACAAAACTTTATGTCTTTTATAGCCTTAACAGCAGAAACCCATCAATAGCATGTAAGATCTATTGCCTTTTTTCAAAAGAGCAGCACTCCCTTCCGACAGTTGTTATTGCTGGGGTTGGAAACCACGTCGAACCTGTGCTCCAAGACCAAGATTAAAAGCTTTCCACCCCATACTCCAGTGTTTTCCTTTTGAGGCAGGCTGTGAACAGGAGCATCTTCAAGAGAAGGAACACACCACCGTGAAACTTTTTATCGGGCAAGAACATCCATTGCTTCTGATTTCTCTCCAGATTTTCAGAGCAGCCTGAGAAGGTGAAAGGCTCCTGAGACAAAGGGTTTAATTCTCCAGAGTTTGGCTGTGGGACAGATCGAGATTCTTTACCTCTTTGGCAGCCACAGAGGCAAGATATCCAGGGCAGAAAGGAACACACCAGGTTAGTCAACAGGATACTTTTAATACCTTTGTAGAAACACGTGGCCATTTTTTTTAACTCTTAAAGAGCCATGTTTGCATTTAACTCTGTGTGACTCAGTCCTGTTGAATTCAGGTCCCTTAGAAGGGAGCGTTCAGGCAAGAAGCTGCACTGGAAATGAGGGCTGGATCCTGCAGCACCCTTGCCACCCCCTGTCTGCTCCCATGCACTGTCAGTTTCTTGTGCTGACCTCTGGGAAAACCTCCGATTTTGTGTTTTCAGATATTTTTTCATACTAAACTAATTCCTTTCCCTCTGGAAAAGCATTGATTTTTGCCTGCTTGCTGCTTCTGTGTCAAGCCAAACCAGCATGTGGGTCCTACTAGCCTCTCTATTGATGTCAGCAGGCTTCTGGGAATAGTGTTTTGTGATTCTCACCTGCCTCAGCGCCAGCAGGAAGGCAACAAAAGGACCTCTGAGGTTTTGTAGAGTTTATGATATACACTGCCAGCCAGAATCATGGTTTATTTATTTACTTTTTATGTGAAGTTTCTCGTCATACCGATCTTGCCAGAGAATAAAAATGCACAGCTATTTAAAACAACTCACATCATGCCCCGGAATGTGCCAATATCCTTCAAGGTTTTATTTGTCCCCTCACATCTGCAGTACCTGTGTGCAAATACGAGACAACAAGAAACAACCAAGCGATACTGAACGCCAGAGGTTATTCCTGACCTTCCTGACACAGCTGAACCAGGCAGCAGGCATGCTCTGCCAATCTAATGGGTGTAGCAGAGATACGACATGGTGGTACGGTTGCTGATGTTATACGTTATATCAGGGAGCTCCTAAGAGCAGGGGTGAAGATTGATAGAGGAGGGTACAAAGGTGGAATAAGGAGGAGAGAATAACATGACTAAGAACAGGAAGATCGCGGGCCTCTCAGAGAGTGCTCAAACCACCAGCATTCTTGAGGTGGTTTAACTCTCTGTACATCTAGGAATTAACAGATACATCTGTCCAGTCCGTACAGAAAAATAACCCTGAAAATAACTGGAAGAAGCTGAAGTTCCTTATTTTATAATAGATAAGAAACAAGAAGAGGAAGTTTTAGCAGAGAAGCATCCATCCTGGATCAGCTTCCTGGCAGCGAGGAGGAACTAAGGGAAACATTGAAATAACGCTCAAGCTCTGAACTTGAAACTTTAATTTAGCAAAGGATTTACAAAACATAGCAGTAAAGTGTTCTTTAGTATCAGGAAATCAAATATGTGGAAATTAAAAAATCCTATACAACTGGTCATAAGGGTTGTGGTGGCAAAAAATATTAAAATTTGCCAGAGAAGAGGGAGGTCAAAGATCCCCCAAAGTGCCATATCAAACTAAATGACAGCTCTGCAGGAAAAGGAACAAGAATCTGTGACTTTGGGGAATGGCTGTTGCAAAACTCAACATTGCAAAAGAAATTGCCTAGAAAATAATTAAAGAAAAGTACAAAGACAGTGTTCAAGAGAGGACAGTAAAAGAACACCAGAAATCACTCTCAGTCTGACCGAAGATGTAGAAGGAACATGGCTTTGTAAAACTGTAAAACACAAAAGCTAAAGCTCAAATTGCTTGTTGGTGCTACCAGGATCCCAGCCTTCATTTAAGCCTTACAGGAGCCACTGTAGCCCAAGGCTGAGTGTACACTGTTACCTACGAAGAGCCAAATTCTGCAGAGACCCTGGAGTACTGGCTGTGTTTTATCATCCCTCTGTCCTGCTGACAACAGCAGGTTATTTTTCACATTATCAGGTGGCTACGTTCATTTATATTTATTTTTCTTTACTGTAAGGGCCTCCAGTGGGCAGCTAAATATTAGTGAGCTCCATTATAACTCATATTTACTATTTATAAGATTAGTACTAAAAATACTAAATTGAAGTAAGAAATCATTCTTACTCATTCGATTTTCCTGTCTGTTACTACACTATGTTAGAACTCTTCTTCAAGATTTTTAGTTTAAGGTGCTTCATATGTCTGGAATTTAAGGCTGTTACTTACATGCATATGTGTGTGTGTATATATATATACATAAACATAGGTTTATATAGGCTCTAAATCTATATGCACATATGCATATTAATTCTCTGAATATTTTTTAAATTAACTGTAGCACTCAGATAGATTACACTCAAATCTAATTGTGTGCTACTTGAACTGAAACAAAAACCCATCTCGAAATTTGCGCTGAGGAGATAATTGTTGTTTACATACATTATGTCAATATAATATAACATTTTATCTGCCTTATTTTCTATCATTCATTAGTCTTCAAACCAGAAACAATATGTGAATGAAGCAGTGTCTAGAAATGCTATTTTTAATTGGCTAAAGAGGTTGCTTGACCTCTCTGGTAACTGGTTACTGTTGTTGGGGACACTCTCCATGAGTGGTGGCACATTGTTTAAACATAACGGGACAATAGTATCATGTCATCTATAGGATATGGAGACATCACAGTCTTGTGTTTCTTTTACTTTATTACTATACATGTGAGGCACAATCGACAAAGACTTCCTGAGGATGAATGTTGTCAGTATATGAAACACTGAATAACTGCTTTTTGTTTTGCTGAATGGTCGCCTTTCTTTCAGATTTAAAGGGGAAAATACAGAAAAAATAGCTCTGGGGAATGGAGTCTTACATATAGGAATACTTTTTTTAACAGAGAGACTTTGGCTTGCATTGAGATCTTAAAGTTATTTTATATGAGTTTGACTCCATTGACGTAATCTGAATGACTCTTGGTTTACGATAAGGTGAGAGGGGGACTGGGCAAATTAATAGGAGCCTGAATTCCATGTTACTTCCAAGCTTACAAGTCACCTGGCTCCTGAATGCTGCCAGTGTTGGTATTGATTTTTTTCTTTATTTTCACTTTCGCTCATCATGACCATAACACCCAAAAGGGCCTCATTTAATCCTAGCCTCCCTTTCTCATGCCAGTCCCAAAGCCTATGTGGACAGTAATAGGTGTTTGTGTAATGTAGGCGACTGCTCCCAAAATAGCCAGCACTAAAAACCAGCTAATTGGTTTACTGTCAGCAAGAGAGCAACAGAATCTGAAAGACTGAGGGGACAGGTTTTACCACATCTGCGTTGCTTCGATGTATGTGTAGTTGCTGTTAAAGAGCTTTATTAGTTTTTGTAAATTTTAGTTTTATTAATTTATTAAAATGATTGTAATTAAAGGTTAAATTAACAGAGAATTTGTCAGACATCAGTCTCACTACTCGCTTCCGTTACATCTGTCATTGGCAATGGGCTGGTGTCGTGGGTGCCAGCTGTGGGTGCAACAAATGAATGAGAAGCAATAGGGTCAATGTTTGTCCACATGCAAAACCTTATGCTACATTTTCAGATTCCCTTTATCAGATGCTAAGTGTGAGATTCAACTTCCTTAAATTTAGTCCTCTCAAAATACTGGATAGCTTATCTAAGCTGTTTGTCCATCCCCAGCTGTTATCAGTGGAGCAAGGAAAGTCCACCACCTTGACATCTTCGAGGAGGCAGTTAACTTCACTCTGTTGACTGTTTAGAAAGCCTATACAATTAGTTTAAACTATTTGCTTAATTTTTATACAGCTGAAGATAACCATGGTGAATCTCTCTCCGGTCTTTTCCGCTTCTCCTCACCAAGATGGTGTTTTCAGCTCCACACACTGCTTAGCTGGGAAGTTAACCATGATTTGTTGCTCAGGGCTGTTCTCCACAAACCCACCCAGACCCTGGCATTGTTCATGCTCCAAAGTGCTGAGGTCTGACACCAGCGATGCTGCAAACATTTATGCAGGATCATCAGCATGAAAGTGGTGCTGCCATGGCTGGAGTCAGTGAGCACAGGCTGAATAAATTACTTAACAGCAAGCAGAGCTAGTTACGTACTTAAGCAGGTACATTCACTTTGGCAGCATCAAGGCTTAAATAATAATCACCTGGAGGCAAGAAAATGTTCTTCTTTTGTTTCCTTTGCAGCACAAAACTTGCTATTGTCACTTAATTAACTCAGTTTTCAAGCTGATGAATGATGAAGTAACTTTGGAAGCGTTACAATCATGGCATCACTTAAAACACCTCAGTGCTCTCCTGAGAAAGGTTAGAAGGTTATGGGCTGGCTGTTTTGCTAAATGAGGCTACTCAGCAATCACAGCTCTGGAGTCTGCCACATCAGATCCTTGGGGCGCAGCCTGGCTGCTATTAAACTATACAGGCAGAGTCCCACTACCCAGGTGAGAGTAGCATCAGGTCTGAAAACCTTTCATTTTTCCAGAAGGATCCTCATGTAGGACACCAAGGACCCAGTGAGGGAGCTGATCGTTAAAGGCTTGTTGAAAGAGAACAAGAAGAGGACATGGAAACTTGAAGAAAACATGTTTAGATCTCTTTTTCTTCATAGCTTTAATATGGCACGTAGCATGTATCCTTTCTAGTTCACTGTTGCAGATTTCTTTGTAGATGCAGCAGAAGGTAGTTCTTAAACAGAGACTGCTTACACAGAATATTACAAAGTGTTTTCAAGAGTATTAAAAATGCCACCAAACAAAGATCTTGTTCACTTTCCCTGCCCTTTCTGTGACAAATGACTGCAGTAAAAGTGAGCTCCTGCTTTTCCTTATTTATGAAACACCTCTTCCCTTTTGTATGAAAAACTAATTTTCCTGTGCTTTAGAAAGTATATAAGTGGCAGTTGAAACAGTGGGTGAAAGCTGTACATTAGAGGAACAAGGCAAGTACTGGAAAATAAAAAGCTATTCAGTATTTTTTTTCCCCCCGTAAAAGAAAAGGAATGAAAACTGTCATCAGACTGAATTGTTCTATTCCTGATTACTGTGTGTAGCATGATGAAACAAGAAATGCATTTCCATTTTAGCTTTCAAAGGCAATATACGCTCACAAACCCTTTGATAAAGAACTGAATTTCAAAGCAGCGCATTTCTATAGGCTGTCAGTGATCCTGCAGAGCTCTCACACTGCTTTGACTTTTCCAGCTCCCAAAGATATCAGACCTGTACAATTCTTTCTAGGATCCCAGAAAATTTAATAATATAGGCAAACTTCTCCACAGATTGATTTTGGATTCACAAGGCTCCTGGCTGCTTGCTTGCATGGATGTAACCAACAGGCAGAATCCACACATCAGTCTTGAAAAAAACCCTCATTTAAACAAAATAGGTTTTATTCATCAGCCTCTCCACAACTGAGGCTGGCAGCATATCACACTTAGCCATAAACATTTCTTCAGGAAGGAACTGGTCTTAAACAAGTCAGTTTAAATAAGATCAGCAAAACCAACTCCAGTAATACCATCTGGTAACTCTTAATCACATCCGAACCTAGAATGTTGCAAATATGAGTCAGGTTAAAAAAGACATGAGAAAAATAGTGTGAGTGTAGAAATGCAAGAGTATCAAGTTAGAGTAGCTCACAGCCTCTAGGATGAAGAAGAGCAATAAAGAGGAACACGTAGTTAAACAATTCATAAACCTGGGGACTAAGGCAATACATTCTCATCAAAACACAGCCATTTACCAACACTGCTCTGCCCATTCTTACATCTGGTTTTGGCTTCGTCCTTATGTGTTGCCCAGGTACTAATACAGGTACAGAGCTGAAAGATTAGGGCAGAGTTGAGCATCATGTGTTTGCCATAGTCCCACCAGCACCAAACCATCACTTCCTTGCCTGGTGAGCCAGGGCAGCAGTGTGTGCCCTCCTGAAATTACACAAGAACCCACGAAAGCAACTGTTGCATTTTCTGTATTTTCTAAGCCATTGGTGATATTTTGTAGAATTTGAACTTTTACATGCAAAGTGGTAAGCTTTTTTTTTTTCCACATTTGTTGTCCCTTTTCTGCAGTTGAACCCTTAAATAAACAACAGCCTGTAGCAACCTGTATCAAGAGTAACAAGGAGGAAAGGTGGACAACACTGGACACTGTACTGGTTGAGGAAATAATTTAAGCAGTTTGTTTATAAATTCTTTTGCAAAGCAATTTTCTTTTTTGCTGCTGGCATGCATCATTAGATTCAGTCTCATTTCACTAACTGCAATGCCATTCTTTCTCAGTAATGAGCATCTGAGTGATGCATTACAGGATCACTTTATCAGGCAATGCTGAGAAGTAAATGAATGTGCTGATTTCTTTGGCATTTAAGCCTTTCATTCAGCCCTCTAATCTAAAGACAGGTGATTTCTTAAAATGGGTTTACATGCTAGCAAATATAAATAAGCACTTGAAGTGGTGGTAGAGACAAGGTCTCTATAGACTGAGAAATTATTAGAAAAAAATAAAAAGATGGGAGTGGTTTTCCCATTTCAAAAATATTTTCCAATTAGTTTAACAGGATTTGACTTGATGTTTTACAGGTTGATGAACAAGTAGCTGAATAGTTCAGGCAGCATGTGTTTAATCTTGTCCTCAATATCTTGTTTGCATTAAGCAGTTAGCAGAGTGTGCATCTGTCTCCTCATCACTGGCCTTAATTCTCATACTCTTTCTTTCCTTCTTCTGGTGCAGTATTTTTGCACATGCTTAATCCCAAGAACGTCACTAATCCTGGGCTGTTTATGTGTGGAAATGAAGCACAGCCTGTAGTATTTTACTGGCCTGTGGGGGAGATCCCTGTGAGGGGATCCATTGTCTCCTGGGAAAGCCTATATCGCTTGCACTGCGCATGGGGCTGACTTCCACTGGACAAGGGTAGGGAGAAGACATCTTCTCCCTGTGGGCCTGAGGCAGCCCTTGGGTCATGCACACTGTGACCTTGGAGATCAGGCTTAAGCACCTGCTCTGGCAACTAAATTCAGGAGATTAGTGAGCTATTCAGGTGGTCTGGTCTAAATGTCAAACTCAAGTGGTTGGCTTCAGTTCATCTTAGATGTTTCAGCATGGTTTCTGCTTGTAAGGTCCGTAGTGTGGCAGGTCTGGGTTCAGCCCTGTTTTCTCTCTCTTTCCAGACTGAGTGCTGGCTTTGCAGCTGTGGAGAACAGGGACTCTATCACTCCTTGCCCTTTTCTCACACAGCAGGTGACTAGATCTGTCAGGAGTCCCATGGGGCAGTTTCTTCCTGCTTGTGACCTTGGCTCACTGTCAGGGAATTTGTGTAAGGTGGAGTAATGTGTGATGGATGCTCTTGTCACAGATAATTTCTCCCAAGCAAGTCCAGGCGTCCACTTCCTCCTACTGGGGAACAGCAGCTCTTAGAGAAGTCAAAGAAAAGTATTGATCAGATAGGTGAACACAGAAAAACATACATATTTCAAAATATGTATTTATAAAAGTACATGTGTGTGTGTACATGAGTAAACCCAGTTGTTTCTTTTTCCCCTAATCCCCTGCCTGCGAGTGCTGTTAGCTGGAGCTTGACACTCTGGGTGTTTTGGGTTGTTGTAGAAGTAATTGGTATGTTTGGTGGGGTCTTCTAGTGAAAGGCATTTGGGGCATTTTAGTTAAGAGTCCAAAGCAGTGTGGGGCCCCAGGGAAGTTTTATGGGTACTCTCACCCATCGTACAAATCAGATATACATGTGCAAATAAAACAGAGAAGGACACAGTTGCTGTTATGATTGGTTCAGCTCGACAAAGTATGGGAATAGAGAGTTTCTTTGTCCTTGTACAGGACGGGTTTGTTGCTTTTCAAGCACTTTTGTGAGCAAATGAATGTGTTAAATTAGGTCCTGTAGAGACTTGTTGGCAATTTTAAAGACATGGCATAATGAAACTTGTTTCCAACTCTGCAGGGATAGCATCTTTTGTTAATCTACCAAATTAAGTATTGAGTAGGCTTGTTTCATTAGCAAATGGGAGACTCCAAGAGTCCTGTTCTTTTATCCTTCCGCTCTCAGCTCTGTGACCACCCTCTCTTTGCCAAGGGGGAACCAGAATTCTGTTTTCTGAGGGGTCAGTACAAACCCTTTCTGACATACAAGCCTGTCTCAGATCAAACACCTCCCTCGGAAAATACTGACGTACATTTGAAAAAAACAAACCAAGCCAGAAGAGAGCCCCATCTGTTAATTTCTTAACAAGTTTCACATTTGTTGCAAGCATGCTGGTCAAAAACACCCACCCCAACAACATAATCTCAGGGAGAAAATATGAATCCCTCAATTCAGAGAGAAGTCCTTCACAGCGGCTTTGAACACTTAGAAGTGGATTCCCCTCAAAGCCATCTGAAAGGTTGGTGTTTACCTTAAGATTCAAATAAACTACAAAGAAAGGCAAGAGCAGAGAGCAAGCCACTCCATCTAGACTGGCAGATGTCTTTGGAGGGATGAACCATGTTTTGGCAACCCATCTCTCCCCTGACCAGACAGGCAGCCAACATGGCTAGCTTAGATCAGATGTCTGACTCCCGAAAAGCTAAGTTTAGGTGATAGGAATCCCAACCTTAAATTTTTAATCTTAAAATAAAATGAATGGCTCCAGGTACCCCAGCAGAGTTTAATGTTTCTTTTCCAAAAAAATCCAAGCTCTTCATGTCACGCCAGATCAGTTTTAGAAAGTGGTTGCCTCTCAGCTGAGATGTGGCTCCTGCTGCTGAGCACTCTTGCTCTGCTGATATGCAAGGAAAGAAAAATACTCCCTCCAGCTGCACGCTGAGCAATGTGGAGCCTTGGGCTGAGAACAACAGAATGCCTAAGTGATTCTGGTGAGCACATCTGGATAAAACAACCTTCACAATATTAGAACAACAAACCACTTTGCACGAGGTAGCAAAGCCATCCTTGCTAGAGCACAGTGATATCTCAACAAAGGATCCATGCCTAACCTTTCCAGCATTAATCACCGCAAACACCCGTGCTGCCAATGTGCTTTTACTTGTACATGGTGGAAATAACGGTCTCATCTATACACAGCAAAGTCAGGGGAAAGGCACAGAGACCCGAGTCGCGTGCACATCCCATACAGCAAAAGCTAGCAGTGTCTCCTTATACAGGAGCTAAAATACTCTGCTCAAAAATAAAGACATTAAGAAACACTGAAAAGCCAGTTCTGGTACCAGTGTATTTACTGCTTCTCACTTTGAAACCAGAAAATTCTTGTGCCTTTTAAAAATCTAAACACACACAAAGCAGAAAATGAAATAATTTTGTAATGAGGCCCAGGCGCAGGAACCCATAAGGATTTTCTCCCCAACGTTGAACTCTACACTTCATACCCAGAGAAGCCATGTGCTGGCTTTGGCTCCCAGCACTGTTTCTGAATGCCTTCCAGCCTGGGAAGGAGAAAGCCTTCTCTGGTTACCTTCAGGCTTGTCCTTGGAGTGCAGGAGAAGAGGGAAAGGACAAATCTGTCTTCATAGCAGGAAAAAGCCCAGTGCCTGAGCCCCTCGCTAGAAAGTGGGCACACGGCACTCTACAGGTGATGCTGGGGTTTCCATTCGCCAAAATGTAAGTGCCTGCAAAACCATTTCTCTCTCTGAAGACAGCAGCAGAAGGTCCATCGCCATTCCTACACTCCTTTGGGAATGTTCTATAAAAGGGGGAAGGCAGCAGTGGTCAGAGTAAATGTTACCAGTCCCACTCACTTCTGCATGCTACTGCTCTGCTCCAGCTTTTAAAGCATAATAAAAATTGTCTGACTGTGCTTGTGGATGCAACAGACGTCACGGATTTGATGGAGAGTGAAGAAAGAAAAAGTAGCAATACGCAGATAGAGATCCCTGCAGGCACAATGCTTGCTAGATACGTGACCACAAGTAGCTGCTCTCCTCCCTGGTTATTTCCAGTGCACGTAAAGTTCTGTCGTGTGAAGATGCCACCGGTTTGTTTGATTTGTTGACAGCCAGCTCGAAGCATGGTTATCTGTATCTGGATGGACTTACCGGTGTGCCAGGATTCACACTTGCAGCCAGGAGCCCAGACACCCTCATCTTTCCCCTAATTCTTCCCAACACACCAGTGACAGGGAGTGGAGAAACAACTACTTTCAGAAGAATTGTGCTAAACCCAAAGGTTTAATGTGAGCAGTATTTCAGAAAGAGTCGGGACGAAAATAATCCCGAAAGCCTACAAAATTCCTGGGGCAGTAATCTCAGCTGCTAGAAGCACCTGTGTGTTTTGAAGTGACTTCTTGCTTTTGTCAGAGCTGGACCTCACTAAGGAGAACAAATGATTTTATTTTACTCCAGGGACATCCTGCCCTGATACCAACATCTTCACAGAGAAACAGCCCTCACTTGATTTTTATCCTTGCATGTGCTACAGCTTGTGCACAGAGGCAAAGAATACAGCCATGAGGCAGAAAAACGCCAACATACGAGGTGCTGTGTGCGAGCACTCAGGGTGGGGTTGCTCCATTACCCATGAAAAGAGGCTCCAGGTTATCCTGGCTGCCAGCACCAGGCAGGGTAGCCAGGGCAAGGGGGTGGAGGGTGTTCGTACTGAAGCAACAATAAATGTAAGCTTCAGCCATGCAAACAGAGGGAAGAAACTCTGGGCTCTTTGCTCAAAGTCATTCCCCCTCCTTCAGCATAGCTGGCTCCTGCCATGTCACCATGTGCCTTGTTTGCAACACGGAGGAAGGGAAGCTGGCGGAGGTGATTTCCTTACACTTCTGGAACCTCTCTAGCCTGAACAAAAGACTTATTACTTCTGACATTGTATTTCTGTGTCTGATGACCCCCTGGCTTCTCTAACTTGAATAAGTAGTTTAATTCATAGCAGAGCTGATGTCACTTGGTGGTGTTGAAGTGTTGTCATCACGGCATCATTCAACACAGGATAGGAAGATGACCAGGAAAAATTGAAATTAATAGGGTTTTCATATGGCCTTCCTAAAAGAGCATGAACAAAAAAAGCCGTAACTGCAGAAGAAATATTGCAGTGTCTGTATGGAAAGGATTCATGCTGCCATTTGCTCTCTAGTTCATTATATTTGCTTTCCACCACCACCGCCCCCCTTTACGGTAAGATAGTAGCTTTTCAGAAGCCTCTTTTCCATTGATGTTTCATCTCTATTTCGTTGGCTCAGACAACTTGCACTGACTTCGATAACATTAAGTCAAAGAATACAGCCTGAATAAGATCAAACATTCTTTTCTTTGACAGAGCACTTAAAAGCAAGCCAACAATAATATATATGAAATATACGGTTAGTATCATCATAAGTTCTTCATTTTGTTGGGCTACTAAATGATAGGGATCGTAAAAGGAGACATTATGTAAATCCTGTGTGAACATATGGCTTTTTTTTTTCTTCTTCCAAGACTGCAGGCTGAATCTATGCAATCCTGTTAGCGAAATGAGCCTTGTCGTTTGAGGAGTAGCGCTTAATGACAGTTGTCAGTCATCACTAGGTGCCACACTCAAGGGACATCTTGATACATCTGTGACAGACGGATTAGATGTTGTCTGGAGAGGGTTATGCGGCAGCTGTAAGAAAGCTCTAGCTGAGAGGAAATGAGGATCAAAAAAAAGAGCAAGGAAATCAGATACAGCTTTTCCAGCCCCTGGTCTCCAGAGCAGATGATCCTTCTGCTCAGGTATGAGCTGTGTGTGTCTGAAGCTACAGCTGAAGAGGAGATGGCCACTGCCATCATTTAACTTCAGTCACTCAGAATCACAGCTTTGTTGTGCTCAGACCTGGGCAGATGGAAACCCTCTCTTTCCCCGAAATAGTTTGCAATTTAATAGGTTTGCCTTCCTGTTCTTCGTACTTTTTTACACCAAAGGCATATGTAATCAGCACAGTTGTGCCCGAAGCAGAAAGAGACTGAAATCATTTGGCATTTGTGACTTCCCTCGCTGGCATCGAGGCAGCGGAGGGATGCTGCTGCCCCATCCTCAAGACCCAGCAGGGACTCATTCAGTGCCAGCAGAGGTCAGGGGCTGGTGCAGGACACTGCTCCCACTGCTGGGCTCCTGCTGCTGGGGGCTCTGAAGACAGCCCCACGCTGAAGGCTCTTGGCTCAGGTGTGCCTGCGGGAAATGCCTCCCAAATAGGTCTTTGCCTCACTCATCCTTGTAAATTTGCCATGTGAAAACCAAAGATATGCAGGGGTCAGCTCGGGAGTCTACACACATGCTACTTTCACAAAGCCATGCTCTATATCCATGCATGACTAGAGACTGAGCCTGTCAACCAGAGAAAAGGCTTTTCATGCATTTCTCGTAATAGCCACAAGGTCATTCAAAATGGGTACAGGCAGCAGGGAATGCAATTTCAAGCCTCTGCTGCAGAAATCCTTCATCTTTTTTCAGCCAAGGGTCAAATGAGACTGCAGAGAGAGAAACACAAATGGGACACCAGCCCCAGGAGACCTGATGCAGGAGGCCAGCGGAGACAGCAGGTTGTAGCACACATAACGCTGCTCACATAAGCTAAGCAGTGAAACCGCAGCGCCATGGGGCTCATAAAACTGCTACCTGCTGTCTTGCTGGGACGGCAATGATGATGAATGACACTGGCTCCACTCCGTAGGATGCCCAGCCTCAGGAACACCGCCTGCTCCCTGCTCCCAGATACTGCTGATACCTCCCAGCAAACAGGAGGTCCCAGGAGGCTGCAGCCAGTGTCTCCTACAGCAAGCTGCTCCCCAGAGACCAGCCCTCTGCTTACGGCAGCTTTCTTCTCCCATGAAGTCAAGATACTCCAGAAGGATTCATAGGGTGCCACACACCCAACTTAATATCTTCAGTCTTGATCTTCATGTCCAGAAAAGCACATATGAACACACTCCGGTACATTAAAAAACATGTGGGAGAAAAAAAAAGTAAATAAGTGACCTAGAATTGTGCAGGAAGTAAGAGAAAATGAAAGGTTTAAAGTTAATTAGCCCTTGAACTGTCAGGCCCAATTACTTCCAGCAGGCTCTGACATTTCAAAGATTAATTAGGGAGTTAGCTGTCACTTCTCACAAAGGACCACCATTAGGCCAGAGAAGATCTACCTGCTCTCTGCACAAAATGTCTTGAAATTTTGCTATGTGAAATTATATCCAAAAGATAATTAGGGACTGTTGGTAAAAATTTTATTATTATCATATTCATTTTGAGGAATACACTGTATTTTATTTGTATGTTGAAATACAACTGGCTGCTTTGAAGGAAAGATTTAACTTATTGGATGACGATTTTAGATACTTGTAGCTCCTGGGCAAAAGGCCTTTATATTCCTCTGCTTCTTTTGCATCATTCTTGTTGCATCCAGTATAGATTATCCTACAGTGCTGGACCCAGTATATATCAATTATTCAGCACATGTATGGTCCCAAACAGATCCGTTCATATTTCTCTGCACCTGTCCCTGAAATCAGCTTCCCAAACCGTTTTTGAGCAGCAGAAATGCAGCTTCCCAAATTTGAGTCAGCAGCATACCCTTGCAGCAGCAAAAGCAAACCCTCTCCTGGGCTGAACCAGGGAGAGCACAGCTGGCAGAGCAGGGGATGGGATTCTTGCATTCTTCTGCACAGTTCATGGGCCTGGTCCAGTTCTGGTGCTCCCAGTCCAAAAGACATGTTGAAAAATGGGAGAGGGTGCACTGCATGGCTACCATGGTGCTCCGCAAGTTGGAAAGTCCAGTCTAAGGCCCTGCTTTCAAGGAAAAGCCACATCAGGTAATCTCCAGAAGCTCCTTCCAACCTACCTTTTCTAGCATTATATGATTTTTAACCCTTTGTTCTTCCCCAGGACAGACCATCTCCATGCCGACCTGGAGGGAGAGGCAATGCACCAAGTTTTCTGCTCCTCGGTGCAGCACGCTCTGCAGCAGTGAACCAGAATCGTACCTGTGAGACTGTCTGTATTATACCATTAAAAACATTGTTATCATCTTAGCAGATTAAAAACCCTCCTTGCCTCATGACAACCAAAGTGTAAAGTGCCAACATAGTAAACCACAGAAAGAGTCCTTCAGAAAAAATGGAACAAAAACAAAAGAAAGGAAAAGGAAATGAAATCCTGTTTTAGGCACAAAATGGTTTCTGGCTTACAGCCATCTGGGTATTTTTAACATGACCATCAATACAGTCTCTGTGCACAGGAACTGACTGATCTCTGACTCTGTGTTCATGCTTCTATCTCTCCCCCAACAACCAGAGGGTGTCTTTGAAAGAGTAATTTATTTTTCTTTATCAGCAGGGCATACTTATTATGTGAAAGCTGAGCTGTGGAGAAGTGGGGCCTCTTGTCCAGGGAGGTGGTAGATGCCCCATCCCTGGAAACATTCAAGGTCAGGTTAGATGAGGCTCTGAGCAACCTGATCAGGTTGAAGATGTCCCTGCTTATTGCAGCGGGGTTGGACAAGATGACCTCTAAAGATGCCTTCCAACCCAAACCATTCTAGGATTCTCTTGGGAGGTGGTTATTTGTGGGTGCCTTTTGACGTCCATTGGGAGGGGGTTTCCACAGCCATGGCAGAGCTGTGTGCAGCAGCCAGCCTTCTGCACAGGCACCCTCAGCCCTGGCACAGCGAGCCCATGCAAACATGCTGCCCAGCCCTTGCCACCAAGATGGGAGTTGACGATAAGCTCTCTGATCTCACCCAGCTGAGGTACAGGCCTACAAGCCAGTATAGCTGCTCTCCTACCAGTGATGTAACTATCTGTTCTTGCATTTGTGTAGTTCCTGGAGCTGTGCTGGCCAAACCTTTGTGATTCCACCAGGTATATACCAAAAGGCTTCATGTGGTCAAGAGCCACCAGATATCTCTGGAGAGCTCTGCCTGTGTGTGCCTGAGTAGGTACACAAGTGTGCTGGGTGATCCCTGAGCATGGGTGTCAGGAGCTGCCCCAGCTCTCCTGGGTCAAGCTGGCCCTCCCTGATCTGGCATCTACCTGGAAACAAGGTCCCTGACACTGTGCTGTAGGAAATGGTCCTTTCTGTGAATATCTTAACATAGAAAGGTACAAGACAGCAGAAGGGACAGTTATTCCCAATTCAAAAGCAAGGTCCTGAGGAGGTTACGGCCAGTACTCATCCTAGCCATCCTCAGCCATCCCAAAATTAGGCAGCTAAGCTAAGGTGAGAAGCTGTCTTCTAAAATGTTCTTTCAGAGAGCACTTCATCCCATCTCAAAATAGGTGGGACAATTCACCTTCCATCAGCTCTAAGGAGAACTCACTCAACCATCTTCAGTGAAACCTGTGGTATTTCTGGGACCTGGCCTCAGAGCTCAGGGGATGACCCTGACTCAGGGTTGCTGTTGCAGGGAGTTGGACTTGAACTTGTAAAAACCTAGAAACAGAAGTGGTGGATACTCCCTTCTTGCTTTCCTCTCTGAGTGACCTAGTCAAGGTCACACAGAATTGGCAACCAGATCAGGAAATGATGGTGCCCCAGCCACAAGCCTGTTTTTTTCTCCCATGCTTTTCTAACCATCTTCACACCTACCAGGAAACAGATCAGGAAAAAAAAAAAAAGGCAAAAAAGAGCCTGAGATTCCAAATGCCATCTAATCTTCTGTACCATCAATACTGTGGTCATAAATACCCACTGGAGCCAACCCAAGGCTGGTTTTCCATTTCGCCTTTCAAGGTCTTTTTTTTAAAAGCCAGGAGAAAAACTAGTTCCTCTACAGACAACAGTTATTAATGTATGTACAAAACATGACATACTTGACCCTTTGACGTGGTGGAAGAAACATGTAAGTGGCAATGACAGGATATACAAGCTTATGCTTTTTCCAGATAAATCTGCTTTGCTGTGGGAAGGGAGGAATCCAAATCTTTATCACCTGAGCTTAGTAAGGATGTTGCATTTGAAAGAGAGCAATGGGGTACTAAGGCTGCTAGCTTGTAGCCACTTCAGTGATTCTGCCTAATAAACGCAAAGTCATTGATGCTTTTGCTCTTGGTGTCCAGCATCTAATGGGAAGTGCTTAGTCAGCCTTATTTTGCTGACTCACTGACTTTGCTTTTGGAGGCACAACTTGTCTTCCCTGGGCAGTGCTTTGTTCAGGCGGGGCTTGTGCAGCGCAGGGTGAAATGCAGGAGCTGGCAGGCGAGCCAGCTGTGATCAGCATCCAGCATGGTTCTCTGTCACCTCACAGGCACTCAGAAATGCTGCAGAAGAGATGTTACTGGGTCCTCTTAGGGCCTCATTCAGGGCACTGAGTGCCCTTAGCTCCTCAGGTTAGGAGGATGTAAGGATGCTTGGCATATTGCACACCCAGCCCTTTATTTTCAAGGGGGCAGCATTCCTTCATTAGGTTTTGCATGAACAGGCCTTTCAGAGAAAATCACATTTCACAAATATGTTTTATAAATTTACCTATCAAGGACTTCGCAGTTCTAGGCTCACCTGAACATTAAAAAAACAAAAAGAAAGAAAAGAAAAGAAGTTTTGCTTGATTTCCTTGGCCAAGGCAGTGGGAGTGGCAATGCTACCTGCTGGCGACAGAAACCATGGTCCCTTCCCTGCCTCCCGCCCTGTGCACTTGTGCTGCACAGCCTTTGGTTTCACTGTTATGATTTTTAACACCCTGGTGTGTAGACATGGCACTGGGGCGGGTGTCCTGGTGCCGGGCTGTGCAGTGTGTTGCATGGGTAGGAACTAAAGCACAGCCAGCTGTGTCAAGGGTCATTCCGATAGGAATGACTAACCCTTTGGGAAGCAGAGGTCTGTACGTGTGCTGTCACAAGCCATGAGAAGGTATATCCTGTGTGGCTGGGTTCGCGGTGGAAATGGGGGGATGCTGGGCAAGAGGATGCTCTGCTCAGACAGCTCCGCAGGCACTGTGGGGGACCTGTCTCCAGTTTCTCCCTCTGCCACAGGCCCTCTGTGAGCCCCTAACACATGACTTTACATCAGTAGCAGCTGAGGTCCCCCTTGGTAATGCAGGAGCTCACAAGGAACGATACAAAGAGAAACTCCTAAAGAAGCCCAGAAGCAGGGACTGGAAACGATGATCCTCCTGTCCCACCAGGTCTGCTGCCCACTCAGCAGCTTAATCAGGCTCCTTTTCTCCTCCCTCCTGTGTCTGGCTGTCTTAGAAGAGAAAAGCAATTTCAACAGACAGACAGTCCCTTCCTGGCTCGCTCACAGCACATGTCTGAGCAGATGGGGAACACCTTTGAGATGATCCCAAGAGCTGTAAACTCTCTTATTCCTGCGCAGCTGAAAGGAAGGTGGCAGCATATTTGTGCTGGTGCCCCTTCTGTCCCACAGGCATGATGGGCACACCTTTTGCTCCAGACCCCTAAAGATCAAAGGAACCACACAGTTTACCCTCTGGCTACCACATCATTTTGGCCAAAGGCAGCCAGTGCTGCCCAGGACTTCATGTGCATCTTCTTGTGCGTGCCTTGCCCAAACCTATGTGTGGGGTCAGGGTCAGACTGAACGTGAGCTGGGACTGAACATACGCCTGCCTGCTCTTTCGTCTTGCCCTCAAGGGCTTGCTTGTGCCTCTCTCCCAAATGCTTTGGTCAGACTATGCTGCTAAAAACAGGGGGGGAGGTGGAAGAGGCAGGCGTGGGGAGGCAAACAGAGTAACTCCAGAGTTAGGGAAGGTTTGACCCTATTCAGTTAGCAACGCACCTTAGCACCTACAGTCTTCACAAAGACTGTGATGCACTGTGAGCTGTAGCTGGTGGGTGAAGCACACTCCGGCACAATAAGCGTGTTGCAGCTCCTTATTCAGAGCAAACAGTTCTGAAAGAAATATTAGATGGTAAAGTGCATACAGAAAGCCTCCTGTAGCCAAGATGCTGGCCCTCCAGCAAGACTAGGAACTCCTGAGAGGGCTCTACAGGGGTGCCTATCTATGGGGGAAGCTGAAAAAGTCCTGGGTCATTTTTCCAGACTCCTTCAAAGAGATCTTCACCTTGAAGGATTTCTTTGGGCTGAACCCCACAGAGCTGAAATGGAGGGAGAGGAGGGTGACAGAGCCAGGGGAAGAGACAGGCCCATGCAACTGGTGGCTGCAGTGCCACCATGCTCTCCCACTGGGTTGTAAATCACCTGCGTGTAACAGTGGGGTGTCTGGAGCACAAGGCATCACCACAGACTGCAGCAAGGGACCAAGGGCAGGCACCCACCAAGTGACTCCCCACATGCTGTGCCAGGTGCCTGAATCCTCACTCTGCTACTTTTCACGAGAGTGTTGGGAGAGTCAAGTATCCTGAGCTCCTGGAGCCCCAGGAGCTGAGCACCCATCTCTGCTCTTACCAGCACCCTCCCAGGACCAGGGTGACAGAGGGGAAAGGAAAGAAAGAAGAGATGCTTCATGCCTGGGCAGAGACTCGATGAACTCAAGAGGAAACATAAAAAATAGTTTCTGGTTTAAAATATCCTCAAACAATTTCTTACTGTCCTTTCTCGTGGGTATGGCTTTGATTAATGACGGCAGGCTCCTGCCTGGCAGCTAGAATAGCTGCTCAAAACAGCCAGAGGGAGTGTGTCTGGGGGAGACAGCTTCCTCCAGGGCAGCCGGGCTATGGCCTAGGCACTAAGTAAAGGCAACCACTTCAGCTTCCCATGAAAAATCAGCATCTCAGCTGCAACTTCTGCAAATTGCTGTGTTGAGGATTGGAGGTTGGTGACAACCAGACTGCCCCAGTGCAGTATATGCAGCATTGGAGCTAGGAGAGCAGGTCAGCAGCAGTTAATTTTGATGGAAAGGTACCCTGCATAAAGCCACAAGACAGAAAATGGGGGCAGGCAGGGGGCCATAAACCATGTAATTGCTTGCATAACTCAGCTGAGGAAGCTGCAAAGAAGAACTTGCCATTCTTGCCTGTTTGCTCCAGGGGCTGTGTGCAGCCAGGGGAAAGAAGTGAAAGGAAGAAGCTCCTGCTTGGGTGCCGGAGGGAAGCGTGGAGCTGCTAAAAGTTGTCAAAGTTTAAATCTGCAGTATCCAGGCCAAAAAAGGTACACTATGTAAAAGCCCTAAAGCAGCCCTGCCTAACTGTACATGCAACAGGAACATGCGGTGCCGAGGGGATCTGAGCTTATTGCCCAGGTTCTCTTCTAACCTGCACTCTGACCCTGGGCAAGTCCCTTCACCTCTCTGTGCTGTCTTGGTCTGCTCAGATTTCAAAATCTCCAGGCTCTCCCCATGCATTTGCCGGGAGGTCTTTGGCAGAGTCTGTCAGCCCTGACTGAGCAAGGCAAAACCCCCGTAACCTCACTCTCCTTGAAATGTTTCGCTGTGTAGAGCTCTTTCTGGCAAGTAACTCCTCATCATGGCATCAGAGACCTGGAAAGATCTGACTCTGGATTCAGGAGCTGCAGAAGCATAATCCCTCAAATCCTGATGACCTACTTCATCCTCTCTTGGAGGCCAGGCCATGTTTCTTTGTTAGAGGAAAACTGGCTGTTGGAAAAAGTCAGATCTCAGTTATTA
Source organism: Falco peregrinus (assembly GCF_023634155.1). Taxonomy (NCBI): domain Eukaryota; kingdom Metazoa; phylum Chordata; class Aves; order Falconiformes; family Falconidae; genus Falco; species Falco peregrinus. The sequence continues at coordinate 98,400,201 of NC_073724.1, read as the reverse complement.
TTTATTTCCCACTAATTTAATTCCTCAGTGTTTTATCAGTTATTCTCTCCTTTGTTGTCCTCACCCTGGTTTGTCTAAATGAATGTCTGAAAGGAATCTTACTCCCTTTTAATTAAGGTTAGGGCCCTTTGCTTATTAGCTGCTCTCATCTCTCCCATTTTTGAAACAGTTCTGAGTACATTTAAAAGAAAACACAGTAATTCACTTAGATGTGATGGGTTGACCCTGGCTGGACACCAGGCGCCCACCACAGCCGCTCTGCCACCCCCCTCCTCAGCCGGGCAGGGGAGGGAAAATACAGCAAAAGCTTGAGATGAGGCCGGGAGATCACTCAGCAATTACCATCGCAGGCAAAACAGAGTCGACTCAGGGAAATTAGTTTAAATTATTACCAATCAAATCAGAGTAGGATAATGAGAAATAAACCCAAATCTCAAAAACACCCTCCCCCCACCCCTCCCTTCTTCCCAGACTTAACTTCACACACACACACACACACACATTTTCTCTCCCCCTTCCCCCACAGGTGCCGGGACAGTGGGGGCTTAGGTCATTGCCACCCCTGCTGTCCCGGCCGCTCCTGCCCCTCAGGGGAGGATGCTTTGTGGACTGGTAAAGCATCTCTGCTGGTACCCTGTAGGAGGTGTTACCCAGCCTAACCCGGTCCCTGGTGTACAGCACACTGTGCCTGGAGGAGGCACTGGCTGTCCCAGGACATGGAGGCTCCTTTCACCTGGGCAGAGCCTGGTGAGCTCCAGGAGATGAGCTTCAGCAGCCCTGGCAGGCTGTTTCCCAGCAAAGCTCTGCATATTCCCCACAGGTGCTGCCATGCTCCTGGCAGGACAGAGCAGCCCTTGAAGGCCTGAGCAAACCCCAGCACTGCCGTACAGTCAGATATAAACCCAAATCCTGTTGTGCAAACCAGGTGGAGGATGTGGAAAACTCTGGCATGGCCAACCTCCCTGGGACTCCTCTTTCTAACCCAGCAATCCTTCCATGGACACCAGTGAGGCTATCCCAGCTCTGAGAAACTCATGATGAGTTTCCTCAGGATGAGGAAATGAACGTTTAGATTTCTCCAGAGAGAAAAATTATCAGCAGAGATGGATATAGCTGAATTGATGTGGCATACCATTCTTGCTACTGCTAACCGGGGAATAAATGGGGTCACTGCAATGTCCTCTGACAGCTGTATCTGGGGCACCAGAAATCCTAGGGCGAGGATGTCACTGCAGGTGACCAGACCTGTTTATAGCAATTGTCAGTATAAAACCAGATTTACATTGAGGAAAGTTAGAGGAAAGATCCTGTGGGTGGGCAGGAGACTCCTCTCCCCAGGAGGCTGCTGGCTGGGAGGTGGCACCAGCCCTAGTCAGGGCTCCGGGCTGCTGCGGGGCATGGGGTGGTCTCTGGGGGCGGCCCTGGCTGCACCACCCACTGCCCTGGCACATTCAGGGGCTGCACAACTCACTGGGGTTTGCCAGCTGCAAGGTCTCCAGTCGCTGCTTCTTCTGGGCTTTGTCCCCACTTGCTCCTCCTTGTTTATGAGACCAGCATGGCTTCCAGTGTCGCCAACAGGCCAGCCCCAGCTGTGCTACATTATTTTCACCCACAAGACTCATTTCTGTCTTGGAGTGAAGATGTGAATTAGGTGCAGTTCCCACCTAAGCCTTCTGGGTTTTTTTCCCTTCCACGATAAGGAGATCAGTTGATTTTATTGCCTGATGTACATTGCAGGCATCATCAGTGACCAGAATCTGGTTTCAGCCAGCAGCTTACCTCGGGGGTCCCTGCAGGCTGCCAACCCCAGGGCAATGGCAGGTTGTTCAGTGCCGTAAGCAGACGTTGCTCTGCTCCACCATTCCCTCACTGGAGGGAGCACTGCAATAATGCGCCAGCCCCGGGCTGGCAGTGACCACCACATACTGGCAGCTCCAGGCTGAAGCTCACCGAAGGGTTCCCAGACTCCGTGACTACCCTGGGGAGCTCAGGAGCCTCACGTATCACGCTGATGGTGAGAGATCTTCCCTCTGCAGCCTGAGTTTTTGTGGAGATAGGGTATCATTTCTTTTCTCTGATGCCAGCATTTACCTTAAATAGCTTTTGCTCCTCTCTCAGACATTTGCAGAGCACAGTAACAGCTCCTTTTGGCTTTTGTTTAAGTAAACCACAAACTTAAAGTTTCTCCTTACAACAGTCTCCATTTCCTTGGTCAACTGGTTCACTCAGTACTGGTTCTTTGTGGGGCACTTTGCTTTTGTAACTAACAGGAGTGTTTGTGTAGCACTAGAGCGTTGCCTGGATCTGTGCAGGCATACAGAGAGATGCTGTACAGTATTGCCTTCCTTGCTTGGTTTTCTCATGGGCACAGACTCATAATCCCATAACTCAATCATTATTATTGGCAAACGGTCCCCTGTGCATTCTTTCAGGTAAGGTGCTGACAACCAGAGCCACTAACCTTAAAATATTTGTCTTTCCAGGACAAGCAAATAGATCCTTCCTCATTTCTGAAGTCTTCCCCTACACTTCTCCTAAAAATATGTGAAAATGGATTTTGCTGGCCTGATTTGTCTTCTCTTGGAAACGTACCCAGGATATTGCTCTATATCTTCTCCAGGACAAGCTGTGTTAAGTTTTTCCAAGTATTTATTTTGGTATAAATATGAGCATACTTATCTCCAGGGCTGGTACCCTCTTCACCCTTAGTTTATACAATCTGCCTTGTATATTGTCATCATTTGGAGAAAGGGTTGAAGGACAATTTAGGTTTCTGGCAAGTCTCTTAAATCACTGTTTCCCTGATGTTCCACAAGAAACCAGATCAGCCTTGGACTGAGGGAAGAGGTCTCTGGTACCTGCAACCCAGCCTGCTGGGGAGAAGTTATGGGACCAACAAAAGCAGTTCTTACCTCTAGCACTGGGTACGGTGCATCTAATGGAAACCTCATCTACTGAGAAGGAGGCAAAATAGCTTCCTTTTTGTACTACAGGGATTTATTTATTTATTTATTTATTTTTATTACTAGAAAAAACGTGATCTCAGGTGAGAAGTGTCTCAGGCTGAGTGGAAGAGCACCGAAAGGAGATGGGAAAACCTGATTGAGAGAATTATCCCAGAACAGGCTCATGAGAAGAGTGGAAAAGGAGGTCAGAAAGAATCAATGGCTATGTTTATTTTTTGTCTTTCTGTTTTGGTGTTTGGGTTTTTTGGTCTTTTGTTTTGTTGTGGGTTTTTAAAATATATATGTAAATATATAGTTAAGATCTGTGTCTCATCCCCAGGAGAAAAACTCAGGGAATTGTGTGAGCGAGATCCTCTCCATACCTTTCACAGTGGGAGCTCTTGGAAGGGTTTCACTTAGTGCCAAGTGAGTCCAGGACCAACAGTGATCATGGGACCCAGGGCAGGGGGGTTTCTGGGGGTGAAGGTGGAACAGACAGAAACCCTTTCCAGGACACATTTGGCAGGCCAAAGAAAGCAGCTCTCCTGTCATCTTTGCAGCCCATAATGTTTGTGGAGCTGTGGATCTGATGTTTGGGGACTCAAATTCAGTAATGTAAGGAAGCACCTTCTCAGGTTCAGCCAAAGTATCTGTTTCAGGGCATGGAGAACTGGTTTTGGTGTAATTCTTCTGGAACAGTTGCATCTGTAAATTTTCACCTTTGGGCAAGCCTTGCATTACTGTAATTCTGTGTTACCCCACTCAGCGGAAGAGAATAAACCAAGATTTCCTCTATAAATTTAATCAGGATGAGGGCCCAGCCTGATGATGAGTGTCTTTTCTCAAATCAACACACTTCAAGGGCACCGGATTTGGTGCTGAGCTCTCTTTCAAAGACCGGGCACCTTGACCCCTCTCAACTTGAGCATATGAAAATAGAGCAACCTCAGCTGGGATTCACCTCATGCAGCATCATCCGTCCTCTGGAAGCCATCCTGTGTCTGCCCACAGCCAGCATGGAACAAAGGGCATGGGGAGAGCGTTGGCTCACTGACCAGCACTGATCCTCACTGCATGAGAAACCCAGATGTCTGGCTGAGACTGAAGTAAGCACTCACAAGGTGCAAACTGAAGGAACCCAACCCCAAATGCCACAATTTTCACCCAGATGCCATCACCGCCAGAGGCTCTATGGGAAGAATACAGACTATTGGACAATAGACATGAAACCTAAGAAAAAAGAAATATGATGAAAAACTGAATGTAACTGGCCTTTTTGTAGTTAAGTAGTAACCCAAATTACTCCAGTGCATTGCTTTTGGCCTGCTGGTATTTTAATCAGAGGGTCCCACAAGCATGTTGATCTTAATGTATTTTAAACTCTCCAGCCAGGAATGCAGGCAGCATAGACAGGAACGCTTGAAGATGAAGTGCTCCTTAATGTGTTTTCCTGTTCAAACAAAACCATGTGCTTGCTAAACACAGCTAAGGGAAGAGGCAACAGACCCTGGTAAGTAAGCCTACCTGCAGCGTGCTCTCGGTTTACTCAGTGGGTTTGAAAAGTGTACCGAGTATATTGACATTGTAACGCCGTGTTCGTTGTGTGTCGGGCGAAGCAAGAGGGAGGGCTGGCGATCTAATCACTGGCTCCAGAGTTACTCCAACCCAGGATGTCGTTTCCTTGCAGATAGCTGGCACCTGGGGGAACTGGATTCATTTCTGGGCAAATTTAGAATAGAATTAAGTCCTGCCGCCAATCAAAGATCCAATCACAAAGCAAACCCAGGCAAAAGTACTCAGGGGGAAGACAAGGACCTTGTGTGACACCTTGCAAACCCTGCTCGGTTGCAGAGAGACATCACTACCCAGGAGAGATGCTATCGTTGATACCAGCCCCCAAAACAGCACCTGGATGTCAGTGGAGATGCAAAGGTCTGCCTGAGGCAGGACAAACACCCTGCTCCCTCCCTTCCTGCTTGAATGCAAAACTTTATCCCCAGTCTTAAGAGTCCCCTCCAGCACATTCATGTCATCCTGCTTTTGGGACAAATCAGGTAAAGGCAGGATTGCCAATTGCCAGCATCTGCCCATTTCCTTCCTATCATGAAGTTGACATAAAATCCTGCTATTGGAAAAAAATCATGTATGTGGCACTGTTTTGCTTTTGGTTACAGTGCACGATCTCACTCTTTTCCTGAAACCATGAAGCCAAAGAGCTGGAGTGAAACTGAGATGCTCAGCTGGCCTCTGGGCAAGGGATCTGTGTGGAGGCACAGCAAAACTCAGAGCTGGCCCAGGCTCGCTGAGAGGCACAGGGACCTTTTGAACTCCAACAAGTTGTGACAACCTGCTTTTTTAATAAGCCAATGCAAAAGTCCAAATTTCTTTAGATGCAGGTGGTCTGGCATACCTCCCCAACCTTCCAGCCCTCTGCCATGGTGTGCATTCCCTCCCCGTGCTGCCCTGAGAGCCGGGTAGGAGTCTGGGGCGAGATCCCTAGGGAGAAGGGAGGGTAATGGCTTTGCTCCTCAAAATCAGGAAGAAAGGGCAGTAGCTGCAGATGGAGCCAACAAGGCCATAAGAGAGACCTGGCAGCCTGAGGATGGCACTGTGGTGGCTGAGCTCCTGCAGCGTGGCTACATGGCCACTCTAAGCCCCCTCCACCCTAAAAGGGAATGAAGATGCTTCAGCTGTCCTGGATGCTGCTTCATGTCTCATGCTGGCCAGTCCCAGATGCTTGCCTGGTGGCCCCCAGAATCTTCATCCTGCTTGTAAACACTGAGGCTTTAAAACCACAGCAGTTAGACGTCTTTCACAAGCTTTTTGGAGCCTGATCTTCTTGGGGTTTGAAGCTTTCTTCCCCTACATCTAGGAGAGAAAGAAGAAGCTGGAATGAAAAGTTGCAATGCTACTAAAGCTGCATGACTGCCACATCTTGGTCCTTAACAAAAGCTCCAGACTCTGGAATTCAAGATGAAATAATTCAGATTGACATCATTGTATTAAAAACACTAAATAAATTTTCATTACTCTCTGTGTGACTGCACTTGTGATGACAAATCCTGCCGCTTAGATAAGGAACCAGGCTTTGAAGGCAGGACTTGAATTAGGTTTTGGTGTTTTTCCTTTGGAGGGAACTCCACCTGTTTAGTTTGTCTCTTCCCACATTAAAAATAAATATTCTCAAACCAGGAAAGCTCTGCTTTTCCCTCAGTTCTCTTTCAATTCCAGCTCATTTTTGCTCAGTGCCTCTTTATGCCGTCCCAAGTATCAGTCACAATTCAAAGAACACAAAAAGAGAAATCTATTCATTAAAAAATGACATAAAATAAAAAGCGCTTTGGAGTGCAGATGTCAGAACGGGGCAGCATTCTCACCCTCTGGCTCTTAGGAGTTTGTTAACCTTAAGGGTTATTAACAGAAAATTCATTTCCTGTTCTTACATAGATTTCATCTGCAATTTGTTTAGGGTTGGGGTGTTTTTTTCCTGTTCTGAAAATGTTTTCTCTTGTATGTGTACACTGACAAATTCCCTTTATACCTCCTGAGAAAAAGTAATATCTCTATTAAAAGATAAGCTGTGGTGCTTATGGAGTCCCCACCGTGCACCAGAATGAAGGGACCTCTTCTCTGGATGCTGTTCTCCATCTAGCATGAGAACTCCCTGGTTGCTCTGAAGCACATAATTTTTGCTAAACCTGGTATAACATCTATTTGAGGGATCAGTATGCATATGGGCATTTCTCCAAAGCTGCCTCCTTCAGCACAGAGCAAATTAAATTCAGTGTCAGCCTCAGTCTGCTTCCCTCAAGGCCCTTTGAAAACCCCAGCTTTTATGTCATGCCTCGGACTCGCAGCAGTTTACTGTAAAACTTATCAAACTTAATTTGGTTTTCTTTCTTTCTTTCTTTCTTTCTCTTTCTTTCTTTCTTTCTTTCTTTCTTTCTTTTCCGTCTTTCTTTCTTTCTTTCTTTCTTTCTTTCTTTCTTTCTTTCTTTCTTTCCCAAACTTAATTTTTCTCAGAGCACACAGTTTTCACCATATTCCAAGAGTTTGTTTTGAGCAAAAATTTGGCAATACAGTACATGCACACACAACCACCTTCAGCTGTTCTTCTGTAAGGTCTCCTAAAAATTGTGCATGTTTATCAAAGGGAAGTAGGGAAAATTTTGTTATGAGTTGGCCTGGTAGAGACTTCAATGGGATTTGAGCAAGGTGTGTGTGGATAATAAAAGTTTAGGCATGGGGTCGTGATTTTTGGTGGCGTTAGGGTAATCATTGAGAGGTGGGAGAAGAGGAACCTGCACATCTCCAGCTGAAAAGGTGAGCATCATCTGGTGAGCAAAGAGGGGGCAAAAGGGCATAAACCCAGGCATCAACGTGGTCACCGCAACAGAGGTGGGAGCAGGCAGGGGCTCGGGGGTGAGCATCACCTCACACTGAGCTCGTGGCTCGATTTGTAATGCAATGCACGAGAAGTTTATGAATATAATTCCAGGGAGGATCTGTCTGAAGTGTTATCACAGGCAATTTCCCTAATTAGGGGAAGTTCATTTAAACATGGAGATGTGCCAGAGCTAATCTCTGCGTCCGGTTACCACTCTGCCTGGGAAATGCCGGTGTCTCTAGGCTTGAACACTGATGCAAACTGAGCAGCCATCTGTTGCAGGCCCACACTGACCAGTCATGGAGGGCCAGAGAGGAGGAGAGAAGGTGCAAGGGCCAGGGTAACATTTTCCCCTCCTTTGGCTCTGAGCACACAGATACTGATATGGAAACACCCAGTCACTTCCCCAGAAAAATAAAAACATAAGAGCGGGGGGGCTGAGCTGTTTTCCTGGCTCTAAACCACCACTGAAATGAGGGAAATGCAGGGCTGAAGCATCGCTACCGCTCCTCATGGTGGAGGAGGACATGGGAGAATTGGATCAGCCTCCCCTGTGCTCGGCAAGGAGGAGGTGGGCTGGGGCCGAAGGGAGGGGTGGGCAGCCTCACCACCAGTGGCTTTTTCCAGCTGAAACACCTGACCTCTGATGGAAATACTGAATTGATTCAGGATGCTGAGGAAAATGCTGGTTAGTAGTGGAAGCAAGGAGATGAGGTGGGGGGCTGATGAAGAAAACCCTTTAATTTCAGACTGCTGAAAGGCCTCCCAGAGAAAGCCCAAGATGCAGTACAGAGGAAGCCAGAAACAGTTATGGAGACAGGGGCTGCAGATAAAGGCGCAAGATACCACGAGCTCTCAGATATCGCAGCCACAGAGCTCTCTCCTCTCACAGATCAATAAAAAAGATGCAGAGAAAAAGAAAAGAAGAGAGGAAAAACCCCACGTTCCCTGGTAAATACTTCCTGAAGCCTCAGCTCTTGGCTATATTACCCAGTATCAGCCCTCTCTGAACTTGCTGTCCTTTCATTCACTTCAATCAGTCACTATTGACCCAAGCTTAATTTTCTGTTATTTCATGTTATTTGTATTGCAATAGCGTGAGGTGGCAGGATTGCCGCTGTGCTGTGCACCGAAGGGCAGCCCGTGAGCAGAGGACATCAGGAACCATGGAGGCAAAGAGGCTGAGTGCCTCCATTTCGCAGACACTGACCACGAATCGTGTGCTGACAAGAAGTCTGGGGAAAAGAGAAGGAGCTGACAGCAGGCTTCCCCATGACAACCCTTTTGCATTTTTGTTCCCCCAGCCAAGACAAACCTTTCTTTTCCCTCATCTCCCTCATCAGCTTTGCTCCTAGTAGGAGTCTTTACATACTTTAAAGCTTTTAAAAGCCTTTTCACTTCAACTTTGGATTTGAGATTTGTGGAAGTATGTATATATAAAAGTATGTGTGGGCATAGGCACATACCTTAAGGAACTCCTAAACTAAAAGGCCTGTCAAGGTTACATGCTGAGTAAGCGTTTCCCTCTGTCACCCCCCGCCTGGTCGTCCTCCCCGGTGACTGATCCTGTGCCTGGCATGGCAACGCACAGCACCTTGTGCAGGCTGCTGGTCCCTGGGCTCAGCCCAGGACTGATAACACATTTCCACTGTGCACACCTTGCAGCTAGCGCAGGGTCTCCACCTGGTTGTTTCAGAGATGCTAGTGTCCTCTTGGTGCTTGGAAAAAATAGCAACTATGGGGTTACAAGGCTGCACAGGAAAGTGAGTCCCAGCTCAGGTCCAAGGAGGCTGCAAGGGACCTCTGTGTGGCCTGGAACAGTGAGTTGCAGCAGAAAGCTGCAGTGTCCCCCGCCTCACTGATCCACCAGCTCTGGAATGCTTTAGCACCTCACCGTCAGGCATCATGTGTTCTGCCCTGTTGCAGCTGGTCTAAGGGAAACCCTTACTCCAAAAGCACCATTCGTACACCATGGGCACAGACACCCTATGTGGCTTCACCAAGGGCAAATCATGCCTGACTGATCTAGTGGCCTTCTACGATGGAATGATTGCACCAGTGGTCAAGGGAAGAGCTAAAGATGTCATCTACTTGGACTTCTGTAAGGCTTTTGATACCATCCCCCCCAACATTTTTGCTGCTAAACTGGGGAGATATGGGTTTGATGGATGGACTGTTAGATGGATAAGGAATTGGCTGGATGACCACGCCCAATGAGTTGTGGTCAACAGTTGAATGTCCAAATGGAAATCAGTAATGAGTGGTGTCCCTCAGGGGTCCTTACTGGGACTGATACTATTTCATATCTTCACCAGTGACACAGACCATGGGATCAAGCGCACCCCCAGTGAGTTTGCAGACACCAAGCTGGGTGGTGCGATTGGTATGCTGGAGGGAAGGCATGCCAGCCAGAGGGACCTTGAAAGGCTTGAGGAGTAGGCCCACGTGAACCTCATGAAGTTCAACAAGACCAAGTGAAAGGTCCTGCACTTGGTCTGGGGCAACCCCTGGGGAGTGAAGGGATTGAGAGCAGCCCTGCAGAAGAGGACTTGAGGATACTGATGGATGAAAACTAGACATAAGTTGGCAATGTGCTGTCACAGGCAACCCATTGTATCCTGAGCTGCACCAAAAGCAGCGTGGCCATGAGATCTCTGCTCTGCTCTGGTGAGACCCCACCTGGAGTACTGCCTCCAGCTCTGGGATTCCCAGTACAAGAAGGTCCATACCTGTTGGAGTGGGTCCAGAGGAGAGCTACAAAAATGATCAGAGGGCTGAAGAACCTCTACTATGGAGACAGGCTGAGAGAGTTGGGGTTGTTCAACCTTGGAGAAGAGAAGGCTCCAGGGACACCTTATTGCTCCCTTTCAATACTTAAAGGGGACTTGTAAGAAAGATGGAGGGACAGGATGAGGGGTAATGGTTTTAAACTGAAAGAGGGTAGGTTTAGATTGGTGGTAAGGAAGAAATTCTTTAAAATGTGGGTGGTGAGACACTGGGACAGGTGGCCCAAAGAAGCTGTGGATGCACACACCCGGTAAGAGCAAGGGCTGTGGCACAAGGTCTTGGCAAGGCTCTCCTGTGCCACGGAGAGCTGTCCCCACAGCACGGGGGAGCCTGAGCAGTGCCACACACCCAGGGCTGCTCTGGCCCCTGAAGGCTCAGAAAGTGGCTCCTCCTTTTTGCTTCATTAGGGGAATTTTGCTAATTTTATGGACTGTCAGGACTGATGTTTCTCTGACCATTTGTCAGAAGCACCACAGCAGAAATAGTACCATTAAAAATGGATCATACATGTGACTCAAAACTTAAAGCCATTATGTAGGCTGCCTCTAAAATTTATACCTTAATCTTGTGAGATGGGTTCATAAAGGAGCTCCATTTCAGATTCCAATTTTCATCTCTTCACGCAGCCAGTGCTGAATGATTAAAAGCACTTTTCTGACAGGCTCTTTGTTTACATCCTCTCTCACTCATCCCTAAAAATCACGAAGAGAGTTTTCCAATATCTCATTAGTCACCTAAGAATACGATTCCCACTGAAATTCATTACTTGCAGTTTAAGGAAGATCTGCGATACATTGTAATTAAAGCTTGATTAAAAATCCTTTATTTCCCAAGGAATATTTCATCCCCTTAATAATATTTATTAACAATCTTTAACCATGACCCAAAAATTGTCAGGTTTTTGCCAGTTCAGTTCCCTTGGCAAGCAGGCAGGGAAAGCCAGGCAGGGAGAGCCCTTGGCCCTGCACAGGTGCCTGTCTCCTGCCTTGGGCTCACCTCAAAAACCCTGTGACTCTTTCAGCACCTGCACTTGACTATTCTTACATTTGACTGTTTCTAAATTATTAACGTGCCTTGCATCTGGTGCTGTGGCTTTGTCTGAAGCCTCTTCTTTGATGTCAATTGCCTTTGAAACTCTGCCTGGATGCGCAGCAAGCCACGCTGCTTCTCCTGCAAACCACCACCCTGTGGGATGGTATTTCTCTTGCTGAAAGTGGTGCAGAAGGTCCTATAAACCCTGTGAAACTCAGGCCATGAAGTGATGTATTGTTTTAATGTTTGGGGTTTTTTTTAAGAGCATGGCCACGCTGTCTGTCTCACAAGGTGTGGAGCATCTCCTGAAGTCATCAGCAGCTAGCAAGAGCATCGGCATGTCCTCAGAGGCCCACAGCATCACACAGGATTGGATCCATTTGTTGCTGTAGGATTATACCCTTCCAGTGCCATGGAAGAAAACTCAAGCATCATTACTGCAGACAGTGTATTGCAAAAATGACCATACTGTGTGATAAGCACAGACTGCAAGCAGCTGGGTTGCCCAGAAAGCTGTCTGGGAAGCAACATCTTCTACTGGAGGAGTAGAAAAAGGACATGCCAGAGCAATCTTACCCATGGCGTGTACTTGAACCCTCCAACCCAAAGCCATTTAAAGATACTATGAGGCTGGAGTTTGAAGCCAGGCTTTGGCATGCAGGGCAGACTAATCATTGCTCCCCACCTTGACCTTAAATCCTGGAACATGTCAAAAAACAAAACACAGGGGCAGGAAAGAGTCAGCTATGACTCTTAGCAAATCAAGTGGACCAGCTGATCACCTGTTGATGAGCAATTTAATTTAAGCTCAATTATACGCTCTGGAAGTCTGGCTCTCAGGGAGGTAATTACCCGGATTTCCGCCCTGTGATGGGGCCCAGCACGCTGGGTGTACGTGATGCAAGTATGAGCTTTAGTGCCCATGAGCATCCCACCAGGCTGGCTGGCACAGCGGGCTGCTGCGGTGGAAGTCCTGACTGCTAGGCAGGGGGGAAGGGGGAAGGCAGCCCTGGCTGCAGAGTGCAAGGAGGAACCACGCTGCTCATCATCTCATGCCACGGCACTTTTGAAACACCAGTTAAGAGGGGCCAGCTAAAGAATGCTTTTAATTCAGAAAAAATCCAGTTTTCAGCCATGGGCTGAATTTGATGATGCTGTTTGATTTGAGGGAAAGCCAGGAGACGGCCAGGGAACCAATGTCTCCTGACATTAACACAAGCTGGCTGGGCCCCCAAGCTATCGCAGTTATATTTGCTGGAGACTTATCTTTCATGTTCAGTTTATATTTAGGCCTGGTTGGGCAAGGATTTCCCACGCTGCTGGGCATGTACTCATTTCCTCTGACATTCATGGCAGCACTCACATGAGGGAGGACTGGCTAAGGTGGGCAGGGGGTGACTTCTGGGCTTGTGTGAGAAAAAGCAAAGTTTTCAGAAAGGCAAAGGGCTTCCTCGCCTTGGATGTTTCGACTGCAGCTCACACTGCAACAACCACCAGGTTTGGTCAGGGCTCCATTCTGGGAGGGCGTCCTGCAACCAAGGTGGGGAAATAATTCTGGCTGCAGCAGGAAACCCCATTTCTTTAACCTCTTAACACTTCAACGCTGTATTAAATGCTTCTGTTATGGTCTTTGGTAAATTCTTTCAACATTTATTTCTTTGCTGTGTAATTATTTGTGCCCTGATCTTGCTCTTTCAAAGCAAAAGGAGCAGGCATGTTATAAACACAACGGCAGTGAGAGTAATACCAGCATGATTGCTTAAAAATCAGTAGCACTAGGGCATGAACTGTGAGCCAAGCAGTTGGTATTTCTGAAGGTGAATGAGGCCTTATATTGCTTTTATCCAGGATCTACAGGAGGAAATAAAATTTATATGCTTAAAGATCATATCACAGCACGCTGTAAAGTGCAAACAGTATTTGTTGTGAAATGTCTGGCAAAGCTTTGTGGGCACAAATATGGATCATTAATTAGGAAAGAATATTTCTGCCGTTACAAGATCACGTATTTTGGGGGTAAAGAGAAGGTACATAGCAAAAGTGGGGTCTGATCTTACTTCCACTTGTGTCACCAGCAGCAGTATGAGGTCTCAGCTGAGCAGAAGCCTTCTCCAGCTTCTGTCCATCACCCATTCTAGAGCAGGTCTGTTTCCTGAGCATTAGCCTCATCTGTCAGCACACGCATGGCTACTTGCAGCATCAACGTCTGAAACCACTGATTGACAGCCCAGATTTCCCAGTCCAGCTCCTCAGAAAAGCTGGTATAGCTGTGCAGTTTCCTTTACCTAATGCAAAAGGAAAGAAAGGGTGAGAAAAATACGATTATCAGTCAGGTTTATGTGTCCCACATTTCTATGGCAACCGTACGCAGTTCAGCAATGACACTGGTACACCCAGGCACTGTCTTAACAGCGACCACCTCAAACCAGCAGCCTGAAAACTGTGCTGGGAATCTGTGCAGCCACCCTGAGAGCGAGGCACAGGAATTAGAGGGCCAGCACAGAACCCCCCCCAGGGCATTTTGATTCCTTTACTAGAGGCATGAGTCATGATGTGCAGCGCACAGCACATGACGGCAAGAGAGCCACAGCCCCCTATTAGGTGAACGAGCACTTGTTGTCAGAAGGCTTTCAAGTGATTTAGCAAGCAGTACTGGGGAGCACCCACCAGCTTTGGGGTGATGTGAGGGATCCAGCAAGGAAGGGAAGGCTGTGATATGAGGTGCAGGCTTTGCTGTATTCATGCTTTCACGTAAACAAGCAGGTATCAAAACGTGCCTGACCTTCCCCGACTCCCTCTCTGCAGTTTTGGTCCAAGCTGTGATGGGAGAGGAGGGAGCATGGGAGATCAGCCACCAACAAGAAGCCACATCAGCAGGCACAGGTTTGTTGTAGCTTGAGGAAGAAGCGAAGGACAAAAAGCGTATGTATGTTTGTGTGGGTGTGCATGTGTGAACAGGCTAGTCGGGATATCCACCAACTGCTTGTAAGGGCTGTGCCCCCCGAGTCAGCACAAGCCATGGCTACTGTAGCCCAGCCAGGCTTCTAGCCATGTCACAGCACTGAAGGTGATGGCAATGGAGTAGTTTGGAGCAACAGGAGGAAG